>NC_083241.1:33898266-34215766 GCF_032191835.1 Heteronotia binoei
GGACTTCTTCTTCTGCAGTAGATTTGATGTTTTGACCGTCCTGATTACTTATCAGGCGGTTTCAGGGGCAGGCGTGCAAAAGGGTGTGTTTGCATCTGAAACAGCAAGTGTGTTCTTTGGGGGGGCCGAGGGGGGGGGCGGGAGGATTCGTGCCTGGGAGTTGCAAGAAGGAAAGGGCTGTGACGCTGCCAACCTCCCTGAGGAGCCTCAGAGACTGCCAAGCCTCCCTCTCTCCCCGGCTGTGTCCCGTTCCTCCTCTGTTTTTCCTGCCAGACGCTTATTTTCTTCCAAGGCAGGGTCCTTACACCAGGTGGTGGAAGCATAGGGAGAGAGGACCCAGCTTCAGCCTCCCTTTTCCTGAGGCGGCCTACTCTGCGAGCGCAACCCCGTGCCGAGTGACTCCAGAGGAGCCCCACTGAGCAGCAGAAGGGGTCGCTGGCGGCCGCCTGGCCGGGGCTCCTGCTGGAGAGGACAGGAGGACAGCTTTTCCCTTTGCCTGCAGCACCGAAAGGGTTAACCCCATAGAGCTGCTTGCTGGAGAGGCCGAGGCAAGGGGAGGAGGGTGGAAAAGAGGAAAGGCTCCTTGCAGGTGTGGGGGGGGAAGATTTGCTTCTGAATGGGGGCAGAGAGCGGGAAGGGCTGCAGAGGCGCAGCAGCGGGAGAAAGCCCTGCAGCCGGATCCCGGGAAGGCGGACTTGGAAGTAAGGCGTTGCATGAGAGACCTTGAGATCTTGCAAGGGAGGGAGGCAGGCGGGGATCATTCGCAGGCATGGTTTTCATGGCTAGTCATTGGATGTGAGTCCTCTGAGGAATACCAGGGTCCTGGCACAGAGACAGGCAAAGACAAACCATCTCTGAACACCTCTTTGAAACCCCTCCTGGGTCAGCAAAAGCCAGCTGTGAATGATCTGAGTCAGACTTCCCCGCCCCCGTGCTGCCTGCAGGCACCTTCTCCAAAGCCCTTTTGACAAAGCTGCAGGGGAGAGGCAGAGAGAGGCAAACTCGGCAACAACACCAACAGCAGCTGCACGTTTGGCAAAGAGTGGGTCAGTTGCAGGCGCTGCATGCAGGCTCTGAGGGCTGCAAGCAGAGGGGAAGCCAGCCCGGGGCCCCTAAAAGACAGGACCGGATCAACATGCTTTTTGAGGGGGGGGGGGGAGGGAATGAAAAAATGACACCCCCTTATGGGCCATTATATCTTACGGTCCCATAGAATACAATGGACTCCATACCCAATTTGGCGCCCCCTCCGTTGGCAACACACCAAGGGCACAGTCACAAGAGGCATGGGTTTCAGGACTCACAAAGGGGGCTGCCAGCAAGAATACCAAGCTCACCTTTGGTAGTTAGGAGGCCCAGAGGTGCCCCGATGGGATCCAGTGGGATGAATTGGTCGTGCTGATTGGCTGGCCCAAATGGGGAGAATGCTTACTAGCCACCCAAAGCTGTTCAAGATCTGGGCTTAAGCTTGTTCCCACAATAGGTGGGCTCTGGAAAGTGGTCCTTCTGTCAGATTGAGTTTGATTAGGGGGCCAGGAGAAAACCGTGAGTTTTCTCTGAATGAAAGACTTGTTCTATCCACCCTGCTGCTTCAGATTCAACAGATGTTACCATGGGAGTTCAGAGGGATTGTGGGGTGGGGACAGGGAAGACACAGGAAGGGAGGAGGAAGATAAGAGTTCATGAGAGCAAGACTTATTCAGTACCACCAGCAGTTAACCCTTCATGGCAAATTCATCTGACAGTAAGAAGTCCAAGGGATACTGTTTCCCAGCGTTGGTTCCCCTTGGAAGGAGAAAGCCTTGGAGCAGGCGTGTCAAATTTCTGGATCTGATGTAAATGGGACTTTGTGGGGCTGGAGGGGGGGGGGGCGCCATCTGTGTCATAAAATGTAATGCCAGGTAGTGAAGATAAAAACTTTATAAAGGACCGAACAAAGATTTTTTAAAAAAAGCTTAGAATAAAACATGCTTAAAACATTAGCACTCTTGCACTATTTTGTTTATTTAACAGTCTCTGATAACTGACACCTTTTGCTCTGAGGAGCCTTGAGCAATAGAAGAAAGAGAGGCTTGGCTCAGTAGCTCTGCTGTGCGATTGAGAGAGCCTGGCAAAGCAAGCTATTCCTCCCCAAGGGAAGAGCCTCAGCCAATGGAGAAAGTAGAGGCTTTGCTCTGTAGCTTCTGTGCAATTGAGCAAGCTTGCAAAGCAAGCTGTGATGTTGAAGGAAGAGGGGGGGGGAGAAGGAAGCAGATGCCAGCCAGTTTCTTGGGGGCCTGTTAGGAGCCCTCTGGGGGGCCTGATACGTCCTTCGGGTCGCATGTTTGACACTCCTGCCCTGGAGCCTTATAGTGCCTTGTAATTATTTGCTTTAGGGACAAATATACTGGCAGAGCTGAGCACGGTGAAAGCCAGAAGAATTCCCACTTATTAGAAGTCCCATTACCCCACACATGATGCCCAGAGGGAGTGTTCCTGTGCCTTAAGATTCTTGAGCCAAATTTTAGCCAGAGTCTGTATGCCTTTCATTCCCAGTCTCAGCTGCTTGTTCTTCCCACAGACACATTCCTGCCCCTTCCCCTCAGCTGGGTGCTTGGACAGAGCTCCTGCCTCACACTTCTGTCCTGCTGAAGGGATACATACAGTGGTTAAGGGGTCTCCAGTCCCTCTTGTCCTTTTGGGGCTTCACTTTACTTTAAGAATTAGCCCCTGGGACAGACTGAGCTAATGTAATGAGAGACCAAGCTTGTAACATCCTTAAAGATCCAAAAAGAGATACTAAATTTTCCTAAGAACCAAAGAGGCCTATCTAAAAATAGCTTGATATGTAATATGGCAAAATGATATCAAGCAGTTCTACAAATCACAAGTAGCGCTTATGTTCTGATCCACCAGGGCAATTATCACTTGTCGGCTGAGCATATGAAATTTTGTGATGTTCACTGATGTATCTCCATTCCTTTTAATTTTCCTTTTAACATATTGCTGTCTGTTTCTCTCCATCCTGCCAGGGAGAAGCCTCTCTTCATAGCTAGGTGAATAAAGGCTTCTTTTCCCAGGCTGAAGTGATCCAAGAGAAGAGGAAGGAGATAAAAGAAGAGGACCCAGGAGGACCTGGGACTGGCAAGACAGCAAGCAAAGACCCCCATTCCATCCAAGTTGGGAGTGGTATTGACTTCTGGGAAAGAGCTGGGCCAGAGATAATGGCGATGGACTATATAACTTCAGATGTCGATTGCCAGCGCTTCCGGCTGTTCCGCTACCAAGAGGCCGATGGGCCCCGAGAGGTTTGCAGCCAGCTCCATGGACTTTGCAACCAGTGGCTGAAGCCGGAGAGGCACAGCAAGAAGCAGGTCATGGACCTGGTGATCCTGGAGCAGTTCCTGACTCTCCTGCCCCAGGAAATGCAGAGCTGGGTCAGAGGATGTGGGCCGGAGAGCAGTTCCCAGGCGGTGGCCTTGGCAGAAGGTTTCCTCCTGAGTCGGGCCGAGGAGAAGAGGCAGGCAGAACAGGTGAGAGGATTTTCTCCAGGTATGTCCAATTACAACAACAATACCTGGCTTTATCTTAATGTTTCCCAGCCAGATCTTTGTCCCAGGGTTAATCATCCAAATGGGCAATTTAACAGCCTCCTCCATCAGTGTCTTCTACTAGAGAATTTCTTCTCCCTCCAGATAACTCACCAGGTCTGCTGACAGAAGGGTGCAGAGTCTGGGAGTGGGGCAGGACCCATTGCTTGGTCTCTTCCATTCCATCTCTCACCCCTCTCCCCTGCTACTGTTTTAGATGTTGGGACCATCCCTGAAGATAGAAGCTTCAATGCCTGAGGAGGAAGGAGCTCCTTCGAAGGAAGGGCAGAGGGCGCATGATGTGGTTTGTGCTCGAGATGCCCTCTCCTGTGGTAAGGACTCATCTGCTGCTATCGGGGCAGACTGTGAATTTGAGGGGTTGTAAATTCAGGCCAGGGAAAAAAATGAAATAGTTCTTCACACAACACAGAGTTCATTTGTGGCACTTCACGCCCACTAAGTCTGATGCCTGTAAAAGGAGATTAGACAACTTCACAGAGGGCATTTCCTCCATTAATTTAAACAGGGCTTTTTTTGGTAGCAGGAACTCCTTTGCATATTAGGCCACACACCCTTGATGTAGCCAATCCTCCAAGAGCTTACAGTAGGCCCTGTACTAAAAGCCCTGTAAGCTCTTGGAGGATTGGCTACATCAGGGGGGTGGGGCCTAATATGCAAAGGAGTTCCTGCTACAAAAAAAGCCCTGAATTTAAATATTCATATCTCACCTTCCTTCCATAAGGGGAATTCAAGGTGGCTCAAAAAAGAAGAGGTAGATAAATCTCAGCAGAGCTTTTTAGCCTGGTGAATAAAGAGAGCCTTTACTTTCTGGGGCAGCAGAGCTCTGAAAACCAGTTTCTTGGACCCCAATGATCAGTTAAAAAATGAGTTCTATTCCCATGCCTATAAAGGCATCTGACAGGATGCTGTGGGAAATAGGATGCTGGAGTAGAAGTGGGACCACAGAAAACACAAACTCCACCCAATAATTCAGGGGTGGCCAAGGGTAGCTCTCCAGATGTTTTTTGCCTACAACTCCCATCAGCCCCAGCCGCTGGCCATGCTGACTGGAGCTGATGGGAGTTGTAGGCAAAAAACATCTGG
Source organism: Heteronotia binoei (assembly GCF_032191835.1). Taxonomy (NCBI): domain Eukaryota; kingdom Metazoa; phylum Chordata; class Lepidosauria; order Squamata; family Gekkonidae; genus Heteronotia; species Heteronotia binoei. Next base: position 33,902,940 of record NC_083241.1, read on the forward strand.
AGAGCTACCCTTGGCCACCTCTGCTTGAATAAATAATATGAAAGAAACACAAAAGTATAAATTGGAAATACCAAAAGAATACAGTCAACAGAGAAATAATATACAATGACAGAACACTAATCACAATACAACAATCCAAAACCGACAGGCAGAAGTATATAAGGTGCAGTTTCTCAAACAAGAATAGATACCACCAGTACATAGGTCAATTTCTCGAAACCGGAACTAGACCAGAAAATTCTCTATGGTATTTGATCGATAATTGGACCGTTCTGGTGCAAATCTTTTTCAAGAGTAGATCATTCAACAAACTGATTGTGGTAAAAATATATATAGAAGAAGAAAAAAATGTTTTTAAGATGTACTCATTATGAACCACAGCATATATTCACTAGGCAGTTGCAACAGAGAAAAGCCATACTTAGTTAGAACATATAGTAATGTGGGAGTAGAAATAAAAGCCCACCAGCCTCAAGAAAAATATCTGACATAGTAGTTCATAATCCAAAAGGCTTGAAGTTCTAAAAAACTAAAGGCACTTAACCAAGTTTTTGTTAATGAGCATTTTGACATCATCAGACTTGAGCTAAGCAATGATCTTTTTATGCCTTATACACTTAATATCACCTTAAGAGCCAGTTTGGTATAGTGGTGAAGTGCGCGAACTCTTATCTGGGAGAACCAGGTTTGATTCCCCACTACTCCACTTGCAGCTGCTGGAATGGCCTTGGGTTAGCCATAGCTCTCGCAGAGATGTCCTTGAAAGGGCAGTTTCTGTCAGAGCTCTCTCAGCCCCACCCACCTCACAGGGTATCTGTTGTGTGTGGAGGGGGGAAGGTAAAGGAGATTGTGACTGCTCTGAGACTCTTGAGATTCAGAATATAGGGCGGGACATTTGTTGGAAGCATTTGTAATCCCTGAGGCTCGTAGGGTACCTGTTGCTTCTCTTCTGCCTCTCCTAGAATTTGGTAAAAAGTGTTATGAAATTTGTTGCGTGTACACAAGACCAGGTTCCACAACCTGGGAAGGGGGTGTGTGAAGCGGGGAACAAGCAAACAAGCACTCTTCCTTCCTCTTTTGTCTCAGTCACAGGCAGTGAAGAGATGCTGTTGAGCCATTGTTTTTTCAGAGGTGTGGAAAGGGCTGCTGCCCCTCCAGTCCAGGTAGGAGAAATGGGCAGGGGACACCCTGCGTCCCACCTCCTTTCTCAGAGGGGACTTTTACTCCTGCAGTTTCTACAAAGTGTCTGGGCGAGGGATCTCCTGAACACTTTTCTCTTTACCCACCCCAAGCTATGCGTCCTGTACCTTCCCAGAGTACACCCTTCCAGTGTGCAATCTCTCCCTCAGGTGATCTCTGAGGAGGGAATCTGCTTTTTCTTTCAGGGTCCCTTTTCCTTTGAGGAGGTGTCCGTCTGTTTCACGGAGGCAGAGTGGGCCCTGCTGGATCCGGGACAAAGAGCTCTGTACAGGGAAGTCATGCTGGAGAACTACGGCCATGTGGCCTTTCTGGGTAAGGATCTTTCACAGGTGCCAAAGGTTGGAATTGCTGCCATTGTGATTGGGATGAATAAAAATATTGAATACAGTTTTGATGCCCACTGGCAGGGCAACGTCTTGGCATGCAGAAGGTTCCCTGTTCAATCATCAGTATCTCATAGAATCACAGAGTTGGAAGGGGCCATACAGGCCGTCTAGTCCAACTCCCTGCTCATTGCAAGATCAGCCTAGAGCAGGGCTGTCGGACTCATTTGTCACGAGGGCCGGATCTGACATAAATGAGACCTTGTTGGGCCGGGCCGTGTCAGGTTGGACCAAGCCATGTTGCGCCAGGCCATGTTTCCGCCTATTTAAGATTAGGTAGCAGAGATATAAATTTTATGAAGAACACAGACAAACACAAATATATATATTTTTTAAAAACTAAAAGCATGCTTAAAACATTAATAGTTGGCCTTAAAGGTGCTTTCTTTGTATTTCTCCCATGGGATCCAGGGAACTGGGCAAAAGAAGCTCTGGCTCTTTCCTTCCTTTCCCAGGGGACCAGGAGGGGAAGAGCCTCAGCCAATGAGAAGGAGGAGAGGCTTGGCTTAGTAGCTCTGCTGTGCGATTGAGAGATCCTGGCAAAGCAAGCTATCCTTCCTTCCCCCTCATTCTCCCCATTGCCTCAGCCAGTGGAGAATAAAGAGGCTTTGCTCTGTAGCTCTTGTGCAATTGAGCAAGTCTTGCAAAGCAAGCTGTTATGCAGAAGGAAGCAAGATACAGGGAGAAGGGGGCAAGTTGCTCGGGGGCCTGATAGGAGCCCTCTGGGGGCCTGATTCGGCCTCCAAACTGCATGTTTGACACCCCTGGCCTGAGAAGTATTTGTCTGTCTGCTACTTAAAGACTGCCAATGACAGGGAGCTCTCACCACCTCCCTCGGTAGTTGATTCCACTGTTGAACAACTCTGACTGTAAGAAAGTTTTTCCTGACATACAGCCGGTACCTTCCCACCCTTAATTTAAACCCATTACTGAGAGTCCTCTCTTCTGCTGCCAACAGGAACAGCTCCCTGCCCTTCTCTTAAGTGACAGCCCTACAAATTCTTTAAGAGAACAATTATTTCCCCTCCCAGTTTGAGAGCCACTTCGGTGTCGTGGTTAAGTGTGCGGACTCTTATCTGGGAGAACCGGGTTCGATTCCCCACTCCTCCACTTGCACCTGCTGGCATGGCCTTGGGTCAGCCATAGCTCTGGCAGAGGTTGTTCTTGAAAGGGCAGCTTCTGGGAGAGCTCTCTCAGCCCCACCTACCTTACAGGGTGTCTGTTGTGGGCGAGGAAGATAAAGGAGATTGTGAGCCGCATTGAGACTATGAGATTCGGAGTGTAGGGCAGGATATAAATCCAATATCATCATCATCATCATCAACCCCCACCACCTCTTCTGCAGACTGAATATTCCCAAGTCCCTTAGCCTTTTCTCATAGTTCAAGTTCAAGTTTATTCATATCCCGCCCTTCCCACCGAAGTGGCTCAGGGCGGCTCATAGGGCTTGGTCTCTAGGCCCCTGATCATACGTGTCTCCAAGAAAAGGAACAGGTAGGAGGTGACGTGAAAGTCCTCTGCCTGAGACCCTGGAGAGCCACTGCTGGACTGAGCAGACAATCTTCAACAGAATCAAGGGGCAACTGAGGCCAGTGTTGCGGCCCTCACCCAAGCCGGAGAAGGTGTCCTCGCCTGAGGCAAAGGGAATGAGAGGCCCTCAGAGAGACTCTGGAAGGAACCAGATCCTCATTTCTCTGTTGCCAAACTTTACAACACACCCTTCCTTCCCCCTGGATGGGCTTACAACCCTCTGCTCTGCCTGTGACCTGGATATGATTCTGTCCAGAACAAAAGCCTGGGTCACTACTTTTTGTACCCGAGCAGCACCCAGTTCAGTGGGTTCATGAGGAGGGTGCACACAAAGAAAGCAGGACCTTTGTAAAATATATATATATATCAAAGCTTTATTAAGGATTTTGAAAATATGACATCACTGAACAGCACGGTTTCTGCAGCTCAGTATCAGAAAAAACCAAAAAAGCTAGCTGTTCTATGTGATGCATGAAGAACTTGGTATTAGACGGCACCTCTTGTTGCAGTTTAAGTATTCCAGTTTTCGCCCAAGTTATTCTACATAAAACTGTGCATTGTGGTGAAAGAAGAAAATATCTAGGTTTGCTAGCATGGCATGAGGATAAATTAGCACGGGTTCCTTCTGGTCTATATCCAAGTTATATTTTCTGCCTCTCTAGAGCAGAGATGTCGAAGTCATTTGTTACGTGGGCCAGATCTGACATAAATGTCACTTGGGCTGGGCCATGCATGCCATAAAATGTAACACAAGGTACCAGAGAGATAAACTTTATAATGGTGATTTCAGATTTCAAAAGGCAATAACAGGTGATGGACAACAGAAGGCTTGATTGGATTAGGTGCAGTATGCAGATAGGTAGCAGGTGCCACGTTCTGGAGTCCGTCCTTGAGAAGATAAAGAGGCTGGCTGCATAGATACTCAAATCACAAATACCTGAAAGTCATACCAGGTCACTGAATTGTCACTTTAATGCTTGGCGGCTGGGGGTGGTTGGGGATCAGGGTGCTTTGACTCACAGAGTCATTCCATTTCTGGGCTTTGATGCTGGCCATGGTTCCATCCTTCCAGAAGAATTTTTAAGCTCACATTTCTTTCCTTTCCAGTAGAAGAATGATCATTTTCTCTCTGCCCTGACCTGGATAACCCAGACTAGCTTGATATCATCAGATCTCAAAAGCTAAGCAGGGTTGACCCGAGCTAATATTTGGAAGGGCGACCTTCAAGGAACACCAGTGTGCTACATTACACACTACCATGCAATAAATAAATATATACATTCTGTCTCCCTCACCCTGCAAAAAGAACCCAGAAGTATGAGGGAGTCTATGATAGAGACAAAGGCTTTAAGAACATAAGAGAAGCCATGTTGGATCAGGCCAGTGGTTCATCCCGTCCAACACTCTCTGTCACACAGTGGCCAAAAAAACCAGGCACCCTCAGGTGGTCCATCAGTGGGGCCAGGGCACTAGAAGCCCTCCCACTGTGCCCCCCCTCCGAGAACCATGAATACAGAGCATCACTTGCCCCAGACAGGGAGTTCCAACAATACACTGTGGCTAATAGCTGATGGACGTCTGTGGCATCCAAAGAAAGGCTGGAGCGTTCCTCAAGAGGCTCTCAAGAGCATATTTCTTTCCCAAATCAACTGACTGAGAGTATCCTTCACAGTTATATCAAGGGAACAGGCAAGGAACAGCCATGGGGGATTTCTGAGCACCATTTGCTTTAATATAATCATACAGTCCACTGGGTAAGTGTTAGGGAGGTATATATGTCTTTATCAACACATGTATTTGATTTAATAGCAATGAACATTGTTTATTATCTATTTACAGTGAAGCATATATTAAGCTGAGAGAGAAAATGTTCTGTGTGGTAAAATGCAGCAGTTACTTCCAACTGACAGAAAAGAATGTTCACTCAAAGCAGGGAGGGGCCACTTCAACAGCAAACCATTCAGTGTATCAGCCCCCTTTCCACCTGCAGTTATCCTTTTCTCTTCACATTCAAATTAGGCTACAGTGAACTATTCCAACAGTAAGGAGGGAGGGAGGCCTTTTAGGGGCCTGAAATTGAATGGCTCAGAAACGACTTCTGGATATGACCTCATCTGGTGATATTCGGGGGTGGTCTGAGCTATCCTTAAATAGTAGATATTCTGCAGAAAGGGGTGAAGGGGTGGTCAAGTTTGCCAAGCTGGAGGAGGTCAAAGGGCCATTGATCCTTTCCTCTTGCAGTCACAGAGATGTCTTTGGACCTCACCACCCCTCCCAGGTGCTAACAGTATCTCTCTGTTTATTGTAGAAGAAGGGGATCAGATGAATGAACAAGGTGAGGAACTTCATCAGCAAATATCAGACAGAGTTAAAAATGAAGCCTTGAATGAAAATGTCAGGAATCGAGGTAGAGGTGGCTGTATAGTTGAGAAGCGAGATGGAAGAAAGTATAATGTACATTTTTCAAGGCACAGGATAATGAAGACAAGAAAATCTGTTATGTGTGGAAAGTACTTCAGAAATAGATCACAGCTGTTTGTGCACCAAAGAATTTACAGAGCAGAGAAACCACTTGAATGCTCAGAGTGTGGAGAGAAATTTATTCAGAGTGGTACTTTTCAACTTCACCAAAGAATGTGTACAGGGGAGAGACCTTTTGAACGCTTCGATTGTGAAAAGATATTCAGGTTGAGTAACAGTCTTCAAGTGCACCGAAGAACCCTCACAGGGGAAAAACCTTTTGAATGCTCAGAGTGCGGAAATGGATTCAGTCAGTGTGCCCATCTTCAGTGGCAGCAGAGAACTCACACAGGAGAGAAACCTTTTGAATTCTCTGTGTATGGAAAGAGATTCAAGTTCAATGGCCATTTTCAAAAGCATAAGAGAACACACACAGGAGAGAAACCTTTTGAATGCTCAGAGTGTGGAAAGAATTTCAGTGCGAGGTGGATTTGTCAAAAGCATCAGAGAACTCACACAGGTGAGAAACCTTTTGAATGCTCAGAGTGTAGAAAGAAATTTAGTAGGAATAGCCATCTTCAACAGCACCGAATTACCCACACAGGGGAGAAGCCTTTTGAATGTTCAGAGTGTGGAAAGAGATATATTTGGAGTAGCGCTCTTCAGCAGCACCAAAGAACCCACAAAGGGGAGAAACATTTTGAATGTTCCGTGTGTGGAAAGAGGTTCAGTGAGCAGTGGATTCTTCAACAGCATCAGAGAACCCACACAGGGGAAAAACCTTTTGAATGCTCAGTGTGTGGAAAGAGATTTGGTCAGAGTGGTACTCTTCAAAGGCATCTGACAACACACACAGGGGAGAAACCTCTTGAATGTTCTGTGTGTGGAAAGAGATTCAGTAAGAAGTGGATTCTTCGACAGCATCAGAGAAGCCACACGGGGGAGAAACCTTTTGAATGCCGTGATTGTGGAAAGAGATTCTGTCAGAGTGGCACTCTTCAAAGGCATCTGATAACCCACACAGGAGAGAAACCTTTTGAATGTCCAGTGTGTGGAAAGAGATTCAGGCATAGTGGCACTCTTAAACAGCATCAGAGAACCCACACAGGGGAGAAACCTTTTGAATGTTCATTGTGTGGAAAGAAATTTAGACAGAATGGTACTCTTCAAAGGCATCTGACAACCCACACAGGGGAGAAACCTCTTGAATGTTCTGTGTGTGGAAAAAGATACAGTGAGAGGTGGATTCTTCAACAGCATCAGAGAACCCACACAGGGGAAAAACCTTTTGAATGCTCAGTGTGTGGAAAGAGATTTGGTCAGAGTGGTACTCTTCAAAGGCATCTGACAACACACACAGGGGAGAAACCTTTTGAATGTTCAGTGTGTGGAAAGAGATTCAGCAAGAAGTGGATTCTTCGACAGCATCAGAGAAGCCACATGGGGGAGAAACATTTTGAATGCCGTGATTGTGGAAAGAGATTCAGTGAGAGTGGCACTCTTCAAAGGCATCTGATAACCCACACAGGAGAGAAACCTTTTGAATGTCCAGTGTGTGGAAAGAGATTCAGGCATAGTGGCATTCTTAAACAGCATCAGAGAACCCACACAGGGGAGAAACCTTTTGAATGTTCATTGTGTGGAAAGAAATTTAGACAGAATGGTACTCTTCAAAGGCATCTGACAACCCACACAGGGGAGAAACCTCTTGAATGTTCTGTGTGTGGAAAAAGATACAGTGAGAGGTGGATTCTTCAACAGCATCAGAGAACCCACATAGGGGAGAAACCTTTTTAATCCTCAGAGTGTGGGAGAGATTCAGTTTGAGTTGCCATCTTCATCAGGACCTGAAAACTCACATCGAAGAAACATTTTGAACACTCAAAGTGTAGAAAGACATTGAGTAACAGCAGCAGTTCTCAATGTTAGAGAGACAGAGAGACAAGAAACATTCTGAACGGTCAGAGTGTGGAGTTTTACTCACCAAGAAAATCTTCTACAGCACCGAAGAACTCACAGGAGGTAAAACCATGTAACTGCTTTACCCATTAAAACAGCTTTAATCTTATTTCACATCTAAAAAACAACCACTTACCATATAAAACTCCTGGCAGTGTACAAACTCTTTCAGAAAGCTTGAATCTACACAGAAATCTAACCTTAATGAGGAAGAAATGTTAACAGCACTTGGACTGTTTAAAGCGCTTCAGCCATGTTTGAAGCTCTCAAATAGATTTCACAGTGAAAAAATCAAACGTGGTCTCTGCTGGGTGAACATCAGCCCATGTCTCCTTTAGTCTGGAGGAGTCCACAGAAGGAAGGAGCCTCATAAATGCTCAGTGCTTGGCAAGAGCACAGATTCAATTTTTTATGTTCTTTTTTTGTAGCAGGAACAACTTTACATATTAGGCTGCACCCCTCGTATGTAGCCAATCCTCCAAGAGCTTACAGGGCTCTTCCACGGCCTACTGTAAGTGCCAGGAGGATTGGCTACATCAGGGGGCGTGGCCTAATATGCAAAGGAGTTCCTGCTACCAAAAAAGCCCTGCTTAAGGGAATCCATACGGGATTGAAACATTTGATTAGGGTTCTGATTAGGGTCTTCTTTACACGCTCAGGTGTTGGAGGTTCAGGAAAGCTCAGAAAGTAGTTGCACAAGGAGGGCCTTGTTAGTGGTTGCCCTCCTCTGTGGAACTCCTTACTTCAGTTACCTGCCAATCTTAACTCTTTTTGCCATTATGGAACTGGCAAAAACATTCCTTTTCCACATCCTGTGAGAAAAGAGATTACCTACAACCTCTCTGCCACTGGTGTAAACATGGCGTGACCAGCCAACATCCTTAGTGCACCAACTTTTTTTCCCTGACAAGTAGTTCTAGAGAGGCAATGCTCAACCCTAATCCATCCCCAGTCCAGCATGCTATGGGGAGTCATGGGGGGTGTCACTGCCTTGAAGCCCAAAGATTTAGTATTTATTTGGGTTGAAAGGAAAAGCTTGTGCTCCCCCAGTCCAGCAACTCTGTATGTTTTAAGGGGTCAGACCCTCCCCATATCATCCAGTACTGTGGAAAGGGACAAGTATCTGTGGTGTTGGTGGATCTTGTGAGAAACACATTCCCCAATCCCAATCGTCCTTACCCCCCCCCCCCCAAGATTCTCCCAGAGAGAGCCAATGGGGAGAGGTAAGATTCTCTTCTCCTTCTGTGACCCACCCCAACTTCCTGAGCCAGAAATGACCTATAGCAGGGGTGGCCAACGGTAGCGCTCCAGATGTTTTTTGCCTACGACTCCCATCAGCCCCAGCCAGCATGGCCAATGACTGGGGATGATGGAAGTCATAGGCAAAAAAAACATCTGGAGAGCCACCGTTGGCCACCCCTGACCTAGAGGAAGCCCTGGGCCAAGGCTTACTCCCCATCTCTGAATCCTCAGATTGTGCCTTCAGGTAGCAGGCTGAGAAATTTCATCTCATTGCTTTAATTTGGAAAGGTATCTGCACGAGGGCTGCAGAAGAGAGGCAAATTCCTGCCTCTTTCTCGGAGGCTTAGTGTGTAGAAATGGGCATCTGAAGAAAGAGATCACATCCCATAATGCCTATGTTAAAGGCAGAGGACACTGCCCCCCCCCCCAGGTAGTTTGCAACTCTTTATTAAGTATTTCTTTACGGATCGGATAAAATAAGACTCAACTAAGGAATGGCCATCGCTCATTAGAAGATATTATTTGAATCAGGTAAATCGGACTTCATGTAATCTGTGTTTTGTGGGTTTTTTAATGAGTTGGGCTTCATTAAATGTGTCCAAAGGTTAGCATGGTACGTCATCTTTCAATTGTATATAAAGTTCTAAGAAATCCTCTTGAAGATGCTTGAGACTCACACCAGGGGACATGACTGATCCCCATGAATGCACCTGACCCAGTTTGCTCCCATTCATGATGTGGGTCAGTTAAGCTCAAGCGCTGGGTTACGACCAGTGTTGCCTCTCAGCTGAGTTAGTGTGAGCTCACACATTTCTGTCTTAGCTCAGGAAGGATGACCCCAGAGCACAATAATTCATGCAGCAGCTCACAGCTTTAATGCCAGGAGCTCACAAAGTAGACCTTTTGCTCACAAGACTTTGCAGCTTAGAGGGAACATTGGTTATGACCAGCGTTCCCTCTAAGCTGAGTTAGTGTGAACTAGCTCACAGATTTGTAGCCTCCGGCTCACACATTTTTGTCTTAGCTCAGGAAGGATGACCGCAGAGCACACTAATTCATGCAGTCGCTCACAACTTTAATGCCAGTAGCTCACAAAGTAGACTTTTTGCTCACAGGACTTTGCAGCTTAGAGGGAACATTGGTTATGACCAGCGTTCCCTCTAAGCTGAGTTAGTGTGAGCTAGCTCACAGTTTTTTAGCCTCTGGCTCACACATTTTTGTCTTAGCACAGGAAAAATTCTCCCGAAGCAACTAATTTATGCAGTAGCTCAAAACTTTAATGCCGTAGAATTTTTGCTCGCAAGATTCCACATCTTAGAAGGAGTATTGGTTATGACTTGGTAGAACTGGGTTCAAATCCGCAGTAGGCACACACACACACACAGAGCCACTTGACCCCACATTGCAAAAACCAGCTGCAGGAAGGGCCCTTCACATTGGTTTTGAGGAGAACATCTGGATTTGAGGCCAGACTCCTGGTTTGTCTCTAAGGCTCTGCTGGATTCGAATCCAGCTGCTCTGCTCTGCTTGCATGACGACAGGTTTTTGAAGCATCCACATGACCTCATTCCCAAATTGTGTGCCCTCTGCACCATCCCTCCTTCTTCCACAACGATATTTTCTAAATTTGGGGAAGCACCCTGAGTTTGATGGGCAGGGAAGGACAGGCTTGAAATCTAATAAAATACATAAAGGGATGCAAAAGCCCCGTTGGTGGGATCCTCGTTTCACAAAGCTGTACAGCAGGGGCGGCCAAACTTACTTAATGTAAGAGCCACCCAGAATAAACGTCAGATGTTTGAGAGCCACAAGACATGAATGTCAAATGAGGAAGGGAGGGAGGGGATGGAAAGGTGAAAAGAAAGTTTTAAATGCATTCTCCAAGCTGCTAGCTAGCTTGGCTTGGGGAAGTGATTTAAAGGGACAAATGCCTTCTCCAGGCTGGCCGACAAGGCAGTGGGAGCTTTGAGAGCCACACGATATGTGTGAAAGAGCCACACGTGACTCCCGAGCTGCAGTTTGGCCACCCCTGCTATACACAGTATTATAAACAACATTCCCCAGTGACTTATCTAACTTTGTGAATCGTTAGCACAGCGTAACTCTTTGGCCTGTGATAGAAAGCCCTCTTGAATAATTCCGTGTTGCACAGCCGGCGGAAGTGGGAAACAGGCCTCCCCGACCAGCATCTTGCCTGGGCTTATCTCCCACTTGTTCACTTTCAGCCACTTGACCCAGTCCAGTCTGGCTCTATCCTTTTTGGGAGAGGCTCACTTAACAAGATGTGATTTCATCTCCACAGACAGCCTCTGTGAAAGAAACAGGACATTCTTTCTCCAGGCCAGGTGGCAACCTTTATGAAATTTATCAAGGTCAGTCTTGTCTACTCTGATTGGCAACAGCTCAGAGCCTGGCACCTTCTGCGTGCCAAGCAGATGCTTTGCCCGTGAGCCTCTGCCTCTCGCTGCAATCCCAGTATTTAATGTGCTTCTCATTTTTGTGACCCAGATGGAGAACTCTGCACGAATCCCTGTTGAATTGCTTCGTCTTATTCGCATCTGCCCACTTTTCCCAGCATGTACAGATCTTGTTGAATTCTGCCTTCGTCTCCTACTGTGTCCGCTACTCCTCCCAATTTGGTGTCATGATGAAACCAAATTGGGAGGAGTAGCAGACACGGGAGAAAATAGAATCAGAATTCATTGTCATCTGTAAACTTAAGTAGAAGTCCACCCACCCCTTCATCTAGATCAGGGGTGTCAAACATGTGGCCTGGGGGCTGAATCAGGCCACTGCCGGGCTCCTAACAGGCGCTGAGCAACTGGCTGTCATATCCTTCCTTCTCCCTCTCTCTTGTTTCCTTCTGCATCACAGCTTGCTTTTCCAGACTTGCTCAGTCGCACAGGAGCTACATTGGTGAGGCTTCGCCCTTGGGGAGGGAGAGGGGGAGAGACAGCTTGGTTTGCCAAGCTCTCCCAATCGCACTGCAGAGCTACTGAGCCAATCCTCTCTTCCTTCTCTTGGCTGAGACTCCTCTCCCTCCTGGTCCTCTGGGGGAGGAAGGAAAGAGCCAGAGCGTCCATTGCTCAGTTCCCTGGATCCCTTGGGAGAAATACAAAGAAAGCACCTTTAAGACCAATAAGTGCTAATGTTTTGAGCATGTTTTAAGTTTCTTTTTAATAATAATAATAAAAATCTTTAATTGTGTTTGTCTGTGTCCTTTATAAATTTTATATCTCTGCTACCTAATCTTAATAGGTACACACATGGGCTGGCCCGACATGGCCCAGCCTGAGAAGGTCTCATTTATGTCTGATCCAGCCCTTGCAACAAATGAGTTTTATACCCCTGCTCTAGATCGTTTATTTAAAAATATTGGAAAGTCCTAGGTCCGAAACCAGGCCCTGCAGCACCCGCCTGGATACCTCCCTCCAATCAGATGAAATGCGACGGACAGCTATGCTTTAGGTGGGGCTCTCCACCCAATTCCTTATCCCCCTAAATGTTCTAGAGTCCAGTCTGTAGCCCTCCAGTTTACGCAAACTTTTTTCTTTCTGATGTGAGAAAAGAACGTTATCCCCAACCCTAACTGCTCATATTTTTCTTCTGATTTTAAAAGAAATTAAAACGTTTTCATGGGCCCCTAGATGTATGGTGGGCACTAGGTGCTATGCCTGATGCACAAGTCGGCCCTGGTGATGAAGGGAGACCAGCATCCCTTTTTCAGATCAGCCTCTGGCCCGTGGAAGATTCACCAAAGGGCAGATTCGTCTGGGCAGATCCCTCTAACCGGCAACCTTACTGAGGGCTATATTTCATTGTATTCCTTTTTCCTATGGCAAACATATGTAATTATGTTTACATGTTAAAAAGTAAATTAGGTGGACAAGAATATCAATATCCAATGCATTTCTCTTTTAGCTGCATTGACACACTCAAACAGGGACTTTGGTGGCTTATCCCATTACATATATTGAACCCATCTCCCATTGTCATTGACAGACGATCTCACATTTTGACATGCTACTGTTTCGTTGCTTTCGCATGCTCATGCCACTCAGATCAAAGGTTTGCTCAATTTGTTAATTTGACTATTCTGCCATTGTACCATTTAACATTCTAAACCACTGCCTACCAGATAATTTTACTTCACTGTCATTGGTTCTTAAATCTGTACCATGTTGCACTCTGGGCCACTGCCAACCAGCTATGTATGGCTCTGCTCAGCTATGTATGGCTTTGCTCACTGTGCTGGATTCCTCATCTGAATAAAAATTGGTTGGTCTTAAAGGTGCCACTTGACTCCTGCTTTGTTCACTCACTGAGGACTGGCAGCTTCAGAAATGGCAGCCTCTTTTTCTCACCTCACCCCACAAAGGCATTTTCTTTAAGCCACACCCCCCCCACACACACACAAACGCACCCCCTGCCTGTTGCTTGCAGCACCTCTGGCCAGCCATCTAGAGTTGCCAACTCCCGGGTGAGAAATGCCTGAAGATTTGGGGGGGCGCGGAGCATAGGCATGGAACAGTGAGACCTCCGTGAGGAAGAACGCCACGGAGCCCACCCTGCCTAGTAGCCATTTTCTGAAGGACAACGGATCTCTGTCGCCTGAAGGTCAGTTTTGATTCTGAGTTCTAATTCTGGGAGATCTCCGAGGCCCCAGAGGGAGGTTGAGAATCTTCTGTGAGCCCCCCCTCCCCCGCTTCCAGCATCGCAGCCCTTTCCTTCTTGCAGCTCCCTCCCGGCCTCCCCCAAGAACAGCTGCTGTTTCAGACACCTCGGCGAAGCAGCCCAGAGACCAAACCAGCCCAACAAGAGAGGAAACCCTGCGCAGACAAAGGCAAAAAAAGCAAATAAATAAAATGGCTCACGGCCACACCAGCTGCAAATATACGGTACTCTATAATTCATTACAAAAATGACTTTAAGTTTCTGCGTGGATTTTGCGCTCCATTTTGACTTTCGCATGCTTTTTTTGAGCCTGCAGTGGCATTAGATGTAAGAAACGGTGCACAGAGTTTGAATTGCAACCTATTGTAAACATCTGAAGGTTTTCATACATTGTTCTCTACTTTTTTGCTTTAATACCAAACCAGAGCATCGGTCCGTCAAGATCAGGGCTTGGATGTTTGTGGGGAAAAGAGCACCCCCCCCCCCGTCCCATTTCCGCGAGGAGGGGCACTTTGGGGTCGCATTTGAGGTCTCGCGTTTTATCTCCACCGGGACATAGAAAGTCAGCAATCCACACTGGTCTGTTTAAAGAAGAGCATCTTCTGGCCAACGGAAGCTCTCCAGATGTTTTTTGCCTACAATTCCCATCAGCCCCAGCCAGCATGGCCAATGGCTGGGGCCGATGGGAGTTGTAGGCAAAAAACATCTGGAGAGCTGCCGCTGGCCACCCCTGTGAGGTTTATGGTCCTCCTTATACCGGGGTGAGTGAATAATAAAGAAATGGGACCCAGCTTCAGCACCCCTTTTCTGAGGTGGCTGAACAGGCCGGGATACTCTGGGAGCGCAGCCCCGGGGGATAGTTACTCGAGAGGAGACCCGTTGAGCAGCAGAAGGCGTGGCAGACGGCAGCACGGCTTCGAAGCTCCGCACTTCTTTCCTCTGTCTGCAGCACTGAAAGGGTTAAATCCACAGAGCCGTTTGCTAGAGACGTCGAGCACGGCGGGGAGGTGGGGGGGGGGAAGGGGAGGGTCTGGGTTTCCTTCTGAATGAGGGGAGAGAGCGAGAAGGACTGCAGATGTGCAACAGCTGGAGAAAGCCCTGCAGCCGGATCCCGGGAAGGTTTACTTAGAAGTAAGGCGTTGCATGATAAGCTTTGAGATCTTGCAAGGGAGGGAAGCGGGGGGGGGTTGGGTTCAGGACTCCCGGATGGCAAAATCCTAGACTTTTTGCGGGGCCGGGGAGGGGGTGGATTCTGGGAAAGGGCCGGTTTGGGGACGGGAGGGCTTCAGATGGGAACCAAGCCATAGAGCCATTTTCTCCTGGGGAACTGACTCTGTCTGCAGCAGGGGGGTTGTCATTCCGGGAGAACTTCAGGCCCCACCTGGAGATTGACAACCTTTTCAGGTGCCAGTTTTGCACCGCGATGGAATCAGAGCTTGGTTGGAGTTGAGCGGGGGGAGCGATAATCAATGTCTTTCAGTGCAGGAAAGGTTAAATGTACAAAATGGATGTTCTGTGGTCATTTTAGTCTCCAAACAAACACACACACAAAAAGCTGGTCTTTCCTCCCTTAGATGAGAAAGAAAGGGCTTGGGAAACAGGAGGGAATGAACCACAGCCCCAACCCAAGACCCCAATGCCCTGCCCTCCCACTGTGGAGGGGCTGGAACTGCCTTCTGGTGTCCAAGGCCCACCCAGCAGAGGGGAGAAACATTTTAAAAAATAGATTGTGAAGGTGGAGAGAGGGATGCCAACAAACTGGGAGGTAACTCCCCCCCCCCAAAAAAAAGGCATAGAGGAGCAGAGCATGCTGATATAGCCACACCCCATGGTCTCAGTCTCCCCCACACAGGCAAGCTTCACTGTAAGGAACCTGATATGAGTGCCCTAAACACACCAGCGAGGGCCACAGATGTGAGTTCAAGTCCCCACCCATAGCAGTGGCTTGCAAAGTGAATGCAGAGGGAGGCAATCGCGCCCACCATTCCACCGCTCACTAGGGAGCGACAGCCGTCACACAGTGCCAACATCTCCTTCCTGCATTGGGGTTTCGGTTGGAGGAACAGCATCCTTTTGCCAGGTGAGAGAGGTACAGCAACCCAGGCAACTCAACAGTCAAAATCTGCACAATGGTATCACAGAATTAAAAAAAATCACTTAAGAACTTCTTATTTGTCAGACATCGCAGTACAAAGCTTAAGAGTGGCATTCATTGCACTTCGTTTTCAGACTCTGCCCACTGACCTGCTATCTGGAAGATACACCAATAAACCACAGGAACAACGTGTATGCGCAGGGGTGGAATTCTAGCAGTAGCTCCTTTGCATATTAGACCACACCTCTGTGATGTAACCAATCCTCTTAAGAGCTTACAGGGCTCTTTTTTGTAAGCTCTTGGAGGATTGGCTACATCAGGGTGTGTGGTGTAATATGTAAAGGAGCTCCTGGTGGAATTCCACCCAGTATACGGAACTGTAGTGGAAGATCTTTTTCACTATATAATGGTGTGCCCTTTATATTCAGACCTAGCAAGCAGATTCCTATCTGGAATTCTAAGCCAAGCATAATACGGTATTTATCTGACAATGAAAAGTTGGTATTTTTACAGTCAGATACAAACCCCTTGGTCTCATGCAAGGTAGCACTTTTTGCACTTGCAGCAAGAAGTTAGATCCAAGGGGACTCCTAGTAATGCACTACATTGAGCTCTATAGATCCAAGTGGGCAGCCGTGTTGGTCTGAAGCAGTAGAACAAAGGAGTCACGTTGCGCCTTTGAGACCAACAAAGTTGATGTATTCTTGAAATTTTAGAAGTGCATAGTTTGAAGAAGAAGAATTGCAGATTTATACCCCGCCCTTCTCTTTGAATCAGAGACTCAGAGCGGCTTACAATCGCCTGTATCTTCTCCCCCCACAACAGACACCCTGTGAGGTGGGTGGGGCTGAGAGAGCTCTTACAGAAGCTGCACTTTCAAGGACAACTCCTACGAAAGCTATGGCTAACCCAAGGCCATTCCAGCAGGTGCAAGTGGAGAATCAAACCAGTTCTCCCAGTTAAGAGTCTGTGCACTTAACCACTACACCAAACTGGCTCTGAAGATTTGGTTTTTAAGTACAATATTTTTGAATGTAAATCTTTATAGTGTGATTTTATATTGTAATGGCCAGTGGGCACATAAAATAAAACTGTTTGTTCATTCATTCACAACAGGATGGACTCTGAAAAATGGTCCTTCTGTCAGAGTGAGTTTGACTATGAGGCCAGGAGAAAATTGTGATTCTTCTGTGGATGAAAGACTTAAGATATCTGCATTCCTCCTTCAAGTCGTCAGAAGCTCCAAGAGATACTGTTTCCCAGCTTGGTTCTCTTTGGAAGGAGGAAGCCCCAGTGTCTTGTTAGTATTTGTTTTAATGACAAACATGCAGACAAAGCTGAGCACAGGTAGAAGCCTGAGAAATTCAGAGATGTATCTCCATTCTTTTTAATTTTCCTTTTGTCGCATTGCTGGCTGTCTCTCTCTGTCCCCTCAGGGAGAAGCCTCTCTTCACAGCCAAGTGAATACAGGCATCTTTCCCCAGTCTGAGGTGGCCCAAGTGAAGGAGAAGGAGCTTGAAGAAGAGGACCCAGGAGGACCTGGGACTGGCAAGGCAGCAAGCAAAGGCCACCATTCCATCCCAGCTGGGAGTGCTGTTGAATTCTGGGAAAGAGCTGGGCCAGAAATCCTGGCTCAGGACACCGTAACCTCAGATGTCAATCATGGACTTTGCAACCAGTGGCTGAAGCCGGAGAGGCACACCAAGAAGCAGATCCTGGACCTGGTGATCCTGGAGCAGTTCCTGACTCTCCTGCCCCAGGAAATGCAGAGCTGGGTCAGAGGATGTGGGCCAGAGAGCAGGTCCCAGGTGGTGTCCTTGGCAGAAGGTTTCCTCCTGAGCCAGGCAGAGGAGAAGAGGCAGGCAGAACAGGTGAGGGGATTTTCTCTGGGCATGTCCAATTCAAGCCATGGGATCTGGCCTTCAGTTTCCCTGCCAGAGTTTGTCCAAGTGTTAAATCATCCCAGTGGCAGATTTAACTGTCACCTTCAGCAGCCTCTTCTACTAGACTGCAGGGGTGGCCAATGGTAGCTCTCCAGATGTTTTTTTGCCTACAACTCCCATCATCATGCTGGCTGGGGCTGATGGGAGTTGTAGGCAAAAAAAACAACAACAACATCTAGAGAGCTACCGTTGGCCACCTCTGCACTAGAGAATTTCTTTTCCCTCCAAATGAAAGCAGGGTTCAGAGTCTGGGAGTGGAGCAGGCCCAATTGCTTGGTCTCTTCTCTTAAACCTTTTCCCCCTCTCCCTCATTACTGTTTCAGGCATTAAGACCAACTGTGAAGGCAGAAGCTACAATCCCCAAGGTGGAAGGAGCTCCTTCCGTGGAAGAGCAGAGGATGCATGCCCAGGATGCCCTGTTCTGTGGTAAGGAATTGTCATGCCTGGATACGATTGGGGCAGACTGTGGATTTGATGGGTAAAGAGTTGTGAAGGAAAATTCGGGGGTGGGGGGGTGGGGTTGGATTATATTCTCCACACAACACAGGTTTAATTTGCAGCACTCAGTGGTCACTAACTGTGATGCCTCTAGCAAAAGATAAGAAAAATTCATGGAGGGCAATTCCTCTCGTTCATTTATTTAAGTAGTCCTATCTCAGCATTGTTCCAGAAGAGGAACTCAGGGCTGGCTCAAAAGATGAAAAGCAGGAAATCTCAGCCCAGTGATTCAGCCTGGTGAATAAAGGGGGCCTCTGCCTTCTGGGGCAGCAGAACTTTCTATTTTATGGCTAGAAAACCAGTTTCTAGCCATAAAATAAAGTAAAAATTTGACTCCTGCGCAATGCTCCCTCTTAAGCTGTGGCGTGAACAAGAATTCTAGTTTGTGAGCTACTGGCTTTAAAGCTGTGAGTGATTAGTTTGCTCTGGAGCTATCCTTCCTGAGCTAAGACAAAAATGTGTGAGCCAGAGGCTAAAAAACTGTGAGCTAGTTCACAATAAGTCAGCTTAGAGGAAACATTGCTCTTATGTCTGTGCTTATAAGGGTATCTGGCAGGGTTCTGTGGGAAATAGCACCGCGCTTCAAAAAGGATATTCTAGCCTTGGAAAAGGTACAGAAAAGGGCAACTAGAAAGATTAAAGGTTTGGAACATTTTCCCTATGAAGAAAGGTTGAAACGCTTGGGACTCTTTAGCTTGGAGAAATGTCAACTTCGGGGTGACATGATAGAGGTTTACAAGATTATGCATGGGATGGAGAAGGAAGAGAAAGAAGTACTTTTCTCCCTTTCTCACAATACAAGAACTCGTGGGCATTCGGTGAAATTGCTGAGCAGTCAGGTTAGAACAGATAAAAGGAGGTACTTCTTCACCCAAAGGGTGATTAACATGTGGAGTTCACTGCCACAGGAGATGGTGGAGGCTACAAGCATAGACAGCTTCAAGAGGGGATTGGATAAAAATATGGAGCAGATGGCTGGCTATGGCCGGGCACCCCTAGGAGCTTTGGGAGGGGGCTTAAGGGAGATGTGGTATCATGTCGGTGTTGTGTCTCTGAAAACTCATTCCTATTAGCCTCAGATCTTCAAATGCGCTCAAGTCACGCCTGGGCTGAATGTGATGCTGACATGTCATGTGACATCATTTTTGCCCCCACTCCTTCCCTGCCTGCAGACCTGACATAGGTCGCACAGAACAGAAGTCTGACGTATGTTGTCCGCATTTATAACCCCTGAGGCTCATAGGTATCTGGTGTTTCTCTTCTGCCTCTATCAGAATTTGGTATAAAGTTTACAAAATCTGTTGACTGTACACAGGGCAAGGTTTCACAACCCTGGGAAGGGAGTGTGTGAAACAGGAAACAAGGTAAGGAAAGACTGTCTAACAGAACCTTCCGGAGATTAGTATACAGTTGGCGGTTCAATAAAATATGCTGGATGGAATCAGGCGAGTTTGACTCACATAGGGAATGTCTCTGGCCATCTTATAATCAAGAAAATAGGATTTGATTTCCGTTTCCTACTAAACGACAACATAACTGATATCACAAGAGCTGTTGCCAAATTCTTGGCTGAAATTGTCAAAAATTATTCTAAGCAGGTTTTATTGTGATTCTTAATCTTATTTTAGCCTTTTATGCTTTGGACAGATATATTGGATTGTTGTTTGGTTGACGAGTCTCCATATCTCTTTGGTTATGCCGGTAAAGGTATGCTATTGCTATTGAAACAGGAAGTAGATAACCAAGCACTTTCTGTCCTCCTTTGTCTCAGTCACAGGCAGTGAAGAGATGCTGTTGAGCCAATGTCTTTTCAGAGGTGTGGAAGCAGCTGCTGCCCCTCCAGTCCAGGTAGGAGAGATGAGCAGGGGTCAGCCTGGGTCCCTCCTCCTTTCTCAGGGGGGCTTTTGCTCCTGCAGTTTCTACAAGGTGTCTGGGCAAGAGGTCTTCTGAACACTTTTTCCTTTACCCAGACCAAGCCCTGCATCCTGTACTTTCCCAGACTACTCCCTTCCAGGGTGCAATCTCTCCCTAGGGTGATCACTGAGGAGGGAATCTGCTTTTTCTTTCAGGGTCCCATTTCCTTTGAGGAGGTGTCCATCTATTTCACGGAGGCAGAGTGGGCCCTGCTGGATCCAGGACAAAGAGCTCTGTACAAGGAAGTTATGTTGGAAAACTATGGGAATGTGGCCTTTTTGGGTAAGGATATTTCACTGGTGCCCAAATTGTGAATTGCTGCCATGGTGATGAGGCGTGAATCGACCTACTGAATAGCAATAGACCATTTTGAATCCTGTTCTGCTTCTTGGGGAGGGGCTTTGGCTGACTTGCAAAGCATCTTCTTGGCATGCAGAAGGTCCCCAGTTCTATCCGCAGCATCTCCAGCTTGACCGATCAGGAAGGAGGTGATGTGAAAGACCTCTGCCTGAGACCACAGAGAGCTGCGGCCAGACTGAATAGATAATACTGGACTAAGTTGTAAAGGGCTTTGGTTCCCTTAACATTTTGTTCTGATTCATAGTTTGGTTCAAGCTTCCAATGTGGCCTGTTTGAGAATGAAAGCGAGTTCCAAACTGCCTTACTTAGAAAGAGGCTGGTGACTTTGTGAAGCCTGGAGAACACCAACTGCAGAAAGGGAGTTGAGGAGGTGGCTCCGACTTTCCCATTAGCCACATTCCTTTCTATTAGGCCACAATTTTCACCTGTGGGAAAGGGACTGAGCCCACCTGCAGGTTGACTTTGTTCCTTCCTCCCACATCAGACCATCATTTAAGTCACCTGTTCAGTCATTGGTCTACCACTTGGCTGTGTGTCATCACTAAGAGACCTAATTGGTTCCCTTTACTCCATAAAGACATGAGAGTTTAGTCTGTCCTCAACCTGACTATGGTACTTGAGACCTTGCCATATAGACCTCTTCTTGCTCACTTTGGCCATCTTGGATTATTTCTTGCATGGACCGTTCAGCCCTGGCTTGTGGTAGAGCCACTCTTATCACTGGAACTTCCACCTGAGAATGGGTAATATCTTCTAACTTGGAGCCAAGGCATTACAGTTTTAGTTAGCCTTTAAATCTTGCTCTGTTGTTTTATCCTCACTCTCTTTTGTTCCCATTGAAAGTATCCTGGCGCCTTAAGAAAAATATATTTTCATTTCCTTTTAGGGTTAATTGCTGTTACAGCTTGAATCCAGAGCCTAGACTGGCTGACCACCTAGCAGTGAAGATACAACACCCACCATGGCCCTTGCTGAGCTCCCTCCAAAGCGGAACAGGGCGGCTAGGCAGGGGGTTCGTTGTTTCTTTGCTCCGATTGATCGGAATGAACCAGCAATGCCTCGCGTGCCCCCTGCCTACCTGCCCTCTTCTGCTTTGGAGGGAGCTGAGCTGGGCTCTGAGTGCACTCGCTGCCACACACACCCCTCCCCAACTTTGCCAAGGCTTACCGAGGTCCAGAAAGAAGTGAGCATGCTCAGAGCAAGGCTCTGAGCGGACTCACTGCCATACTCCCCCCCCCCCCAACTTCACTGAGGCTTCCTGAGCCTCAGAAAGCCTCAGTGAGGTCCGGCAAGCAGCGGGGTGATTTTGGGGTGCTGCATGTGAGGAGAGGGGGGGCCTCATGGCACCCCTAGGCCAGATGGCACCCTAAGCTGCCGCCTGCTTGGCCTACTCTCATGCGCTGGCTCTGGTCCCATAGATTCCTTTGGACCTTACCACCCATACCATGTGCTAACAGGATCTCTCTCTTTATTCCAGCAGACAATGAGCAGAGAAATAGGGAGGGTGAAGAACTTCAGCGACAAGTTCTGGAGACAGTTAAAAACGAAGACTTGCAAGAAAATGTCAGAAATAGAGGAAGACCTAAAAGAAAGAAAGGTTGCTGTAAGGCGGAGAAGCAAGATGGAAGAAAGTATAATGTACATCTTACAAATCACTGGACAGTGAAGGCAAAGAAATCCATTCAGTGTGGGAAGGACTTCAGAAAAAGATCACAGCTCTGCATACATGAAATAATACACAGAGGGGAGAAACCTTCTGGATGCTCAGAGGATGAAAACAAATGCAGTCAGAGTGGCCCTCCTCAAAAGCACCGAAGATCCTACAAAAGGGATAAACCTTTAAGAAGATCAGAAAGTGGAAAGAGATTTGGGTTGAGTGGCCATCTTCAACAGCATCAAAAAAGGTACACAGAGGAGAAATGTTTTGAATGCTCAGAGTGTGGAAAGAGATTCAGTCATAGTGGCAGTCTTCTCATGCATCACAGAATCCACACAGGGGAGAAACCGTTTGAATGCTTAGAGTGTGGAAAGAGATTCAGTCATAGCGGCAGTCTTCGCATACATCAGAGAATTCACACAGGGGAGAAACGTTTTGATTGCTCAGAGTGTGGAAAGAGTTTCAGTCACTCTGGCAATCTTCAAAGGCATCAGAGAACCCACACAGGGGAGAAACGTTTTGAATGCTCAGAGTGTGGAAAGAGATTCAGTCAGAATGGCCACCTTCATTTGCACCAGAGAACACACACAGGGGAGAAACCTTTTGAATGCTCAGAGTGTGGAAAGAGATACAATGATAGGGGGGCTCTTAAAAATCATCAGAGAAATCACACAGGGGAGAAACCTTTTGAATGCTCTGAATGTGGTAAGAGATTCAGTTATGGTGTCACTCTTCGAAGGCATCTGATAACCCACACAGGAGATGCTTTTGAATGCTCAGAGTGTGGAAAGAGATTCAATGACAGAGGGACTCTTAAAAAGCATCAGAGAACCCACACAGGGGAGAAACCTTTTGAATGCTCAGAATGTGGAAAGAGATTCAGTGAGAGGGGGACTCTTCAAAAGCATCAGAGAATTCACACAGGAGAGAAACCTTTTGAATGCTCAGAGTGTGGAAAGAAATTTGGTCAAAGTGGCAATCTTCAAAAGCATCAGAGAACCCACACAGGGGAGAAACCTTTTGAATGCTCTGAGTGTGGAAAGAGATTCAGTCACAATTACGAACTTCAGTCGCACCAGAGAACTCATACAGGAGAGAAACCTTTAGAATGCTCAGAGTGTGGAAAGAGATTCAGACAGAGTGTGAGTCTTCAATCACACCAAAGAACCCACACAGGGGAGAAACCTTTTGAATGTTCAGAGTGTGGAAAGAGATTTGGGTTGAGTGGCACTCTTAAAAAGCATCACAGAATCCACACAGGAGAGAAACCTTTTGAATGCTCAGAGTGTGGAAAGAGATTCAGGCAGAGTGGCACTCTTAAAAAGCATAATAGAACCCACACAGGGGAGAAACCTTTTAAACGTTTGCAGTGTGGAAAGAGATTCAGGTTGAGTGACACAGTTCATCAGCATCTTACAACCGATAGAGGGTGTAAAGATGGTGGGCTGAGAGTATGGCAACATAACTAAGGCTTATCTGTGTTATGTCCAATAAACTCCATTTTTAATAAATAAAAAATTATTTAGATTAGAAGGACAAAGAAAATAGCTAAATGATGAGAGTTTGGTACACAGTTCAACAACAACAAAAAATGCAACCCCCACTAACTAGCTACTCACAGCAGCCCTATCCAAGGTTTGTGCTTTTGTCAGCCGCTCTGGAGCATAGGACAAGGAAAGTATTCTGGCAGAAAGGAGGTAAGGTGGAGACTGGGAAGCTAACCAAACTTTTGTGTAACTATTCTTGTAGGAAAAGGCAGACTCAGCCTATGAACCACTTTAACCACTCATGTGGCTGTCTCTAGGGTGTCTCCCCAAAATACAAGCAACTGACTGCTGTGTTTCTCATCTGCAATTTATTAGCTAATCAGGTCGGCCTAAGGAAACGAACTTGGAGAGAAAGAGGCTTGTGGGAGTGACAGCACCTGTGAACATAGAAATTAACACACGCCCAGCAGAGCGATTCTCTTCAAGCTGGATTCTCTCTTGACACAGGGGAGAAACCACTGGAATTCTTAGAACATGGAAATAGGTTCAGATTGAGTTGCCACCTTCAACAGGACTTAAAAACCCACATGGAAGAAACGTGTTTGAGTTCTCAGAGTGCAGAACGACATTGATGAACAGTAGCAGTTGTCAACATCATTAGAGAACCCACAGAGAGGAAAAAAAAACTTTTGGATGCTCAGAGTGTGGAGTTTCACTCATCAAGCAAATCTTCTACAGCCTCTAAAAATTTGCATGAAGAGAAATCAAGTAACTGCTTAGCATATGAAGGGGCTGCGTCGGCTGAAACGGGGACTCAGACGACTAGAGAGGCAATGGCGGCGTACTCGAGACGAAGCGACTCGAACATCTTATAGAGAGGTTATGAAGTCCTATGAGATGGCAGTCAAGGCCGCAAAGAAAACTTACTTTGCGGCGGAGATTGCGTCCGCAATTTCGCGCCCGGCACAACTGTTCAATACAATCCGGACCCTTACAACGCTGCCACAGGGCAGACCAAATTTTAATGAATTGGAAATTGGCTGTGAGGCTTTTGCGGATTTTTTTGCGGATAAAATCGCATCGCTCCGTTCCGACTTTCCTGCCATATTAGATACAGTTAGCGAACCTGAGGCTCCGTGCCTGTCTTCGGATCGCGTCCTGGACGGCTTCGGCGCGCTCAGCCTGGAAGAAGTTGACAGGATCCTCCTATCTGCACGCCCAACAACTTGTAAATTGGACCCATGCCCCTCCTGGCTTATTAAGACCTGCCGGAGGGAGCTAAGATATCCTATACGGGATATCATAAATAGATCCCTACTGGAGGGGCATTTTCCATCAGCGCTCAGAGAGGCGGTGGTCCGTCCCCTCTTGAAGAAAACATCGTTAGATCCGACCGAATTGGCACACTATCGGCCGGTATCGAATTTGCCCTTTTTGGGCAAACTTATCGAGAGGGCAGTGGCGTTGCAGCTACAGAGCTTCCTGGAGGACGCTTCTATCCTTGACCCCTACCAGTCTGGTTTTCGCCCGGGCCACGGGACGGAGACGGTGCTGGTCGCCCTGGTGGATGACCTTCAGCGGCATCTGGATCAAGGCGGCTCGGCAGTGCTGATGTTGTTGGACCTATCGGCAGCGTTCGATATGGTCGACCATCGGCTTCTGGCGCGCCGCCTTGCCGACGCAGGGATTCAGGGGTTGGCCTTGCAATGGTTTTCCTCTTTCCTTGACGGTCGGGGACAAAGGGTGGCGATTGGGGAGGAACTGTCCCGGAGACACACGCTTGATTGTGGGGTGCCTCAAGGGGCGGTGCTCTCCCCGATGTTATTTAACATCTACATGCGCCCCCTTGCCCAGATTGCCCGAAGGTATGGGCTTGGGTGTCACCAATATGCTGATGACACCCAGCTCTATCTGCTTATGGATGGCCGGCCCGCCTGCGCCCCAGAAAATTTGGACCGAGCGTTACAGGCAGTGGCTAGGTGGTTTAGGCTGAGCGGGCTGAAGCTGAATCCGGCGAAGACAGAGGTCCTGTGCCTTGGTCGCTGCGGCCCGGGAAGGGAAATCCCCCTGCCAGTTTTTGACGGCGCGCCACTAACAGCGTCGGGCAGGGTTAAGAGCCTGGGGGTGCTGTTGGAGCCTTCACTGACAATGGAGGCCCAGATAGCAGCCACTGCCAAGTCCGCGTTTTTTCACCTTCGGCGGGC
This sequence comes from Heteronotia binoei, assembly GCF_032191835.1. Lineage (NCBI taxonomy): Eukaryota > Metazoa > Chordata > Lepidosauria > Squamata > Gekkonidae > Heteronotia > Heteronotia binoei. The sequence goes on from NC_083241.1 coordinate 33,928,546, forward strand.
GAAGCAGTTGGCCCCCTTCCTGGAACGTGACGACCTGGCAACAGTGATTCATGCTACGGTCACCTCGAGGTTAGACTACTGTAATGCCCTCTACATGGGGCTACCCTTGTGCCGGACCCGGAAACTGCAGTTGGTGCAGAACGCTGCTGCCCGGCTGTTATTAGGGCTCCCAAGACGGGAGCACATTCGGCCGGGGCTCCGGGATCTGCACTGGCTGCCAGTAATATTCCGAGTCCGGTACAAGGTGTTGGTTATTACCTTCAAAGCCCTATATGGCCTAGGACCTGTCTACCTTAGGGACCGTCTTTCCCCACACGTTCCCCAGAGAGTACTACGCTCGGGTTCACAAAACCTGTTGATAGTCCCCGGGCCAAAGGAGGCCCGTCTAAAATCCACCAGGGATCGGGCCTTCTCAGTAACGGCACCTTATTGGTGGAACCAGCTGCCGGAGGAGGTGCGGGCCCTGCGGGACCTAGGGCAGTTCCGCAGGGCCTGTAAGACAGCCCTCTTCCGGCAGGCCTATAATACTGACTGACAAGGAAATCTTTTGGATGGAACAAAATGCATCTGTAGACCGCCGGTTTTTATCTATCTTGCTTTTATTAATTTATGGTTTTAATTTTACTTGTAAGTGTTTTAAATTGTAGTATTTGTATTATCATGTTGTAAGCCGCCCTGAGACACTTCGGTGCGAAGGGCGGGGTATAAATCCCAATATAAATAAATAAATAAATCTTATTTCACACCTAAAAGACCACAATAGATCATATAAAGGATAGGCACTATATATCCTCTTTTAAAAAGTGTGAATCTACGCAGAAATCCTACCTTAACCAGAAATAAATGTTAAAAATGCTTGAACAGTGGAAGGAGCTTTAGCCAAGTTTGAATACCTCAAATAGATCTCTCAGGGATGAAATCAAACACAGGCTCTGCCGGTTAGAGGAGGTTCAAATTCCATGTTTGGTTTCCTTTACCTTGGAGGTATCCACAGAAGGGAGGAACCTCATAAATGCTCAGTGTGTGGCAAGAGCTTGGGGCACAGATCCGATTTCCATGTTCTTCAGAGAATCCATACGAGATGAAACATAGCTGGTTCTTATAAGGGTTTTCTTCCGACACTCGGGTTGGAGGTTCAGAAAGGCTCATCAGAGCTCCCCTTGAATTCCTCCTTGCAGATTGTGCCTTTATGTCACAGGTTGAGAAATTTCGTCTCACTACTTTTATCTGAAAACGTATCTGCATTAGAGTTGCTCACAGGCCTGAAAAAAAGGGATGGAGAGATCTTGCCTCTTTCCCAGAGACTTAGTGTGTGGAGATGGGCATCTGAAGAGATAGATAACATCCCATAATGCCTATGTTAACGGCAGGCAGTTGGAAACCCTGGTTCTTTATGAATCAAAGAGCGCAAAACTCAGCTAAGAAAGGTTCATAGCTCATTAAAGAGATTGTAATTTTTCTCAGGTTTTCTGTGGTTTGTGGGTTTCTTATGAGTTGGGCTTCATTAAATGTGTGAAAGTGTAGCATAGCAAGTCTTTTTTGATAAGGAAAGAAATCCTCTTGCAGACGCTTGAGAATCACACCTGGGACGATGACTGATTCCCATAGATAAACCTGACCCAGTTTGCCCCCATTCGTGATTAACGCTCAATAGAGTGTTGGGTTATGATTTGGTGGATCTGGATTCAAATCCACAGTAGGCTTGGAAGGTCTTTGGATGCCCTTTAGCCTGTCACGTTTCCAGGCTAGCAGATCTTGCAGGATACTTGTAAAGTTTACATATTTTTGTAGCAGTGAGGCTTCTTCAAAGAGATGCATTTGATAGGAGCAGAAATATCAGGACTTCTGTATTTATTTCCAAGTGGGAACTGGCAAGGACTTGTGGGTTACATCTAATTTCCCCCTCCTCCACTATTTCCTGTTTCCCTTTCCTACAAGATCCCATAGTGCCTCCATGCTTCCTTCTCTTCTTCCCATCCCAAAGCCAACCTATATAGTACCTATAGTACCTTATAGCACCTGTTTTTACCTAATTTAATTAATTTATGTAACTGAATTGTATTTTAAATTGTTTGCTTACATTGTATTTTATTCAAATCATGGTATTCCATGTCTGTGAGCCGCCCTGAGCCCGCCTTTGGCGGGGGAGGGCGGGATATAAAAATAAATTTACTTTACTTTACTTACTTTACTTATATTTTTCTGCCCCTCTGTCTTCTGCTTTCCCTCTCTCCTCCAGAATCCTCTACCTAGTAAAAGTCTCTCCCAGTTCTGTGATGTTGGCTACCTGGCTGGGTGAGCCTGTGCCATAGAAAGCCCTGAAGGACTTGGTGTGCCCACTTCTCTTTCCCCTCATCCCCCCCCCCCCCACTATTTCCTCTTTCTCTCCTGCTGGCCACCCCCGTTTCCTCTGTCCTTTCCCTGCCTCAGTCTCAGCCATTCACCAATCTACTTTTTATCTGCTCCCGTCTTCAGCAACGTTTATGATTTATTTACTTTATTTATTTATAACCTGCCTGTCTCCACAGTGGAGACCGGATGAACTTGCATCATTCTTTTCTGCTCCTTTAGATCCTCACGCCAATCCTGTGAGGTAGGTTGCACTGAAAGGATGTGACTGGCCCAAAATCACCCAGCGAGCCTCCACAACGAGATTGGGATTCACATCTGAATCTCTGAGGCCGTCCTCTGAAGCTCTAACCAGGACACCGTACTGACTTCCATAGGGTGGCTGGTGTTGAACAGGATCCAGCAGCCAGTCCTTGGTCAGTCATGCAGGTCAGCGGGTCTGAAGTCACCCAGGGGTTGCTTGCTGCCAGGCCTAGCAGGTGGGGCCCAGAATTATGACTGAACTCTTGATAACAGAGGTCAGTTCCCCTGGAGAAAATGGCTGCTTTGGAGGGTGGATTCTGTGGCATCCTAAATCACTGTGGGGCTAGGCTGTGGCAGATTTCCTAAGAGCAAATATAGTGCAATTAATCCCTGAAAAGACAACCACTATGTGGGTTGTTATATATATTTCATGGTGTCACAGATGTCAAAGCTGCCAAGATGAATTTTAAAAGGTGTTCCGTATTTGCTGTCCCATGAGCTCATAATTTCTGCCTCTTGTGTCTGTGTATTTCAGTGGTGTGTGTTTCAAAGGGGCTTCCTGACACATTTCTAACTTAAGAAAAACCTGACAGATGCTGTATAGAACGGTTCCATCGACACCACTTTAAGCAATCTTCAGCAGAGAGAATGTTGGATCAAAGTTAGTCTCTTATTCCCACCCTAGAAACCCATGCTTTCTTCCTGGCTGTACCCACAAGACTGCTCAGGACATGGCCAAAAACCAGTGTTCCCTCTAAGGTGAGTTAGTGTGAGCTAGCTCACTGTTTTTCTAGCTTCCAGCTCACACATTCTTGTCTTAGCTGAGCAAAAATGGCCCCAGAGCAAACTAATGTATGCAGTTGCTCACAACTTTAATGCCAGTAAGCTTCTGAAGTAGATTTTTTGCTCACAAGACTCCACAGCTTAGAGGGAGTATAGGTCCCTCCCCACAGATCGGGACTGTGACATAGAACTGGCATTACAGGAAGCGCAAGCATGCTCAGTGGCTTTTTCACCTGCCTTTTTCTTTTAGGAAAGTAAGATCCTCCTTTTACATCAGGAGAGAAAACAATTGAGAAAAAAACTGGGCAGATAAGTCTTTATTCCAGTCGCTGGAAAGCAGAGCTCCTAATCCCCCGAGGAGCATTTGCCATTTTAAACGTTCAAAGCAGGACTTCCCAGCCAGAGCTCATTGCAACATGATTATCTTTATACGGCGGGGAGGGCTTGCAAAAGTATTGTAGGCCCTGGGGCTACCGTGCCGGCTGCTGCACAAGTCGGAGGAAAGGAAAGGTCCCCTGTGCAAGCACCAGTCGTTTCCTACTCTGGGGTGACTCTGGGCTTTCACGTTTTCACGGCAGACTTTTTACATGGTGGTTTGCCATTACCTTTCCCTGTCATCGACATTCCCCCGCCCCCAGCAAGCTAGGGACTCATTTGACCGACCTCGGAAGGAAGGAAGGCTGCGTCAACCTCGAGCCAGCTAACTGAACACCCAGCTTCCGCCATGGATCGAGCTCAGGTCGTGAGCAGAGCTTAGGGCTGCAGTACCGCAGCTTTACCGCTCTGCGCCACGGGGTCCATTTGCCAGCATCCATTTCCAGATCTGGCTCATGGCAGAAGATTCACTCACAGGCAGATCCTTGCAGCCCGCAGCCTCACTGAGTGGGGAGCCACCCTGTTCTGAGAGAGCTGAAGACCCCCTGAGAGCTACCCCAGAGGAGACCCGCTGAGCAGCAGAAGGAAGGCGGAGCTCCTCCCGGACAGGACGACACCTTTTCCTTTTGAACAAAGCAGGAGTGAAGTCGCACCTTTAAGACCAACCAATTTTTATTTAGAACGTAAGCTTTCGTGTGCTCTTAAGCACACTTCATCAGACGAGGAATGCAGCACAGTCTGATGAAGTGTGCCTAAGAGCACACGGAAGCTTACGTTCTAAATAAAAAATGGTTGGTCTTAAAGGTGCCCCTTGACTCCTGCTTTGTTCAACTGCTTCACACCAACACGGCTGCTCCCTTTTCCTTTTGTCTGCAGCACGGAAACGGTTAAACTCATAGAGCCGTTTGCTAGAGAGGCCGAGCAAGGAGCGGGGGGGGGGGCGGAAATGAGGAAAGGCTCCGGGGGGAAGCGGGAAGCGTTTGCTTCTGAATAGGAAGAGCGCGCGGGAAGGGTTGCAGATGTGGCACAGCTGGATAAAGCCCTGCAGCCGGACCCCGGGAAGGTGGACTTAGAAGTAAGGCATTGCATGATAAATGTTCAGATCTTGCAAGGTAGGGAGGCGGGGATCCTTCTCCGCCAGGGTTTTCTTCGTGTTGGCAACTCCCGGACGGCAAATTCCTGGACAGTTTTTTGGGTGGATTCTGGGAAATGCTCGGTTTGGGGACTGTAGGGCCTCAGACCGAAACAATGCCCTAGAATTCCCCCCCCCCCGCCCCAGTAAAGCCATTTCCTCCAGGGGAACTGATCTCTCGTCTGCAGCAGGTCGGCTGCAATTCCGGGAGAACTTCAGGCCCCAGCTGGAGGTTGACAACCCTGTTAGGCTCCAGTTTTGCACCGCAATGGAATTGGAGTTCCGGGGGGGAGGGGGTTATACATTTAATGTCTTTCAGTACAAGAAAGGTTAGGGGAACAAAACGGATGTTCTGTTGCTGGTCATTTTAATCTTCAAGCAAACACACACACAAAAAGCTGGTCTTTTCTCATTAGATGATAAAGAAAGGTCAGCGGGGGAGGGGGAGAACCCCTGCCTGCTTTGGAATCAACCACATGCCTTCCCACTGTGGGGCTGGTGTCCAAATCCTGTTCAGCACAGGAGAGGAACTTTTGAAGGTGAAGAGAGGGATTCTAGCAAAGATCATGGAAACACCCTCTATACCCCCCATCACAGCAGGAGGTGACTCCCCCCAACTAGGGAGAGGGGGCAGAGCATGCTGATACGGGCACACTGCCTGGTCTCAGCCTCTCACAGACACACGCGTGCATCACTGTGAGGAGCCTGAACTCACAGGGAGGGCCAGGGATGTGGGTTCAAGTCCCCACCCACAGCAGGATTTTGCAAAGTAGACATACAGGGAGAGACTCACCCCTGCCCCATCACTCCACAGTTTACCTGGCAGAAGTAGCCCTAACACAATGCCAGATTCTCCCTCCTGCACTGGGGTTTGGGTGGGAGGAATGACATCCTTTTGCCAGGTGAGAGAGGTACAGCAACTCGGGCAACTCAACAGGGAGAAACACAAGGGCACACTCAGAGGAAGTGTGAGTTCAGGTGCCACTTCAGGGGGATGGAATTCCAAGCTCCCATGGGATCAAAGGGGATGAGTCATTCATGCCGATTGGCTGGCCAGAATGTCAAGCGTTTTGGATGGTCCCCTCCAGCAGGGTACCGGTGAGATGCTTCGTGTCCATCCAAACCTGTTCCAGAACTAGACTTGGGTTTAATCCCAGAAGAGGCTGGCCTCTGGGAAATGGTCCTGATGCAGGCCCATAGCCCCAGGGGAGGGGGGCAAGCTGCTCCACCCAAACCCCCCTTCCACCTATATGGCCCCTCTTGGTGCCCCGCTATCCCACGCTTTTGTTTCCCCCCCTCACTACTCTAGTGGCACCTGCTCGCGCAGCCCCTGCCCCCCTCCGTGGCGCCTCACCCACCCAGTGAAGTGCGGGCTCCTGGGACTCTTTCAAGGCCGCCTCCCCCCATGCGTCAATCAGCTGATCGGCGGGAAAAGTGGTGATCCGGGAGGAAGTGGGGAGGAGGCTGAATGTGCTGAGAGTGCCAGAAAGCCGGCATAGGAGCCGCTGGCCTTGGCACTGCTTTTCCTGCCGATCAGCTCATCGGCAGGGGTGGGGGGTGGAGGTGGCCTTGAAAGTCCCGGGAGCCGGTGCTTCACCAGGTGAGAGGGAGGCACTGCGGAGGGGGGGGGACCGCCAGAGCAGCGGCAGCAGAGAGACCGGGGGCCATGAGAGCGGCGGACCCCTCCACCTGAAATTCTATTCCTTGGGTCCCCCCACGTAAAATTTTCTGGCTATGGACCCGTCCTGATGTCAGGGTGAGTTTGAATACAGGGTCAGGAGAAAACTGTCCTCCTCCTCTGAATGAAAGACTTGGGATATCAGCCCTGCTCCTTCAAGTGGCCAGAAGCTGCAAGGGATACTGTTTCCCAGGGTTGGTTCCCCTTAGAAGGAGGAAGCCCTGGAGCCTTTTGGCGTCCTGTGATTATTTGCTTTAATGGCAGAGCTGAGCTTGGGGGGAAGCTGGAAAATTCCCGCAGAGTAGGAGGTCCTAGACCCTCAACCGATGCCCAGAGGGAGCGTTCCTGGGCCTCAATATTCTTGAACCAAATCTCAGCCAAACCCTCTCTGCCTTTCTTTCCTGATGTCAGCTGCTTTCTTCTCGCAGACACATTCCTGCCCCTTCTCGTCAGCTGAGTCCTTCGACAGAGCTCTTGCCAAACACTTCGGTTCTGTTGAAGAGATACCTATAATGGTTGAAGGGTCACCAGTCCTTCTTGTCCCTTGGGGGCTTTCTTTTACCTTAAGAATTAGTTCCTAGGACTGACTGAACCAATGTAATGAGAGGCTACTATTGTAATAACCTTTAAAAGCCAAAAAGAGATATTAAACTTTCCCTAAGAACCAAAGAGGCTTCTCTAAAAATAGCCTGGTATGTAAGAGAGCAAAATGTTATTAAAGGGTTTTACAATTTACAAGAAGCACTTTTGTTCTGACCCACCAGGCCAAGTCTCTCTTGTCCCTGAGCATTTGAAGCTTTGTGATGTTCAGGGGTGCTATCTCCATTCTTTTTGACATGTTGCTGTCTCTCTCTGTCCCCCCAGGGAGAAGGCCCTCTTCATAGCCAAGTGAAAAGGGCATCTGAGGTGATGGAAGAGAAGGGGAAGGAGATGGAAGAGGAGGACCCAGGAGGACCTGGAACTAATGAGACAGCAAGCAAGGGCCCCCACCCCATTGAAGCTGAGAGTGGCATTGACTTCTGGAAAAGAGCTGAGCCGCAGATCCTGGCTAAGGGCACTATAACATCAGATGTTAACAACCAGAGCTTCTGGCTGTTCCACTACCATGAGGCTGATGGGCCCCGAGAGGTTTGCAGCCAGCTCCATGGGAGTGGTGTTGACTTCTGGGAAAGAGCTGGGCCAGAGATTCTGACTCAAGACAGCATAACCTCAGATGTCGATTGCCAACGCTTCCAGTTGTTCGGCTACCATGAGGCCGATGGGCCCCGAAAGGTTTGCAGCCAGCTCCATGGACTTTGCAACCAGTGGCTGAAGCCGGAGAGGCATAGCAAGAAGCAGATGGTGGACCTGGTGATCCTGGAGCAGTTCCTGACTCTCCTGCCCCAGGAAATGCAGAGCTGGGTCAGAGGATGTGGGCCAGAGAGCAGTTCCCAGGCGGTGGCCTTGGCGGAAGGTTTCCTCCTGAGCCAGACAGAGGAGAAGAGGCAGGCAGAACAGGTGAGGGGATTTCCTCCAGGCAGGGCTTTTTTTTGCAGAAGCTAATTTGCACATTAGGCCACACCCCCTGACACCAAGCTTGCCGGAACTGCATTCCTGTGCATTCTTGCTAAACAAAAAAAGATCCCTGCCTCCAGGTATGTCTGATTCAAGCATTGAAATCTGGCCTTAAGTTTCCCTGCCAGACATTTGTCCATGTGTTAAAATCATCCCAGTGGGAGATTTAACAGCCACCTTCATCAGCCTCTTCTACTAGAGAATTTCAGTTCCCTCCAGGTAACTCACCTGGTGTGATGAAACCAGTGTTCAGAATCCGGGAATGGACCAGGCTCACTTGCTTGGCCTCTTCTCTTAAATCTCTTCCCTCTCTTCCTTGCTCCTGTTTCAGGCGTTGAGACCCTCTGTGAAGACAGAAGCCACAGTCTCTGATGCGGAAGGAGCTCCTTCCGAGGAAGGCCGAAGGGCACAGGGTGTGGAGCATGCCCAGGATGCCCTCCCCAGTGGTAAGGACTCGTGCGGGGATGCAACTGGGGCACACTGTGAATTTGATGGGTGAAGAGTTCAGGTCCGGAAAAAGTTAGAGATTTCATCACACAACTCAGAATTAATTTACACAGCACTCCGTGACCAGTAGCTGTGATGCCTCCAAAGGGAGATTAGACAAATCCATGGAGGGCCATTCCTCCCATTGATCTAAATAGTCATATCTCCCCATCCTTCCAGAAGAGGAACTCAAGGCTGGCTCAAAAGAGGAAAAGCAGGAAATCTCAGCCCAGTGATTCATTCTGGTGAACAAAGGGAGCATCCACCTTCCTGGGCAGCAGAGCTCTGAAAACCAGCTCCTCAGGCCCAATAATAATGGGGAAGGTTGACGCCTGTGTCTGTGCTTATATGGGGCATCTGGTGGGGTTCTGTGGGAAAAGGGATGCTGGAGTAGAGATGGCAGGCTATGGCCGGGCAGCCCCAGGAGCTTTTGGAAGGGCCTTGAGGCAGATGTGGTATCATGTTAGTATTGCGCCTGGCTGAAAAACTGCTAGTGAAGATAGCATGCCAAGAGACACTTTGAAAACTCGCTCCTAGTATCCTGAAGTCTCCAAGTCTTGCCTGGACCGATTGTGATGTTGACATGTCATGTGACATCATTTCCTCCCCCCACTCCTTCCCTCCCTGCAGAACGGAAGTCTGACATATGCTGGCAGCATTTATAACCCCTGAGGCTCATAGGTGCCTGGTGTTTCTCTTCTACCTCTATCAGAATTTGGTATAAAAAGTGTTATGAAATTTGCTGAGCGCACACAGGGCAAGGTTTCACAATCCTGGGAAACAGGAAACAAATAACCAAGCACCAAATAACAGTGTGTGAAACAGGAAACAAATAACCAAGCACCTTTCTGTCCTTTTTCCCAGCCAGAGGCAGTGAAGAGGTGCTGTTGAGCCACAGTCTTTTCAGAGATGTAGAAATGGCTGCTGCCCCTCCAGTCCAGGTAGGAGAGATGAGCAGGGGATAGCATGGGTCCCTCCTGCTTTCTCAGGAGGGCTTTTGCTCCTGCAGTTTCTACAAGGTGTCTGGGTGAGAGGTCTTTTGAATGCCATCCCTCTTGCCCATTTCAAGCCACGCATCCTGTACCTTCCCAGAGTACTCCTTCCAGAGTGCAATCTTTGCCTGGCCTAATTTCTGAGGAGGGAATCTATTTTTTCTTTCAGGGTCTCATTTCCTTTGAGGAGGTGTCCGTCTGTTTCACGGAGGCAGAGTGGGCCATGCTGGATCCGGGACAAAGAGCTCTGTACAAGGAAGTTATGTTGGAGAACTATGGGAATGTGGCCTTTCTGGGTAAGGATCTCTCATAGGCTCCAAAGGTTGGAATTGTTACCATTGTGATGAGGTCTGAATCAAAAATATTGAGTAGCATAAAGACATACCCATAAAGACATGAGCGTTTAGTCTGTCCTCAGCCTATGATACTAGAGACCTTGCCATATAGACATCTTCTTGCTTGCTTTGGCCATGTTAGATACTTGTTATGTGGCCCCTTCAGCCGTGGCTTGTGGTGACCTGGGAGAAGAACCGCTTTGAATTACCGTATTTTTTGCTCCAAAAGACGCACTTTTCCCTCCCCCAAAAGTGGGGGGGAAAGTGTGTGCGTCTTATGGAGCGAATACTGACAGCCCCACCCCCACCCCCTGCACTTCCGACGTGCTTCTCTCCCAGCTCCAATTCCCCCCCCCCCACTTCCCAGCTCCGTGGCTTCTAGCGCTGCCTCAGTGCCCTCGCCCAGCCTCCGCCTCTTTGAGGGGGCGGGAAGACGAGCCGGTGGAGCAGAGACAGCATCGCTTGGTATGGAGCTAAACAACATCTAGACTCCAATGAAGTTCGCGCTGCTGCCTCTTCTTTCTACCAACGCCAAACACTCCATTCCCAAACTGAGGCTGCAGCTGTTTCCCACCCTCGACAGACGACGCAGCTCCAACTTCTCCCTCTTTCTATTTGTTTACAATCAGATGACATCACTCCTGCCCGAGCCCCCTCCCTCCGCCCTCACTCCCCTTTGTGCCGTAGACGGGAGATGGTTGAAGTGTTTGTCAACGTCGCTGCTGCCCTCCTGCATCAGCGGGAGGCAGATGAGTTGGGCAGAGCTTTTCAATTCAGTTCTCTGAACACGCTCAGTGCTTTCCCTAATTCTCTTTTTCCCTGACCCCTGGCACTCACGCTCCCCTCCGCCCCCTGCCCTCTCACTCAACCACCAGAGCTGGCTGCCCCTTGCCCCCATGCATCCTTCCCTTTACACCCAGGCCAGCATGATATGCGAGATCGCCGCGGCTGTGGGCTTCATCTCCAAGTTCCTGTGCTCCAAGGAACTGATGAATGAGTGGCAGTTGCAAACGTTCAGCCAGAGCCGGCAAGTGAGAGAGGGGGGGGGGAGACTTCAAGAAGGAAAAGGGGAAAAGTTGGATCTTCATGAACTCATATGATTTTTTACATTGAAATGAAATAAAACCACTGTAATTCTATAGATCCTGTCTTAGACTATAGGCAGGACCACAAAAATCCTGCTTCCACGGATTTGTGGCGCTTCAGCAATGCAAAAACAGGGTTCCAAAGCAGGGATCCTCATGAATTCATATGATTTTATGGTGAAATGATATCAAACCAACATCATGTTGTAGATCCTCTCTTAGACTATAGGCAGGACCACAAAAATCATGCCTTCACGAATTTGTGGCACCACAGCACTGAAAAAACATGTTTCCAAACCACAGATCCTCATGATTTTTGCTTTGGATCCCCCAAAGCTCACCATCTATTCTTATATCGTGTCCATGGGCAGAGTTTGCACCCCAGAAATCGTGGATCCACGGCTTCGTGGCAGTGCCAGGGACCAAAAACTTGGTTTTGAACCACGGATCCTTATGGATCCTCATGATTTTTGCTTTGGATCCCCCAAAGCTCACCATCTATTCTTATATCGTGTCCATGGGCAGAGTTTGCACCCCAGAAATCGTGGATCGAAGGCTTCGTGGCAGCACCATGGACCAAAAACTTGGTTTTGAACCACGGATCCTTATGGATCCTCATGATTTTTGCTTTGGATCCCCCCAAGCCCTCCATCCAGTCACATATCATGTCCATGGGCAGAGGTTGCACCACAGAAATCATGGATCCACGGCTTCGTGGCAGCGCCAAAGACCAAAAACTTGTTTTTGGACCACGGATCCTCATGGATCCACATGATTTTTGCCTTGGACACCTCCAAGATCACCATGCAGTCACATATCATATCCATGGGCAGTTTGCACCCCAGAAATTGTGGATCCATGGCTTCGTGTCAGCACTGTGGAACAAAAACTTGGTTTTGGACCACGGATGCTCATGAATCCTCATGATTTTCACTTTGGGCCACCCCAAGCTCACCATCCAATCAAGGTGGAGGGAACAGCTGAACCGCCCTGGGAGCGCCCCCCCCCAGCAGGAGGAAGAGGAGGAGGAGCCCCATGGCTTGGGGCTGGCGACCGGGTCCGCTGAGTCTGCAGCACTTAGACTATGTGTTCCTCACGTAGTATTCACAAGTATTGGTGCCTTTTTGCCAGTCCCGTTTGTGCTGAAGGAAGGAAGGCTTCAAGGGGCTTGGCCTAGGAGGGGTGGAAGTCTTCACTCGGTGATGGCGGCCAGTGCTCCCGAGGCGTCTTTTTCAGTTACAGTATGTAAATAAACATTAAATTTGCCCAAGATGGGTTTTTTTTGGAAGCAACAGTGGGAGGGCTTCTGGAGTTTTGGCCCTGCTGGTGGACATCCTGATAGCACCTGGGTTTTGGCCACTGTGTGACACAGTGATGGACTGGATGAACCCTTCCCTAAGAGCAGCAGCAAAAGATAATGGTGATATTGGATTTATATCCCAACCCATACTCTGAATCTCAGAAGGGCTCACAGTCTCCTTTATCTTCCTCTCCAACAACAGACACCCTGTGAGGTAGGCAAGGCTGAGAGAGCTCTCCCAGAAGCCGCCCTTTCGAGGACAACTCCTATGATAGTGATGGCTGACCCAAGGCCATTTTATTACACTATTTGGTTCAGAATATTTTTTTCCTGTTTTCCTCCTCTAAAAACTAAGTGCGTCTTTTGGTCAGGTGCGTCTTATGGAGCGAAAAATACGGTACTGGAACTTCCACCTGAGAATGGGTTTTACCTTGTAACGGAGCCAGTGCGTCATAGTTTTAGTGAGCCTTTAAATCTCTAATTTTGTTGTTTTATCCTCACAATCTTGTGTTCCTAACTAAAGTATTCTGGCACCATAAGAAAAATATATCTTAATTTCCTTTTGGAAAAGCTAGCTGTACAAATACATGAAATTCTTGGTATTCGATGGCACCTCCTGTTGCAGACTAACTATTCCAGTTTGCAGCCTGCGTAGAACTATTCACTGTGATGAAGCAAGATAATATCAAGGCATACGAGCATGGCATGAGCATAACGTTAGCATGGCTTCCATCTACTCTATACCCGTCATTATTTTTACCACTCTGGGGTCTGGTGGTCCTAGGAAGTCAATCAAGAGTTCTCCCTTCTTGAATTTTCCAGAGACTGTCGTTTGTTGTTCAGACGCACAGTCGAGTCCGACTCTTTGCAACCTCATGGACAAAGTCACGCCAGGCCCTCCTGTCTTCCACCATCCTCCAAAGTCTGCTCAAATTCGTGTTGCTGTCCAACCATCTCATCTTTTGCCGTCTTCATCTTTCTTCTGCCTCCTGTCTTTCCAAGCATCAGGGTCTTCCCCAGTGAGTGCTCCCTTCTCACTTGGTGGCCAAAGTATTTGAGCTTCAGCATCTGATCTTCCAAGAAACAGCCAGGGTTGATTTCCCTTAGGACTGACTGATTTGATCTTCTTCAGTTCAAGAGATTCTCAAGATTCTTCTCCAGCGCCACATCTCAAAAGCATCTATTCTTCTGTGCTCGGCCTTCCTTATGGTCCAACTCTCACAGCCATACATTACTACTGGGAAGACCATTGCTTTGACTATACGAACTTTTGTTGGCAGGATGATGTCTCAACTTTTTATTATACTGCCCAGGTTTGCCACAGCTGTCCTCCCAAGGAGCAAACATCTTTTAATTTCATGGCTACAGTCATCATCTGCAGTGATCTTGAATCCCAGAAATGTGAAGTCTGTCACTACTTCCATGTCTTCCCCTTCTTTTTTCCAAGGAGTGATGGGGCCGGATGCCATGATCTTAGTTTTTTTGATGTTGAGTTTCAAGCCTACTTTTGTGCTCTCCTCTTTCACCCTCAACAAGTGGTTCTTTAGGTCCTCCTCACTTTCTGCCATTAGAGTGGTATCATCTGCATAGCTGGGGTTGTTGATGTTTTTCCCGGCAATCTTAATTCCGGTTTGTGCTTCATCCAGGCCAGCATTCCGCATGATGTACTCTGCATATAAATTAAATAAGCATGGTGACAATATACATCCTTGTCGAACCCCTTTTCCTATTCTAAACCAATCAGTTGTTCCATATCCCGTTCTCAGTTGCTTCTTGACCCTTATACAGGTTTCTCAGGAGACATGTGAGGTGGTCTGGTACTCCCATCTCTTTAAGGACTTGCCACAGTTAGTTGTGATCCACACAATCAAAGGCTTTAGTGTAGTCAATGAAACAGAAATAGACATTTTTCTGATACTCCCGCGCTTTCTCCATAATCCATCAAATGTTGGCAATTTGATCTCTAGTTCCTCTACCTCTCTGAAACCCAGCTTGAACTTCTGGTAATTCCCGATCTACATACTGCTGAAGCCTAGCTTGTGGGATCTTTAACATGATCTTGCTGGCATGTGAAATGAGTGCAATGGTGCGATAGTTTGAACATTCTTTGTGATTGGAATATAAATTGACCTTTTCCAATCCTGTGGCCACTATTGCGTATTCCAGATTTGTTGACATAATGTGTGCATCACTTTAACAGCATCATCTTTTAGGACTTTGAATAGCTCAGCTGGGATACCATCATCTCCGCTCGCTTTGTTGTTAGTAATGCTTTCTAAGTCCCATTTGACTTCACACTCCAGGATGTCTGGCTCGAGGTCAGCGATTTCACCATCATTTTTTTCAAGGACATTGAGATCTCTCTTGTATAATTCTTCTGTGTATTCTTGCCACCTCTTCGTGATCTCTTCTGCTTCTGTTAGGTCTCTACCATTTTTGTCCTTTATCATGGCCATCTTTGCACGAAACATACCTCCAATTTTCTTGAAGAGATCTCTTGTCCTTCCCATTCTGTTATTTTCCTCTATTGCTTTGCATTGTTCCTTCAGGAAGGCCTCCTTATCTCTCCTTGCTGTTCTCTGAAAATCTGCATTCAGTTGGGTGAATTTTTTCTTTTCACCTTTGCCTTTCACTTTCCTTCTTAGCTATTTGTAAGGCCTCATCAGACAGCCACTTTGCTTTCTTGCGTTTCTTTTTCTTTGGGATGGTGCTGAATGCTGCCTTCTGTACAATGTCACAAAAACCTCCATCCATAGTTCTTCAGGCACTCTGTCTATCAACTCTAGTTCCTTAAACCTATTCTTCACCTCCACTGTATATTCATAAGGGATGTGATCGAGGTCAAACCTGAATGAACTAATGGCTTCCCCAGTTTTTGCCTGAATTTTGCTGTGAGTAGCTCATGATCTGAGCCGCAATCAGCTCCAGGTCTTGTTTTTGCTGACTGTAAGGAGCTTCTCCATTTTTGACTGCATATATAATCAATCTGATTTCTGTGTTGCCCATCAGGTGATGTCCACATGTACAGTCACCTTTTAGGTTGTTGGAAGAGGGTGTTCGCTATGACCAGTTTGTTCTCTTGACAAAACTCTTTCCCCAGATTCCTTTTGTTCTCCAGGGCCAAACTTGTCATTTGTTCCGGTTACCTTTTGACTTCCTACTGTGGCATTCTAGTCCCCTATGATGAGGAGGACATCTTTTTTTGGTGTTAATTCTAGAAGGTGTTGTAGATCTTCATAGAACTGGTCCACTTCCAGAGGATGTCAGCACCCTCTTAATCCCCCCTCTCTCCTGATTCCACAACTGAATAATGGTTCTCCGGATTAACCAATTCCCACATTTTGGAGTCTGGCCTTGAAAAAGATAACAATGTTGTCTAGAGGGATACTCAAATCATGAATAGCTGCAAGATGGACCAGGACCCTTAATGCTCATGTTAACCCTTGGGGGAACTAGGGTGTTTTGCTTAACAGATCCATTTCCCATATACTGGTTGGGATTGTGGGCTTTGTTGTTGACTATAGTTCCAAGCTTTCCAGAATAATTTTCACTCTTGAATTTCTTTCCGTCTCCATATAAAATTGATCACTTTCTCTCTGCTCTGAGCTGCATCACCCAGGATACGCTGATCTTCTCTACCTTGCTAAAAGCGGCCCCGTGGCGCAGAGTGGTAAAGCAGCAGTACTGCAGTACTGTGGTCTGAACTCTCTGCTCAAGACCTGAGTTCGATTCCGGCGGAAGCTAGATTCAGGTAGCTGGCCCAAGGTTGACTCAGCCTTCCATCCTTCCGAGGTCGGTAAAATGAGTATCCGGCTTGCTGCGGGGAAAGTGTAAAAGACTGGGGAAGGCAATGGCAAACCACCCTGTAAAAAAAAAGTTTGCTGTGAAAACGTTGTGAAAGCAACGTCACCCCAGAGTCGGAAACGACTGGTGCTTGCACAGGGGACCTTTCTTTTCCTCTAACTTGCTACCTAGTTGTGTATAATGGTAAAGAGCAGGAGCCTCTGGCTGCCAGACAATCTTAGGATCTCTTGGCTGCATTACACAGTGTCATATGATAAATAACCAAATATTTTCTCTCTTTTTCTCTACGTCTCTCCTTGTGAAAGAAGCCAGCAGTGTTAGAGAGACTATGGAGGAGACAGATGACAGCTTTGCATCCAGAAAAAGGCTGGAGAGTTTGTCTAGAGGATCCCAAGAGCATATTTCCCTCCCAAAAGAGATGGTTGAGAGTGAGTATTCTTCACAGATGTCAGGGAAAACAGGCAAGGAATAGCCATGGGGGATTTCTGATCGACTTCTTAGCAATATATCGTTTGGAACAATCAAACAGCCTACTGAGTCAGGAGGGGGGGAGGCCTTCTGGGAGGCCTGAAATCGGAAGGCTCAGAAATTACCAGCAAGATCTCATCTGTTGATTTTGGGGGGCAGAAGTTTCCTTAAATACTAGATAGTGTGGGAAAAGGTGGAGGGGAGGTTAAGATCAGCCAAGCTGTATGATGCCAGAGGGCTGTTAGTCCTTTCCTACTGCAGTCCCATAGATGCCTTTGGATCTCACCACCCCACCCAGGTGCTAACAGGATCTCTCTCTTTATTCCAGCAGAGGAGGATCAGATGAATGGGGAGGGTGAGGAATTTCAGCAGCAAGGGCTGGAGAAAGTTAAAAATGAAGAGCTGCATGAAAATTTCAGGAATCGAGGAAGACCGAAGAGAAAGAAAAGTGACTGTAAGGTCGAGAAGCAAGATGGAAGCAAGCATAGTGAATATTTTCCAAATCACTGGACAATGAAGGCAAGTAAATCCATTCAGTGTGGGAAGGTCTTCAGAAAGAGATCACCCAAAACAAAACACAGAGGGGAGAAACCTTCTGTATGCTCAGAGGACAAAGAGAAATGCAGTCAGAATGGCCCTCTTCTAAAGCACCAAAGATCCCACAAAGGAGAGAAACCGTTTAGAAGCTCAGAATGTGGAAAGAGATTTGGATTGAGTGGCCATCTTAAGAAACATCAAAGAACTCACACAGAGGAGAAACGTTTTGAATGCTCAGAATGTGGAAAGAGATTTGGTCAAAGTGGGGAACTTAAAAAGCATCAGAGAACCCATACAGGGGAAAAACCTTTTGAATGTTCAAAGTGTGGAAAGAGATTCAGTCGGAGTGACAATCTACAGAAGCATCAGAGAACTCACACAGGGGAGAAACCTTTTGAATGCTCAGAGTGTGGAAAGAGATTCAGGCAGAGTGGCCATCTTAAAGAGCATCAGAGAACGCACACAGGGGAGAAACCTTTTGAATGCTCAGAGTGTAGAAAGAGATTCAGGCAGAAAGGCTTCCTTCAGTTGCACCACAGAACTCAAACAGGGGGAAATCCTTTTGAATGCGCTGAGTGTGGAAAGAGATTCAGTGAGAGGAGGACTCTTAAATCGCATCAGAGAATCCACACAGGGGAGAAGCCTTTTGAATGCGCTGAGTGTGGAAAGAGATTCAATGAGAGGGGGACTCTTAAATCACATCAGAGAATCCACACAGGGGAGAAACCTTTTGAATGTGCTGAGTGTGGAAAGAGATTCAGTGAGAGGGGGACTCTTAAATCACATCAGAGAATCCACACCGGGGAGAAACCTTATAAATGCTTAGAGTGTGGAAAGAGATTCAGTGAGAGGGGGGCTCTTAAATCACATCAGAGAATCCACACAGGGGAGAAACCTTTTGAATGCTTAGCGTGCGGAAAGAGATTCAATGAGAGGGGGACTCTTAAATCACATCAGAGAATCCACACAGGGGAGAAACCTTTTGAATGCTTAGCGTGTAAAAAGAGATTCCGTAAGCGGGAGACTCTTAAATCACATCAGAGAACCCACACAGGGGAGAAACCTTTTAAATGCTCAGAGTGTGGAAAGAGATTCAGTCATAGTAGCAATGTTCAAAAGCATCAGAGAACCCACACAGGGGAGAAACCTTTTGAATGCTCAGAGTGTGGAAAGAGATTCAGTCATAGTGGCGGTCTTCGCATACATCAGAGAACCCACACAGGGGAGAAACCTTTTGAATGCTCAGAGTGTGGGAAGCGATTCAGTCGGAATGACCACCTTCAAGTGCACCAAGGAACCCACACAAGGGAGAAACCTTTTCAGTGCTCAGAGTGTGGAAAGAGATTCGGTCAGAATGACCACCTTCAACAGCATCAGAGAACTCACACGGGGGAAGCATTGGAATGTTCAGAATGTGCAAGATGATTTAAATAGGAAATCCTCTTGCAGACGCTTGAGAGTCCCACTTGGGGCCATGACTGATCCCCATAAATAAACTTGACCCAAAGTGCTGGGTTCTGACTTGGTGGATCTGGGTTCAAATCCACACTAGGTCTGGAAGGTCCAAGATCTGTTTGGTCCAAGCTCTGAGTTCGATCCCGGGGGAAGCTGGGCCCAGGTAGTTGGCTCAAGGCTGACTCAGCCTTCCATCCTTCTGAGACTGGTCATATGAGTACCCAGCTTGCTGGGGGTAAAGTGTAGATGACTGGGGAAGGCAATGGCAAACCACCCTGTAAAAAGTCTACCATGAAAACGTGATGTTGGGGAGGGACAGTGGCTCAGTGGTAGATCATCTGCTTGGTAAGCAGAAGGTCCCAGGTTCAATCCCTGGCATCTCCAACTAAAAAGGGTTCAGGCAAGGAGGTGTGAAAAACCTCAGCTTGAGACCCTGGATGTCAAGTCGGCTGAATTCAATAACGAGTCTTCGTTGAAACAAAGTAGCTAGTTTATTGATATCATTGTTCTCGACTACAGAGAGATTGAAGGACTGAAGACCATACAGTAAAAGCAATCATATTAAGGTACACATCAAAGGGATTCTTGAGGGAGGGGTACACTATGCAGGGTACATTCACACATTGATGTTACTATTTCGTTCCCAGGCCCGGTTTGGCCTTGAGCGTCTTCTCCTCCAGCCTCCCACTGACGCCTTGCCTGAGAAGGCACTATAATCTCTTTCCCAAATTCCCATTTCAAAGCAATGCTACATAACAAAGGAAAGGAGGGGGGAGAGGAGAGGACAGCTAGCAGCATTGGTATACAGTATGGCTTTACCCAGGATGCTCCTCTCCTGAACCAAAGATTGAATACAGACTTGACCAGAGTTAAAGCAGACTTGACACTGGAGAGCCGCTGCCAGTCTGAGTAGACAATACCGGCTTTGATGGCACGAGGGTCTGATTCAGTAGAAGGCAGCTTCATGTGTTCAAGCCATCGCTGAAGCTGCTGCTGCCCCCTCTCCAAAGTTGCCTGCTTCTTATCTACACAGCTCTCCCATCCCAGGTGTGCTTCATTTACAGTGCTGTGTAGGATTTAACCCCCTGCTATCCTGGGCCGCCATTCTCATGGAGAAGGGCTGTATGGCTCACCACTTATCTCCTCATGGGATTTCCACTACAGTTGGCTTGTGTGGGAGCCTGGGCAATTGCCACCTGCCATCGCCCGCCGGTTCTCGGAGGTTTTTGTTTAGGACTGAAGTTAAATCAGATGCTGATTACCGATATTAACAACGTGATTGAGAGACGGCTGTTACTGATTCTGGAAAAGTTCGAAACAGGCTCAGCAGCCACCTGTTTCAGGGTACTGTGATTCACTTAACGACCCTGGATCTTAAGCTACTAGATCTCACAGAGGAGTTCACTTCTTCAGCTTGATCCCAGCCTTCCCAGGCACACTCCCCACTCCAGGCCCTGCGGGAGAAGTGGTCCTGCAGATATGAGGGACCCTGAAGCCCATGGTTTGTAATAGCGGGTAGCTATTCACTCTGCTCTGGTAAGACCTCACCTAGAGTATTGTGTTCAGTTTGGGGCACCACATTTTAAGAAGGATACAGACAAGCTGGAATGGGTCCAGAGGAGGGCGACAAAGATGGTGAGGGGTCTGGAGACCAAGTCCTATGAGGAAAGGTTGAAGGAGCTGGGCATGTTTAGCCTGGAGAGGAGGCGGCTGAGAGGTGATAGGATCACCATCTTCAAGTATTTGAAGGGCTGTCCTATAGAGGGTGGTGTGGAATTACTTCCTGTGCCCGGAAGGTAGGACCAGAGCCAGGGTTTTATGCGATAAGGACCAACATCGTCTTGTGATCCCTGACTCAAAGGACATTCGCCTAGCCTCAACCGGAGCCAGAGCATTTTCATTCTCCCAAGTGAGATCCTGCTCACGACCTGAATTCGATCCCGGCAGAAGCTGGGTTCAGGTAGCCAGCTCAAGGTTCTCAGCCTTCTATCCTTCCAAGGTTGGCAAAATGAGTCTCCAGCTTGCTGGGGGGAAAGTGTAGATAATAATAACATTTAATTTATATTCCGCCTTTCCTGCCAAAGCAGGCTCAGGGCAGCTCACAACATAATATAAAATACAAAGATTACATAATAAAACAATCTACAACATTATACTATTTCTTTAAAATTCCCTTAAAACCACATTTTAAGAAGGATATAGACAAGCTGGAACGGGTCCAGAAGAGGGCGATGAAGCTGGTGAGGGATCTGGAGACCAAGTCCTATGAGGAAAGGTTGAAGGAGCTGGGGATGTTTAGCCTAGAGAGGAGGTGGCTGAGAGGTGATATGATCGCCATCTTCAAGTACTTGAAGGACTGTCATAGAGAGGATGGTGTGGAATTGTTTTCTGTGGCCCCGGAAGGTAGGACCGGAACTAATGGATTGAAATTAAATCAAAAGAGTTTCCGGAAGAACTTCCTGACCTTTAGAGCAATTCCTCAGTGGAACAGGCTTTCTTGGAAGGTATGCTAGGGGAAGGCCTGGATATAAATTTGATAAAATAAGTTTTTCAAAGTTTGCCTTTCTGAAGTCCAATCTGTAAGTCTGACTACGTATAGCTTTTCCCTTCCCTAAGACTGTAAATTCCAAATTCACATGGTCACTACTGCCCAAGGTGTCCACTATTTCCACTTCTTCCATCGATTCTTCCTTGTTGGTGAGAATCAAGTCCAAGATAGCTGATCCCCTTGTTTCTTTCTTCACTTTCTGAAAAAGGAAGTCAGCAAGACAAGTCAGGAATCTATTTGACTTTTCATTTTTAGCAGTTGGACTTCCAACATGTCTGGGTAATTGAAATCTCCCATGATCACTATGTCCCTTCTCTTGGAGAACTTTGCAATCTGTTGTATCTCATCCAAGTCCTCTGCCTGGCTTGGTGGTCAATAGCAGACCCCCACCATAATATCACTGTTTTTTTCTTACCCCTTTTATTTTTACCCGGAGACTCTCAACTGAGCTGCCATGTTCAGATTCACATATTTCCTCACAAGTATATACCTCCTTCACATATAATGCTACGCCTCTGCCCTTTCTCATTTGTCTGTCCCTTTTAAATAAGTTGTACCCCTGAATCCTAATATTCCAGCTGTGAGTGTCATCCCACCAAGTTTCAGTAAGGCCTATTATGTCAAAGTCTCCTTCCTGAATTAGGTCTTCCAGTTCCTCCTGTTTGTTTCCCATACTCTGTGCATTAATGTAGAGACATTGGAATCCACGTTTTATCCATCCCGAGGGTTTATTTTCCATACAAACCTGCAAGCTTTAGCTTGGAGAAACGTCGACTGCGGGGTGACATGATAGAGGTTTACAAGATAATGCATGGGTTGGAGAAGGTAGAGAAAGAAGTCCTTTTCTCCCTTTCTCACAATACAAGAATTCGTGGGCATTCAATTAAATTGCTGAGCAGTCTGGTTAGAACGGATAAAAGGAGGTACTTCTTCACCCAAAGGATTATTAATATGTGGAATTCACTGCCACAGGAGGTGGTGGCGGCTTCAAACATAGCCAGCTTCAAGAGGGAGTTAGATAAAAATATGGAGCAGAGGTCCATCAGTGGCTATTAGCCACAGTGTGTATATATATGTGTATATATATATATATATATAAAAAAAAATTTGGCCACTGTGTTATACAGAGTGTTGGACTGGATGGGCCATTGGCCTGATCCAACATGGCTTCTCTTATGTTCTTAAGTTCACATCACCTAGCATATGCGCAACTCTTTGCAAATCTTTAATGTTCTTATCCCCAGTTTCTGGCATCATACGAGGCTTTGAATTATTGTCTCGTTCCCCCATACAATTTAGTTTAAAGCCCTCATTAGGTTAGCAAGGCTGTTACCAAACACCCTTTTCCCTATCGTCATAAGGTGCAAACCATCTCCCGATAGATGACCTTGGAGGTCCCTTTCAACTCTATGATTCTAATAGCCCAATTTGATTAATAAAAGAATAATATAAAGATAATCCAGTCAATCAATCCAAATCCATAATGTAATCAAGAGGGATTCAATTAATTCACTATCTCCTATACAGAATTAAAATACAATCTGGGGGGCCACTATGTGATTTAATAGTGTATTTCTTCTGAACCAGTGCAAACATCATAAGGATCCATGAGGGTTCATGGTCTGGAACCATGCATTTGTTCCATGGTGTTGTCACTAAGCCGTAGAGCAAGCTATGCCCATGGACATCATATTTCATGGTATGTTTGGGTGACTGAATGCAAAGACTTTGAGGATCCAAGAGGATTTGTGCTTTAGTACCATCTTTTGGCAGAATGGTGTCATCATGAACTCATGGATCCAAGACATTTCTGATGTAAACCATGACCATTGTCATGATATGTGATATGATGGGGGGGGGGGCATCCAACGCAAAAACTCCAAAGATCAATGAGAATCCATGGTAAAACATGTTTTTACAGCATGGCTTCTCAAAGAAAGTGTGGATGTATGATTTCTGTGGCGCAAGTTGTGCCATGGATATTACAAGATTTGATGGTGATGTGGTGACGCCAAGTAAAATCCCAGAGGATCCATGTTTCAAAACCATATTTTGGCTCCATGATGTTGACAAGAAGCTGTGGATCCATTAATTCTATGGTGCAAACCCTGCCCATTGACATGATATGTGACTGGATGGTGAGCTTGGGGTGATGCAAAACATGAGAATCCGTGAGAAAACATGCTTCAAAACCATGGTTTGGCTCACTGGTGGTGTCACAAAGCCATCCATCCGTGATTTCTGCAGTGCAAGCTGTGTGGTGGCCCAAAGCAAAACTCATTAGGATCCATGGTCTGGAAACATTTTTTTTGGCCATGGTGCTGCCATGAAGTTGTGGATCCATGATCGCTGTGGTGCAAACTCTGCCTATAAACAGGATCTGTTATTTGATGGTGATGCTAGGGTGACCCAAAGCAAATATCATGAGGATCCATGGTTCAGAAACTTGTTTTTGCTCTGTAGTTTTGCCACATGGATCCATGATTTCAGTTGTGTGAGCTCTGCCCATGGACATTATATCTGATTTGATTGTGAATTTGGCTGGACCCAAAGCAGAAATCATGAGGAACCAGTAGGATCTGTGGTCCAAAAACAAGTTTTTGGTCCTTGGTACTGCCACGAAGCCTTGGATCCACGATTTCTGTGGTGCAAATTCTACCCATGGACATGATATGTGACTGGATGGTGATCCTGGGGGAATCCAAGGCAAAGATCATGAGGATTCAAGAGGATCCATGGTTCAAAACCAAGTTTTTTGTCCCTGGCGCTGCCACGAAGCCGTGGATCCACGATTTCTGTGGTGCAAACTCTGCCCATGGACATGATATGTGACTGGATGGTGATCCTGGGGGAATCCAAGGCAAAAATCATGTGGTTCCAAGAGGATCCGTGGTGCAAACTCTGCCCATGGACATGATAAGTGATTGGATGGTGAGCTTTGGGGGATCCAAAGCAAAAATCGTATGGATCCATGAGGATCCGTGGTCCAAAACCAAGTTTTTGGTCCCTGGCGCTGCCACAAAGCCATGATTTTTGTGGTGCAAACTCTCCCCATGGACATGATATAAGAATAGATGGTGAGGCTGGGGGGATCCAAAGCAAAAATCGTGGATCCATGAGGATACGTGGTCCAAAACCAAGTTTTCGTCCCTGGCGCTGCCACTAAGCCGTGGGTCCATGATTTCTGTGGTTCAAACTGTGCCCATGGACATGATATACAATTGGATAGTGAGACTGGGGAGATCCAAGGAAAAAATCATGAGGATCCATGAGGATCCGTGGTCCAAAACCATGTTTTTGGTCCCTGGCACTGCCATGAAGCCATGGATCCACGATTTCTGTGGTGCAAACTCTGCCATGGACATGATATAAGAATAGATGGTGAGGCTGGGGGGATCCAAAGAAAAAATCGTGTGGATCCATGAGGATCCGTGGTCCAAAACCAAGTTTTTAGTCCCTGGCACTGCCACGAAGCTGTGGGTCCACGATTTCTGTGGTGCAAACTCTGCCCATGGACATGATATGTGACTGGATGGTGATCCTGGGGGAATCCAAGGCAAAAATCACGTGGTTCCAAGAGGATCCGTGGTGCAAACTCTGCCCATGGACATTATATGTGATTGGATGGTGAGCTTTGGGGGATCCAAAGCAAAAATCATATGGATCCATGAGGATCCGTGGTCCAAAACCAAGTTTTTGGTTCCTGGCGCTGGCGTTTATTCTGGATAGTGAGACTAGGGGGATCCAAGGCAAAAATCATGAGGATCCGTGGTCCAAAACCAAGTTTTTGGTCCCTGGCACTGCCATGAATCCACTATTTCTATAGTGCAAACTCTGCCCATGGACATGATATAAGAATAGATGGTGAGGCTGGGGGGATCCAAAGCAAATATGTGGATCCATGAGGATCCGTGGTCCAAAACCAAGTTTTGGTCCCTGGCGCTGCCACGAAGCCGTGGATCCACGATTTCTGTGGTGCAAACTCTGCACATGGACATGATATAAGAATAGATGGTGAGGCTTGGGGGAATCCAAAGAAAAAATCGTGTGGATCCATGAGGATTCGTGGTCCAAAACCAAGTTTCTGGTCCCTGGCGCTGCCACGAAGCAGTGGATCCACGATTTCTGTGGTGCAAACTCGGCCCATGGACATGATATGTGACTGGATGGTGATTTGGGGGGAACCCAAGGCAAAAATCATGTGGATCCAAGAGGATCTGTGGTTCAAAACCAAGTTTTTGGTCCCTGGTGCTGCCACAGATCCGTAGATCCATTATTTCTGTGGTGCAAACTCTGCCCATGGACATGATATGTGATTGGATGGTGAGGCTGGGGGGGCTCCAAGGCAAAAATCATGAGGATCCATGAGGATCTGTGGCTCAAAACCAAGTTTTTTGTCCCTGGCGCTGCCACGAAGCCGTGGATCCACGATTTCTGTGGTGCAAACTCTGCCCATGGACATGATATAAGAATAGATGGTGAGGCTGGGGGGATCCAAAGCAAAGATCCATGAGGATCCGTGGTCCAAAACCAAGTTTCTGGTCCCTGGCGCTGCCACGAAGCCGTGGATTCACGATTTCTGTGGTGCAAACTCTGCCCATGGACATGATATGTGACTGGATGGTGATCCTGCGGGAATCCAAGGCAAAAATCGTGTGGATCCAAGAGGATCCGTGGTTCAAAACCAAGTTTTTGGTCCCTGGCGCTTCAACGAAGCTGTGGATCCATGATTTCTCTGCTGCAAACTGTGCCCATGGACATGATATAAGAACTGATGGTGAGCTTTGGGGGATCCGAAGCAAAAATCATGAGGATCCCCGGTTTGGAAACATGTTTTTTCAGTGCTGTGGTGCCACAAATTCGTGGAGGCATGATTTTTCTGGTGCTGCCTATAGTCTAAGAGAGGATCTACAACATGATGTTGGTTTGATTTCATTTCACCATAAAAATCATGGATTCGTGCTTTGGAACCCTGTTTTTGCACTGGTGAAGCGCCACAAATCCGTGGAAGCATGATTTTTGTGGTCCTGCCTATAGTCTAAGACAGGATCTATAGAATTACAGTGGTTTGATTTCATTTCAATCTAAAAATCATATGAATTCATGAAGATTCGTGTAGATCCGACTTTTACCCTTTTCCCAGGAATTTGCTATCCGGGAGTTGCCAACCCGATGAAAACCAGGGCGAAGAAAGATCCCCGCCTCCCTCCCTCCCTCGTAAGACCTGGAGTTTATGAAGCAACGCCTTACTTCCAAGTCCACCTTTCCCGGGTCCGGCTGCCGGACTTCTCCCAGCTGTTGCACATCTGCAGCCCTTGCCGCGCTCTCTCCACATGCAGAAGCAAACTCCTCCCCAACAAAGGAGCCCTTCGCCTCTTCTCCCCACCCACTTTGCTCGGCCTCTCTAGCAAACGGCTCTGTGGGGTTAACCCCTTCAATGCTGCAGGCAAAGGAGGAAGGTGTCCTCGTGTCCTCTCCAGCAGGAGCTCCAGCCAGGCTGCCGTCGGCCACGGCTTCTGCTGCTCAATGGGGCTCCTCTGGAGTAACTCTGCCGTGGGTTGCACTCCCAGAGTATCCCGGCCTGTTCAGCGGTCTCAAGGGGGGCTGAAGCCGGGTCCCCTCTCCGCAGCCCTAGGGTAAGGAGGGCCGTAACATCCTCTAAATGGTTGCACAAAGCAGGAGTCAAGTGGCACCTTTAAGACCAACCAATTGTCATTTAGAACGTAAGCTTTCGCATGCTCTTAAGCACACTTCATCAGACGAGGAATCCAGCACAGTGAGCAAAGCCATACTATGTAAACCTGGGTCAAAAAGATGGCATTTCTTTCCCAGAAGTTTTTCCTATCCAACTAATTTACCTTTTAGCAGGTAACATAAATATATACATCATTCTAGTTTGCCATTAGGAAAAAAATACATTAAAATACAGTGGAAGGTGGGTTTGGTATATGTAATGAGACAAACAGCCACTATCCCTTGTTTGAGTATGCCAATACAAAAGCATTTTGTAGTCAATACTATGTATGGCTTTGCTCACTGTGCTGAATTCCAAAAGGAGGGAAAGAGGAAATAGTGGGGGAGAGGGAAAAGTGAGGTGTCCCCACCATGTCCTTCACAGCTTTCGATGCCACAGGCTCACCTGGCCCAGTAGTCAACATTACATAACCGGGACAGAGTTTTCCTAGGTAGAGGATTCTGAAGGAGAGAGGGAAAGCAGAAGACAGAGGGGCAGAAAAATAGATGTTGGCTGTGGGGTGGAAAGGACAGAAGGAAGCATGGAAAGAAAAGTCACTATGGGGTCTTTTAGGAACGGGGAATAGGAAATAGTGGAGGACGGGGAAATTAGATGCATCCCACAAGTCCTTGCTAGTTTCCACTTGGAATTAAATACAAAAGTCCTGACATTTCCACACCTATCAAACACATCTCTTTGATGAAGGCTCTCCCCAACGAAAATATGTAATCTTCACTACCATCCTGCAAGATCTGCTAGCCTGAAAATGTGACAGGCTAAAGGGCATCCAAAGACCTTCCAAGCCTACCGTGGATTTGAACCCAGATTCACCAAGTCAGAACCCAGCACTTTCACTCTTGAACTTCAATGATGAATGGGGGCAAACTGGGTCAGGTTTATTTATGGGGATCAGTCATGGTTTCAGGTGTGACTCTCAAGCGTTTACAAGAGGATTTATTATTGACAACTTTATACACTGTTGAATAAGACATGCCACACTAACTGTAGACACATTTAAGCCCAACTCATAAAAACCCAACAAAGCACAGAAAAGAAAACACAAAGTCTGATCTACCTGTTAGTCTCTTTAATGAGCCATGACCCTTATTTAGCTGAGTTTTGTTTCCTCTGATTCCTAAATAAATACCTAATCTAGGGCACAGGTGTCAGATATCTGGCCTGGGGGCCTGATTTGGCTCCTATCAGGCCCCAAACTTTTGCTTCCTTCTGTGTAACAGGAGCTACAGAGCAAAACTTCTATTTTTGCCATTGGCTGAGGATCCTCCCTTGGGGAAGTGGGGGGAGAAAAAGCTTGCTTTGCCAGGCTATCACAATCACACAGCAGAGCTAATGAGCCAAGCTTCTCTTCCTTCTATTGGCTGAGGCTCCTCCCACCCCAGTCCCCTGGGAAAGGAAGGAAAGAGCCAGAGCTTCCTTTGCCCAGTTCCCTGGATCCCATGTGAAAAATACAAAGAAAAGATCTTTAAGACCAATGACTGGTAATGTTCTAAGCATGTTTTAAATTAAAAAAAAATCTCTGTGTTTGTCTGTGCCCTTTATAAAGTTTATATCTCTGCTATCTAATCTTAAATAGGAACACAGATGGCCTGGCCCAACATGACCCAGCCCGACATGGTCTCTTTTATGCCAGGTCCAGCCCTCATAACAAATGATTTCAACACCCCGATCCTAGATTTTCCAACTGTCTCCCTTTAACATAGGCATTATGGGATGTCATTTATCTCTTCAGATGCCCATCTCCACACACTAAGTCTCTGGGAAAGAGGAAGGATTCCACCACCATCCCTTTTCCAGGCCTGTGAGCAACTCTGATGCAGATGCCTTTTCAAATAAAAGCAGTGAGATATTTCTCAGCCCACTACATAAAGCTAGAATCTGCAAGGAGGAATTTAAGGGGAGCTCTGATGAGTCAGAGGTGGGGATTAAACCTTGGTCCGGGTCACTTCTGGCTCATGGAGTTTGGAATGGGGGGTTAGAACAGCAACGTAAGAAAAGCCATGTTGAATCAGGCCAATGGCCCATCCAGTCCCAACACTCTGTATCACAAAGTGGCCAAACCCAGGTGCCATCAGGAGGTCCACCAGTGAGGCCAGAAGCCCTCCCACTGTGCCCCCCCCCCAAGCACCAAGAATGAAATTTCTCACCCCTCTGCATAAAGCCAGAATCTCCAAGGGGGGATTCAAGGGGAGCTCTTGGGGGTTAAACCTTGGTCCAGGTCATTTCTGGCTCATTGAGTTTGGGATGGGAGGTCAGAGCAGGAACATAAGAGAAGCCATGCTGGATCAGGCCAATGGCCCATCCAGTCCAACAATGAGTGTTACTGAGTGGCCAAAAAGCAGGTGCCATCAGGAGGTCCACCAGTGAGGCCAGACTCCAGAAGCCCTCCCACTGTGCCCTTCAAGCACCAAGAATACAGAGCATCACTGCCCCAGACAGAGTGTTCTACCTATACCATGTGGCTAATAGCCATTGATGGAGCTCTACTCCATCTGTTTCTCTATTAGGGAAAAAGAGTGATTCTTATTTCTCCTTCCTGATTCTTTCTCAGAAAATTAACAGGGGGCTGGGTGTTATGTCTGGGACTGTATTCAATAAGAACAACTCTCCATGTATGCAGGATTAGTGTTTATTGTAAGATAAACCGGTGAGCTCAGTGTCGAAACTAAAGTACAATCACAGGTGGGTTAGTTATATACCTTCTACTTCGCCGTTACATGCACGCCTTTTGGAATGGCACGAGATTAGTTTAAATTTAATTAGTTACAAAGCAGAGCATTCTCACACTACAAGCCATTAAAAAAAAAAACACCATGAGATAACAGCGACCTTGAAGACGACGCTCCTTCTCAAGGGGTACAAAGCTTTCGTTTTCACAGTAGACAAAGCAAGGCATGGATATGCAATATACAGAAAGATATACAGAATAGAAAGAAACATAGCAAGGGATCTTGACATACTGCCCTCCCAGTTTGTGAGGAAATTTAAATAAAATTTTTGAATTAAAGTAGGTGCTTCCTCATGAAAGTTTGGTACCCATTCACTGTGGGAGGGAGGAAAATGGAACCATTTGATTAGGAAATACAGAGTCCCCTTTTTAATCTTTGCATCGAGGATTTCTTCCCCTTTGTGATGGTTTGGGTTGCCCACCAAGATTGGTGCTGGTGTTGGTGGGCGTGGATGCCACATGGACCCACTAGGGTCCTTCTTCAACAGAATGAAAAACAGGATTTTATTGAACATTTTAGGCAAATCCAATTCAACAGTCATAGAATCAAAGAGCTGGAAGGGACCTCCAGGGTCATCTAGTCCAAACCCCTGCACAATGCAAGAAGCTCACAAATACCTCCCCCTAAATTCACAGGATCTTCATTGCTGTCAGATGGCCATCCAGCCTCTGTCGCTACGTTTATGATCCTCTTAATCTTAAAAAGGTCCTATATATTTATGGGCAAGCTTCTTGGAAGGTTGAGTCAAGGGAAGGTTTTTGGTTGAAAGGAACACAGAGTCTCCCACGTGGGACAGTGATGTTTATCGTAGTGTTTTTTGTAAGTCTCATTGGCTGTTTCAATATCCTATTGGATAGTTTCCCATGAATTGCTCATTAGTCCACCACTGTGCAAACTCGGTGGGGAACTGTTTCCCCTTGTGTCCATTTGTTATAAGGAGGGGGGAGGCTTGGGTGGAGTTGTGCATGCTGTTGTTATATCCATACTCCGCAAAAGGTAGTAACCCCACCCAATTAGATTGTTGATGGCACACAAAACATC
This sequence comes from Heteronotia binoei, assembly GCF_032191835.1. Taxonomy (NCBI): domain Eukaryota; kingdom Metazoa; phylum Chordata; class Lepidosauria; order Squamata; family Gekkonidae; genus Heteronotia; species Heteronotia binoei. Next base: position 33,959,192 of record NC_083241.1, read on the forward strand.
TTAGCTATTGTTCAATAATGGAATTGACTCTCTCCGTCTGTCTGTCTATCTAGGGGTGACAGGCAGAACATAGACCCTGCTCAATCGGAGTCAATTTACAAAACACTTTCCAAAAAGCTGCCACGAACTGAGGGCTGCGGTCATTAATTATTTTGTCTGGGAATGAACGTAATTTCACCACGTGCTGGAAGAACAAATAGGCAAGTGTCTTTGCGGTGGGTAGTTTGGAGCAGGGTATGAAATGAGCTTGTTTAGAGAAAGTGTCTTCCACCTCCAATATTACAGTTTTCCCTCTAGAGGGAGGTAGGTATGTCAGAAAGTCCATTGAGATAACAGACCTGTTATCTACCATACCAAACCTTTAATGGCATAACAGTTGCAAATAAAAATACACAGAATATAAAAATTTAAACATTGGAGATAAAATCAAAATGAAACCGAGCTTATGGATGCATTCATACATGGTCAGATTTAAATTTAAGGATGTCAGCCAAAAATTTTGCCACAGCCTCGCTAACCTCCCCCTCAGTATCGTTCAATAAATAATAACAGGGTGGCAGAATAGACAAATCTGGGGAGAAAGAAAGCTTGCAAAATAAATCTTTACGGAGATTATGATAAAAGGAACAATCAAGCAAGATATGCTGAATTGAGTCGAGAATATTCGCTCCACAGGAACAGAGTCTGTCGCCAAAAGGGACCCGATGATATCTCCCTTGTAAAACTTTGGAAGGAAACGCATTTAGTCTAGCCAACATAAATGCCCTGCAATGACTTGGAATGGTTAAGTCTGATAGATAATGGGACATTTTGCCACAGAAAGCATAAAGACCTAAGGAAGCTGGGGAGCAAATATAAAGGTCTGTTGGCCGTAATTTCGTTTCCTCCAACTCCCACAGTCTCAGTTTAATACATCTGAAGATATATGACTCATCAGAAGTAAAAAAATCATCAACCTCTATCCCCAACTGGTTAAGTTTGGACATAAGCACTGCTGACCAGGATGAAATATATGGGTCTCTTTTCATACAATCAAGAAGGCAGTTAGGATCTGTTCTAAAGTGAATTTTGAGCCAGAATTTAAACACTGCAATCCAGGCTTTTGTCTCCACCAAAGACTTCAGAGCAGAGAGCAAAGTAGGACACACATTTTGGCATACCAAGAATTTGTCTAAAGAATGAGGCTTGAATGCCCTCCATTTTCCTGGTAAATAGACCTGTTATCTTTGCGCTGTTTCCACAGGTTGGAGGAGCTTGGGAGTTTGGCCATTAAGCATATGGGGCATGAACTAACATATGTGGAGATGCCTTTTTTCATATGCAGCCACCAAACTTGCCTTTGTAAGAGGTGTAGAATTTTAACATACCCAAAATGTCCTGCAATTTTATTGTCATGACAATGTTGCAATACTTTATGTAACAACTCTGATACATACAGCTTGTTGTCTTTAAACCAAAAGGCACCCTCCCCTTGTGTCACGTCGGGAGGGCAGTTCTGTGGCTCCCTCCTTTTCTACTGCTTTAGTTTCTCTTCCCACTGAGCAATATCGGGTAGGTGTGCTTTCTGGAAGAGCGTCATTACAGCTTCGCCCAGCTGTGTTGGGGTAAAGATGGAGTCGGCAACCACCTCCCTTTGGCTGTCATGTTGAGGTAGGTGGGACAGAGCATCTGCTAGAAAGTTTCATTTACCCAGGATGTTCTTAAGCACAAAATCAAATTGAGCGAAGGACCCCGCCCACCAGATTTGTTTCACTGAAAGTTTTTGGCGGGCTCACAGTGCTTTTAAGGTTTTAAGGTCCTTCCAGGCTTCAAAACGTTCTCTAGCACCTTCTAACCACGGCTGCCAAGTCTCTAAAGTGAATTTAATAGCATACCGACCAGGTTCTCTCGGCGGGAGTAAATTCATTTGAAATGAACGCACAGGAGCAGAGGTTTCCCTCATTGTCATGTTGGAGGAGAATCCTGCCCATAGCCACGTCACCAGCATCGCATTGTACAATGAACTTTTCCTGTTCATTTTGGTGGCGCAATACCGGTTCGCTGGTGAATTGCTCTTTTAACTCTTCAAAGGCTTTCTGGCATTTATCTCACCAATTCAGTCTTGTCCCCGGTGAGGGTGAAAGAGGAGAGCACAAAAGTAGGCTTGAAACTCAACATAAAAAAAAACTAAGATCATGGCATCCGGCCCCATCACACCATGGCAAACAGAAGGGGAAGACATGGAAGTAGTGACAGATTTCACATTTCTGGGATCCAAGATCACTGCAGATGGTGACTGTAGCCATGAAATTAAAAGACGTTTGCTCCTTGGGAGGACAGCTATGGCGAACCTGGGCAGTATAATAAAAAGTAGAGACATCACCCTGCCAACAAAAGTCCATATAGTCAAAGCGATGGTATTCCCAGTAGTAATGTATGGCTGTGAGAGCTGGACCATAAGGAAGGCCAAGCACAGAATAGATGCTTTTGAGCTGTGTTGCTGGAGAAGACTCTTGAGAGTCCCTTGGACTGCAAGAAGATCAAATCAGTCAGTCCTAAGGGAAATCAACCCTGGCTTTTCCTGGAAGATCAGATGCTGAAACTGAAGCTCAAAGACTTTGGCCACCCAATGAGAAGGGAGCGCTCACTGGAGAAGATCCTGATGCTGGGAAAGACAGAAGGGAAAAGAAGAAGGGGATGGCAAAAAATGAGATGGCTGGACAGCATTACTGATGTACGAATCTGAGCAGACTTTGGAGGATGGTGGAAGACAGGAGGGCCGGGCGTGACTTTGTCCATTGGGTCGCAAAGAGTCGGACTCGACTGTGCAACTGAACAACAAAGCCCTTCTCTTTTGTTTTAAGCAAGTCAAGGACCATCTAGAAAAAGTGGGCAGTGAAGGATCTATAAAAGTTCGAGAACCTGAGGAAACTCTGAAGTTGTTTATGAGTTTTGAAGTATTCCCAGTCCAGTACTGCTTGCATCTTGGCAGGATCCATGGCGATGCCGTCCCCAGATACTCGGTACCCCAGTAGTCCAGTTTGGTTTTATGGAACTCGCATTTGGACAATTTAACAAACAATTTGTTCTCGTACAAAGTGGTTAACGCTTCTCCAACCAGTCTCATGTGTGATTCTACATCATCAGAATAAAGTAACATTTCATCCAGGTACAATACTACTCCTTTATACAGGTATTTTTGAAGGACCTCATTAATAAAGTTCATAAATACTCCAGGGGCCCCCTGTAGCCCAAATGGCATGACAAGGTACTTGAACTGCCTCAGCGGGCAGTTTGCCCCCCTCTCTTATCTGAATTTGGAAATAAGCATCTCCCAGATCCAGTTTGGAAACATTTTTCCCTTGAGCTATTGTATTCAGGAGGTCCCTGATGAGCGGCAGGGGTTAGGTATTCATCATCGAGACCATGTTTATGCCACGATAGTCAGTGCAGAGCCTCAGCCCCCCGTCTTTATTTTTTCTAAATGATACCGGGGGGGAAGTAGCGGGTCGGATGAAACCCTGTGCCAGATTTTTGTCCAAGAATTTGTGCAGTACTTCCTGTTCTTCCCTCCCCATCAAATACACTTTAGCCTTAGGAAGCTGTTGGCCCGTTATCACTTCAATGGCACATTATCTGGTGCTATATCTGCCATAGCAGTAATAGTCCCAAATCTGGTGAACGTTCAATGCGCAAGAGTTTCAACGCTATGTCAGGTCTGGGACTATCTTCAATAATAGCAACTCTCCATGTATGCAGGATTAGCGTTTATTGTAAGATAGACTGATGACACTGGTGAGCCCAGTGTCGTGAAACTACAGTACAATCACAGGGTTAGTTATATACCTACTACTTTGCTGTTACACGCGCGCCTTTTGGATTAGGTGTGAGTAGGCCTCGGATTCAGTGGGAGCTCACAGGAGCTCCTGAACTTTTCTGAGAGTTTCACCTCCTCCGAGAGTTCCACCTCCTTCTCCGTTGAACAGTAGGTGCAGCTGCATAACAATCCCGGGATGAGCTCCACCACCTATTTTTCTACTAAACGACCGCTGGGTGCGAGATTACTTCAAATTTAGTTAGTTGCAAAGTGGAGCATTCTCCCACTGTAGGCCATTTCAAAAACACACCATGAAATAACAGCAAAATGTTACCCTCAGTTTGTCTATTTCTTCACAGGATTTGGGAAAGGAAATATTTTTGCCAGTTTTGTAGATGTCAGAAAGAGTTAGAACAGAAGATGACCTGAAGTAGTGAGTTTCACAGAGGAGAGGGCATCCACTAAAAAGATTCTCCCCCCTTTGCGTAACGACTTTCTGAGCCTTTCTGAACCTTCAACCCCTGAGCGTCTGAAGACGACCCTCATCAGAACCACTATAAGAATGTTTCACCTTGTACGGAATCTCTGAAGAAAATGGAAATTGGATCTGTGCCTCAAGTTCTTGCCACACACTGAGCATTTATGAGGTTCCTCCCTTCTGTGGACATCTCCCAGTTAAAGGAAACAGAAGCTGAATCTTGAATCTCCTCCAACCAGCAGAGCCCATGTTTGATTTCTTCCCTGTGAGATCTATTTGAGAGCTCCAAACGTTCCTTCCATAGCTGAAGCATTTTTAGCATTTCTTTCTGGTTAGGGTAAGATTTTTGTGTAGATTCACACTTTCTACAAGAGCTTATACAGTGTCTTTATCAGGTCTATCATGGTCTTTTAGGTGTGAAATAAGATGAAAGCTCTTTTCCTGGGCTAAGTACTTAAATGGTTTCTCTTTGTGTGAGTTCTTGGGAGCTGTAGAAAGTCTGCATGATGAGTGAAACTCCACACTCTTAGCATTCAAAAAGTTCTTCCTCTGTGTGGGTTCTTGAATGACGTTGAAGACTGCTGCAGTTCATCAAAGTCATTCCACACTGAGCGCTCAAAATGTTTCTTCCACGTGAGTTTTTAGGTCCTGTTCAAGATGGCAACTCAATCTGAATCTTTTCCCACATAATTAGAATTGCAGTGGTTTCTCACCTGTGTTGAGAGCGCTCAGCTAGAAGGGGATTGCTCTGCTAGGTTTGTGTTAATTCCTGTGTTCACAGATACTGTCACTCCTACAAGCCTCTTTCTCTCCAAGGCTGTTTCCTTTGGCCAGTCTGATTAACTAGTAAGTTGCAGCTGAGAAACGGAGAGTGGTCCATTGCCTGTATTTAGGGAAGGCACCCTAGAGACAGCCACATGAGTGGTTAAGGGGGTTCATAGGCTGAGGCTGGTTTTTTCCCGTAAGAATAGTTAGGCAGAAGTCTGGTTAGCTTCCAAACTCCACCTTACCTACTTGCTGCCGGAATATCCTCCTTGTCCTATGTTGCAGAGTGGCTGACAGAAGCATAAACATTGAATAGGTCTGATGTGAGTAGCTAGGTTTTTGGTTTTTTGCAATTTTTTTTGCTTACCTGTGTACTGAACCTTTGTCTTTTAACTGTTTCCTTGGTCCTTCTAAATATATTTTTATTTATTATAACTGTGGAGTTTATTGGACATAACCCAGATAAGCCTTAGTTATGTTGCCATACTTGCAGCCCACTGTCTTTACACTCTCTGTGGGTGGTCAGATGTTGCTGAAGTGTGTCATTCAACCAGAATCTTTCAAGCATTCAAAAGTTTCTCCACTATGTGAGTCCTCAGGTGGCGTTGAAGATGGCATAATTGACTGAAACGCTTTCCACACTCTGAGCATTCAAAAGGTTTCTCCCCAGTGTGCGTTCTCTGATGCTTTTGAAGAGTCCCCTTCTCACTGAATCTCCTTCCACACTCTGAGCATTCAAAAGGTTTCTCCCCTGTGTGGGTTCGCTGGTGCACTTGAAGCTGGCAATTGCGACCAAATCTCTTTCCACACTCTAAGCATTTAAAAGGTTTCTCCCCTGTGTGCGTTCTCTGATGCCTTTGAAGAACACCACTCTCGCTGAATTTCTTTCCACACACTGAGCATTCAAAAGGTTTCTCCCCTGTGTGAGTTCTCTGATGCTGCTGCAGATGGTGACTGTGACTGAATCTCTTTCCACACACTGAACATTCAAAAGGTTTCTCCCCTGTGTGAGTTCTTTGGTGCAGATGAAAAGCGCCACTCTTCCTGAATCTCCTCCCACACTCTGGACATTCAAAAGGTTTCTCCCCTGTGTGGGTTCTCAGATGCATTTGAAGAGCATCACTCTGCCCAAATCTCTTTCCACATTCTGAACATTCATAAGGTTTCTCTCCTGTGTGGGTACTTTGGTGCCGCTTAAGATGACCACTCTGACTGAATTTCTTTCCACACTCTGAGCATTCAAAAGGTTTCTCCCCTGTGTGAGTTCTCTGGTGCTGTCGAAGCTCACCATTAATGCTGAATTTCATTTCACACAGTGAACATTCAAAAGGTTTCTCCCCTGTGTGCGTTCTCATATGCTTTTGAAGAGAGTTATTATGACTGAATGTCCTTCCACACTCTGAGCATTCAAAAGGTTTCTCTCCTGTGTGCGTTCTCTGATGCTTTTTAAGAGTTGCCCTCTCACTGAATCTCTTTCCACACTCTGAGCATTCAAAAGGTTTCTCCCCTGTGTGGGTTCTCTGGTGCACTTGAAGATTGCTACTTTGACCGAATCTCTTTCCACACTCTGAGCATTCAAAAGGTTTCTCCCCTGTGTGCGTTTTCTGATGCACTTGAAGGAGGTAATTCTGACTGAATCTCTTCCCACACTCTAAGCATTCAAAAGGTTTCTCCCCTGTGTGGGTTCTCTGATGCACTTGAAGATGACCACTCCGACTGAATCTCTTTCCACACTCTGAGCATTCAAAAGGTTTCTCCCCTGTGTGGATTCTTTGGTGCAAATGAAGAGAACCACTCTGCCCAAATCTCTTTCCACACTCTGAGCATTCATAAGGTTTCTCCCCTGTGTGGATTCTTCGGTGCATATGAAGAGCGCCACTATACTCAAATCTCTTTCCACACTCTGAGCATTCAAAAGGTTTTTCTGCAGTGTGGATTCTTCGGTGCAAATGAAGCGTACCACTCTGCCCAAATCTCTTTCCACACTCTGAGCATTCAAAAGGTTTCTCCCCTGTGTGGATTCTTCTGTGCAGATGAAGAGCATCACTCTGCATAAATCTCTTTCCACACTCTGAGCATACATAAGGTTTCTCTCCTGTGTGAGTTCTTTGATGATATCGTAGACGGCTACTATAACTGAATTTCTTTCCACACTCTGAGCATTCAAAAGGTTTCTCCCCTGTATGAGTTCTCTGGTGCCCATGAAGAGTGCTTCTCAACCTGAAATTCTTTCCACATTCTGAACATTTAAAAGGTTTCTCCCCTGTGTGAGTACTTTGGTGCAGTTTAAGAGTGCCACTCCTAACAAATCTCTTTCCACACTCTGAACATTCAAAAGGTTTCTCCCCTGTGTGGTTTCTCAGATGGATTTGAAGAATCTGCGTGTCACTGAATCTTTTCCCACATTCTAAGCATTCAAAAAGTTTCTCTCCTGTGTGAGTTCTCTGGTGCAACTGAAGCTCAATTTTCTGCCTGAATCTCTTTCTACACTCTGAACATTCAAAAGGTTTCTCCCCTGTGTGGATTCTTTGGTGCGAATGAAGAGCACTACTCTGCCTGAATCTCTTTCCGCACTCTGAGCATTCAAATGGTTTCTCCCCTGTGTGCATTCTCTGATGCTTTTGAAGAGTCCCCTTTTCACTGAATCTCTTTCCACACTCTGAGCATTCAAAAGGCTTCTCCCCTGTGTGGGTTCGCTGGTGCACTTGAAGCTGACAATTTCGACCAAATCTCTTTCCACACACTGAGCATTCAAAAGGTTTCTCCCCTGTGTGGGTTCGCTGGTGCTCTTGAAGATGACAACTGCGACTAAATCTCTTTCCACACACTGAGCATTCAAAAGGTTTCTCCCCTGTGTGAGTTCTTTGATGCTTTTGAAGATGGTCACTCAATCCAAATCTCTTTCTACATTCTGACCTTCTAAAAGGTTTCTCTCCTTTTTGGGATCTTTGGTGCTTCTGAAGAGTGCCACTCTGACTGCATTTCTCTTCACCCTCTGAGTATTGAAAAGGTTCCTCCCCTCTATGTATTCTTTTGTGTACGAGGAAATGGGATCTATTTCTAAAGTACTTTCCATACTGAATAGATTTATCTGCCATAATTTTCCTGTACTTTGGAAAATGTTTATTACACTTTCTTCCATCTTGCTTTGCAACAATGCAGCTGCCTTTCTTTCCCTTTGGTCTTCCTCGATTCCTGACATTTTCTTGCAGGTCTTCATTTTTAACTGTCTCTGGCAATTGCTGGTGAAATTCCTCACCCTCCCTATTTTTCTGATCCTCCTCTGTTGGAATAAAGAGAAAGATCCTGTTAGCACCTGGGAGGGTGGTAAGGTCCAAAGGCATCTATGGGACTACAGTAGGAAAGGACTCACGACCCTCTGGCATCGTACAGCTTGGCTTATCTTAACTTCCCCTCCACAATATCTAGCATTTAAGGATACTTCTGCCCCCCAAGTTCAACAGATGAGACCTTGCCGGGAGTTTCTGAACCTCTCAATTTCAGGCCCCCAGAAGGCATCCCTCCCTCCTTACTGAGTGGGCTGTATGATTGTGCCAAACTAAGTACTGCTAAGAAGTCAATCAGAAATCTCCCATAGCTATTCCTTGCCCATTCCCTTGACATAACTGTGAAGGATTCTCACTCTCATTTGGGAAGGAAATATGCTCTTGGAATCCTCTGGAGGAATTATCCAGCCATTCTTGGGATGCAAGGCTGTCGTCTGTCTCCACCATAGTCCCTCTAATACCTCTGGCTTCTTTCACAGGAAGAGAGAAAAAAAGAGAGAAAGTATTTAGTTATTTATTTATTGCATGACACTCTGTAGCAGGGGTGGCCAAACTTGCTTAACGTAAGAGCCACATAGAATAAATGTCAGATGTCTGAGAGCTGCAAGACTTGAATGAGAGGGGAAGGAAGGAAAAAAGGAAGGAAGGGGGAGGAAGGAAGGAAAGCAAATAGATGGGGGAGGGAGGGAGAGGTAAGAAGAAAGCTGCTTTAACTTTAAATGCATTCTTCAAGCCACCGACTGGCTTGGCTTGGAGAAGTGATTTAAAGAAGAAGATATTGGATTTATATCCCGCCCTCCACTCCGAAGAGTCTCAGAGCGGCTCACAATCTCCTTTACCTTCCTCCCCACAACAGACACCCTGTGAGGTGGGTGGGGCTGGAGAGGGCTCTCACAGCAGCTGCCCTTTCAAGGACAACCTCTGCCAGAGCTATGGCTGACCCAAGGCCATGCTAGCAGGTGCAAGTGGAGGAGTGGGGAATCAAACCCGGTTCTCCCAGATAAGAGTCCGCACACTTAACCACTACACCAAACTGCCTTCTCTAAGCTGGTTAATGGGGCTTTGAGGGCTTCAAGAGCCACACAACTTGTGTGAAAGAGCCACATGTGGCTCCCGAGCCACAGTTTGGCCACCCCTGTAGTATAGGCAGGAGATCCTAAGATTGTCTGGCAGTCAGATGTTCCAGCTGTTTACCGTAGGTAGCAGCAGTAGGTAGCAAGCTAGACAAGATCAGGCTATCCTGGGCTAACCAGGTTGGAGCAGAGAAGAAGTAATCATTCTGATATGGGGAAGGAAAGAAATTCAAGAGTAAAAATTATTCTGGAGAGATCAAGTCAACCTCGAAGCCCACAATCCCAACCATATCAGTACCTCGAAGCCCACAATCCCAATCCCAATACAAGAGGAATGGATCTGTGAAGCAAAGCACCCTATTAAGTATTAAGTGGCCCAGTCCATCTTGCACATTTTCAGGATTAGAGTATCCCTGCAGCCAACGCCCTTATGTTTTTCAAGGTCAGACTCCAGAAAATGGTAATTGGTTAATGGTGAGAACTTTCATCCAGCTGTGTAACCAGGAGAGAGGGGGGGATTATTAGGGTGCTGACAGCCTCTGGGAAGTTCCATCAAGGAGAACTCTTGATCGGCTCATTAGGACCACTTGACCCTAGAGACGTAAAAAATATGACAGGTACAGACCAGATGGAAACTAAGCTAATTTTTTGTTCGTGCCATGCTCATAAACCTTGATTTTTTTTTGCTTTGTGACAATGAATAGTTTTATGTAGAGTAACTTAAGCTACACATTGGAATACTTAGGCTGCAACAAGAGGTGCCACCTAATACCAAGTATTTCATGTATTCAATAGAACTGCTAGCTTTTCTTGTTTTTCTGTTGCTGAGCTACAGAAACTGTACTGTTCAGTGAAATATTTTTAAAAAATATTTTAAAGGGCTTTTCCTTTATTTTTTTATTTTTATTTATTTATTTAGAATTTATATCCCGCCCTTCCCACAAGTGGCTCAGGGCGGCTTCCAGCAGTAGATCCAACATAAATTAAACAATATTTAAACATGTAAGGGAATAACTTTAAAACAGATAAAACAGATAAAACCATAAAAATTAATAAATATTCCAATATATACAGAGATCTGGCAGGTTGCATTAAAATTCTCAAGCTAGGTGTAGGCTAACCGGAAGAGGGTTGTTTTACAGGCCCTGCGGAACTGAACAAGGTTCCGCAGGGCCCTCACCTCTTCCGGTAGCTGATTCCACCATGTAGGGGCCATAACAGAGAAGGCCCTTTTTCTTGTGGCTTTCAAGCGGGCTTCTTTCGGCCCAGGGACAGTAAGGAAGTTTTGTGATCCCGACCTCAGTACTCTCTGGGGAACATGCGGGGAGAGACGGTCCTTCAGGTAGACAGGTCCCAAGCCATATAGGGCTTTAAAGGTGATAACCAGCACCTTGTACCGGACTCGGTATATCACTGGAAGCCAGTGCAGAGTCCGAAGACCCGGCTGAATGTGCTCCCACTTTGGGAGGCCCAATAACAGCCGGGCCGCGGCATTCTGCACCAGCTGCAATTTCCGAGTTCGGGACAGGGGCAGCCCCATGTAGAGGGCATTACAGTAGTCCAACCTCGAGGTGACCGTAGCATGGATCACTGTTGCACACTTTACTTGTGTGCACTCTCCTCATAAACACACTGAACTGGGTGCTGCTCGGGTACAAAGAGGAGTGACTGATGGGTACCCAGGCTCTGGATTCTTGATAGGATAGTTTCCAGATCACAAGTAGAGTGGTGTAATCCCATTCGGTGGGAAGCCTTTTGTAAAGGCTGGAAACAGAGAAATAAGGGTCTGGCCTCTTGCAGAGCCTTTTGAGGGCTTCTCATTTCCTTTGCCTCAGGCCAGGATACCTTTGCTGGCTTGGGTGATGGCCACAACACTGCCCTCAGTTGACCCTGGGCAACTACACACACAAGAAGCTGCCTGATACAGAATGAGACCCCAGCAAGGGCCAAACGTGTTTTGGTACAGGGCTAACTAAAACTGTTTGAGGAAGAATCGTACTGCTACAGCACCAACCCCAAATCAGACTTTTCCCTGCAGCCACTGTGGCCGGATCTGCCTGTCCCGTATTGGTCTTGTCAGCCACCGGCGAGCCTGCAGCAGACGTGGACTACTGCACCCTTCTTAAATCTTCGTTCGCGAAGTCAAGCCGAGAGAGAACTAAAACTGTAATACAATGGCTCCAAGTCACAGCCTGAGAGTTCCAGTAATCCAGAGTGGCTCTATTCCCAAGTCACCACAGGCCAGGGCTGAATAGCCAATGCTAGAAATGATCCAAGATGGCCAAAAGGAGTAAGAAGATGCCTATATGGCAAGGTCTCAAATAGCCACCGTCAAGCTGAGGACAGAGTAAACCCTTGTGTCTTTATAGGTCATGGAATCCTCGTGGTTCCAGGCCTATGAACCAATAAGGTCTCTTAGTGACGACACATAGCCGAAGTGTTAGACCAACATCTGAACCGATGACATAAACGGTGGTCTGACCGGGGAGGAAGGAACAAAGCCAACCTGCAGCTGGGCTCGGCCCCTTTCCCACAGGTGCAAACCATGGCCTAACTGAAAGGAATGTGGCTATTGGGAAATTCGGAGCCAGCTTCTCAACTCCCTTTCTGCAGCCAGTGTTCTTTCTCAGGGCTTCACAAAGTCACCAGGCTCTTTCTCAGCAAGGCAGTCTGGAACTCTCTTTAGCTCACAAACAGGCCGCATACGAAGCCTGAACCAAACTATGAATCAGAACAAAATTTTAAGGGAACCAAAGTTCTTTACACCTTGGTCCACTGAAGTCAGTACTGTCAACTTAGTCTGGCAAAGGCTCTTCAGGGTCTCAGGCAAAGGTCTTCACATCACCTCCTACCTGATCCTTTTGACTGGAGATGTTGGGGATTGAACCTGCATGCCAAGCAGATGCTCTGCCAGTGAGCCACAGTCCCTTCCCAAGTAGCAGGAGAGGCCTCAAAATGGTCTATTGCTATTCCAAATTCAAATCCCTTTATTGCCATAGAAATAAAAAGTACAGCATAGCAAATTTACATGGAGTTTCAGCTATAAAAACCAGTCAAACATCAAGAAGGGGAGCTAGTCTTTTGCTCCCTGATTGTTATGGCAGCGAAAAGGTACTTTGCAACCAGGCTTGTGATATGGGAACATGGGTCAGATAGTAGAAAAAAAACCTAACTTCACTTCAGGTAATCCATAAAAATTAGACAGAATAGGTTTGATTATGCAGTCCCGCACTTCCCCATAAAAATCACAATAAAGTAAGACATGGGCGACCGTTTCAAGGTGCCTTCCATTACATGGGCTGACTCTATCCTCATAAGGGGTGTTGGCAAACCTCCCAGACAATACTGCTGAGGGTAGAACATTGAGTCTTCCTAACATAAAAGAGCGGCGTAACTGGGGTGAAGTAATCTGGGAAAGGTAGGCAGCAGGCAGCCCATGATCTGGGAAGATACCAAATGCTAAAGGGGAACAAGTTTTATGTCCAGAAGAACAAAGGGACGGTTTCTCAATATCTAAGATCCTCTGTTACAGGATTCTGAATGCCTGAATTTCACTTAGCATACAGAGGTTGTCCAAGGGTACACCTACGGAATGTATTTTCTTCTGGATCTGACTATACCAAGTGGAAATATGTTGATTCATGCTGTTCAATATGTTGATTCACCACAATGGCAGCAATTCCAGCCTTTGGCACCTATGAAAAATCCTTACCCAGAAAGGCCACATTCCCATAGTTCTCCAGCATGACTTCCCTGTACAGAGCTCTTTGTCCTGGATCCAGCAGTGCCCACTCTGCCTCCGTGAAACAGACGGACACCTCCTCAAAGGAAATGGGACCCTGAAAGAAAAAGCAGATATCCTCCTCAGAGATTGCACACTGGAAGGGAGTAGTCTGGGAATGTACAGGATGCGTGGCTTAAAATGGGCAAGGGGGATGGCATTCAAAAGACCACTCACCCAAACACCTTGTAGAAACTATAGGAGCAAAAGCCCCCCTGAGAAAGGAGGAGGGACCCAGGCTGACCCCTGCTCATCTCTCCTACCTGGACTGGAGGGGCAGAAGCCGTGTCACCACCTCTGAAACTATGATGGCTCAACAGCATCTCTTCACTGCCTGTGACTGAGACAAAGGAAGACAGAAAGGTGCTTGGTTATTTGTTTCCTGTTTCACACACTCCCTTCCCAGGGTTATGAAACCTTACCCTGTGTGCACTCAGCAAATTTTGTAACGCTTTATACCAAATTCTGAGAGAGGCAGAAGAGAAGCACCAGGTACCTATGAACCTCTGGGATTAACAAATGCTGCCAACATATGTCAGACTTCTGTTCTGTGTGACCTGTGTCAGGCCTGCGGGGAGTGAAGGGAAGTGTGTGTGTGTGGGGGGGGAGAAATGATGTCACATGACATGTCAGCATCACATTTGGCCCAGGTGTGACTTGAGAGCTTTTGGAGAATTGAGGTTAATAGTTGTGAGTTTTCAGAGTGTTTCTTGGATTAGGGTTCAACCACTGGAGTCTACAAAATACCCTGCTCCTGTGGTGCAGTCTACATTGGCACTACCCAACGCAGTATCAACACCCGCCTCACCGAACACAAGAGACATTGTCGCTTGTTTCAGCCAGAAAAATCAGCTGTAGCTGAACATGCACTTCAAGAAGGAAACCACGTCATCCACTTTGAAAGAACTGAAGTCCTTTCTACGGCCTCACATTATCATACCCACCTGAACAGAGAAGCTATTGAACACCAGCACAACTTTAACAGAAAGGAAGAAGGCATTTCCATCCACCAATCTTGGTATCCAGCTCTGCAAAACACCCTACTGACTATAAATTGCAGAAATTCACAGAACAACCAGCACATTCAACAGAACAATCAGCACAGTCAACAACCATCTTCCTTTTCTTCACACCCCTTCCAACCCTCCCAGCAATTAACACAGAACGATGGTCACATTCAATAGCCGGTTTCCTTATCACTACCCTTCCAGGAAGCCCCACCAAACAATGGGCACATCCACAAACCTATTGCCCTTTCACCACACCCCTCCAGCCTAGAAATAGCAGCTCTCCAGCAGCCCTGGCCTCACTCAATGCACAGCAGCCAAGAAGGTCAGAACGCCTGCTCCGGCTGCAACGCCACTGAGGATGTTCTCCATAGCCGAGAATGAAACGTCTGGAAGAAAAACTTTCTCCAGTAGAACACGGCATTTGAGCCCGAAAGATTCTACAAACCCTAATGATGTTACCATTTCAGGTGAAAACCTGAAATCTTTGGTTTCTTGGATTGTTAACTTCACTAGCAGTTTTTCAGCCAGACGCAATACCAACATGATACCTCATCTGCCTCAAGGCCCTTCCAAAAGTTCCTGGGGCTGCCCGGCCATAGCCAGCCATCTCTACTCCAGCATCCTCTTTCCCACAGAACCCCACCAGATGCCCCATATAAGCACAGACACAGGAGTCAACCTTCCCCATTATTATGGGGCCTGAGGATCTGAGTTGTGTGATGAAATATTTAACTTTTTTCCGGACCTGAACTCTTCACCCATCAAATTCACAGTGTGCCCCAGTTGCATCCCCGCACGAGTCCTTACCACTGGGGAGGGCATCCCGGGCACGCTCCACACCCTGTGCCCTTCGCCCTTCCTCGGAAGGAGCTCCTTTCGCATCAGGGACTGTGGCTTCTGTCTTCACAGAGGGCCTCAACGCCTGAAACAGAAGCAAGGAAGAGAGGGAAGAGATTTAAGAGAAGAGGCCAAGCAAGTGAGCCTGCTCCATTCCCAGATTCTGAACAATGGTTTCATCACACCAGGTGAATTACCTGGAGGGAACTGAAATTCTCTAGTAGAAAAGGTTGGTGAAGGTGGCTGTTAAATCTCCCACTGCAATGATTTAACACTTGGACAAATGTCTGTCAGGGAAACTTAAGGCCAGATATCATTGCTTGAATTAGACATACCTGGAGGCAGAGGGTTTTTTTTAACAGGAACGCACAGGAATGCAGTTCCAGCTGTCTTGGTGTCAGGGGGTGTGGCTGGGCTTCTTCTGCAAAAAAAGCCCTGCCCAGAGGAAATCTCCTCACCTGTTCTGCCTGTCTCTTCTCCTCGGCCCGACTCAGGAGGAAACCTTCTGCCAAGACCACTGCCTGAGAACTGCTCTCTGGCCCACATCCTCTGACCCAGCTCTGCATTTCCTGGGGCAGGAGAGTCAGGAACTGCTCCAGGATCACCAGGTCCTAGGGTTGCCAAGTCCAATTTCAGAAATATCTGGGGACTTTGGGGGTGGAGCCAGGAGACACTGGGGTGGAGCTAGGGGGGAGGGGGGGAAACGGCGGCAAGGAGCACGGCGAGCTGCCCCATCTCGGAGGGGGGGAAACGGCGCCAAGGAGCGCGGCGAGCCGCCCCATCTCGGAGCGGGCAACGCTGCTGCGCGGCTGCCGCCTCTTCTCGGCTTCATCTTAGCTGCTCCTTCGAGATGGGCTCAGCCTGAGCCCATCTCGGAGGAGCAGCTACGCTGAGCGGAGAAGAGGCGGCAGCCGCGCAGCAGCGTTGCCCGCTCCGAGATGGGGCGGCTCGCCGCGCTCCTTGGCGCGGTTTCCCCCCCTCCCCCCGCTTCCGGTTTTTTGGGGAGCGGGGGAAGAGGCTGGAAATCCTGGGGTCCTCCGCCAGGGCGGGAGGGTTGGGAAGCCTACCAAGTCCACCATCTACTTCTTGCTGTGCTCTTCTGGCTTCAGCCACTGGTTGCAAAGTCGATGCACCTGGCTGCAAACCTCTCGGGGCCCATCGGGCTCATGGTAGTAGAACAGCTAGAAGCTTTGGCAATCGACATCTGAGGTTATGCTGTCCTGAGCTAGGATCTCTGGCCCAGCTCTTTCCCAGAATTCAACAGCACTCCCAGCTGGGATGGAATGGGGGCCTTTACTTGCTGTCTTGCCAATCACAGGTCCTCCTGAGTCCTCTTCTTCCATCTCCTGCCCCTTCTCTTGGGTCACCTCAGATTGGGAAAAGATGCCTGTATTCACTTGAGAAGACAGGTTTCTCCCTGGGGTCCCAAAGAGAGACAGACTGGAACATGTCAAAGGGAAAATTAAAAAATAATGGAGATACACCCCTGAACTGAATAGGGGAGGGACAGCGGCTCAGTGGTAGAGTATCTGCTTGGTAAGCAGAAGGTCTCAGGTTCAATCCCTGGCATCTCCAACTCAAAAGGGTCCAGGCAAGCAGGCGTGAAAAACCTCAGCTTGAGACCCTGGAGAGCTGCTGCCAGTCTGAGAAGACAAGACTGACTTTGATGGACTGAAGGTCTGATTCAGTAGAAGGCAGCTTCATATGTTCATGTTCAACTTCACAAACCTTCATATGCTCATAAGACAAATGAGAATTCCCTTAGTGGGTCAGAACAAAAGTGCTTATGGTGGTTTGTAGAGCACTTTAATATCATTTTGCCAGAATACATATCAAGCTATTTTAGACAGGCCTCTTTGGTTCTTTGGAAAAGTTTAATATTTATGTTTGGCTCTTTAAAAATGTTAGAAACTTAGACTCATGATATTCATTCAGTCTCTCCTTGGGACTAAATCTTAAGGTAAGTTGGAGTCCCAAAAGGATAAGACCCCTTAACCGTTGTATGTATCTCTTCAACAAGAGCAGGGGTTTTATTCTAGCAGGAGCAACTTTGCATATCAGGCCACACCCCCTTGATGTAGCCAATCCTCCAAGGGGTTACAAAAAAGAGCCTTGTAAACTCTTGGAGGATTGGCTACATTAGGGGTGTGTGGCCTAATATGCAAAGGAGCCCCTGCTAGAATTCCACCCCTGAACAGGATTGAAGGGTGAGGCAAGAGTTTTGTCTCCCGGGTGAGCGGACGGGGCAGGAATGTGTCTATGGGAAGAAAGAGCTGCTGAGATTGGGAGAAAAAGGCAGAAAGGCTTTGGGTAAGATTGGGCTCGCAAATCTTGAGACACAGGAACGCTCCTCTGGGCAGCTGTTGTGAGGTGGTGGTGAGAATTCCTGTGGCATCCACCCGTGCTCAGCTCTGCCCGTATATCCGGCCTCAAAGCAAATACTAACAAGACACCAGAAGGCTCCAGGGCTTTCTCCTTCCAAGGAGAACCAGCCCAGGCAATCCAGTTTGCAGAATGCTTCTATGGGTGGCAGAGAGCGTTAAAGCTGCAGTAGTGCACTCCTAAGCTCTGCTCACGACCTGAGTTCGATTCCCGGCGGAAGCTGGGTTTTCAAGTAGCCGGTTCGAGGTTGACTCAGCCTTCCATCCTTCCGAGGTCGGTCAAATGAGTACCCGGCTTGCTGGGGGGAAAGCGTAGATGACTGGGGAAGGCAAGGGCAAACCACCCCGTAAAAAGTCTGCCGTGAAAACGTTGTGAGAGCAACGTCACCCCAGAGTCAGAAACGACTGGTGCTTGCACAGGGGACCTTTCCTTTCCTCTATGGGTGGGTGTTTAAAGCCACATCCATGGCACATCGTTACCAGGTGTGTTTACATGGCTCGCCCCTCAATATTCACAGTGATGGATGCCCCTCTCCCATTTGCGCCTCCTGTGTCCCGTTAGTGTTTGCAGGAGGCGGAGACCAAGAGGTGTGGCCACATCAATGTCAAGGGGCTTGCCATATCATGTCGTCTTCGCTGGGGCCTAGGGCTTTGATGTTCTCGATAACTGTGGTGGGAATGTTGGGGGAGAATGCAAGGGGACTGCTTTCACCAGCTTGCTTTAGGTTTTGACTAGTAACACGTGAAGTACGCATTCTGCCCTGGGTGGGAGACCTGTGTCTGGAACCCAAGGACAAATTATTTCCCACTAGAGACTGCCTTGTCACCTGCTGGTGGGCTGCGTGAGAAATTGCTCTTACTGGTTTGCACAGGCTTTTTTGCTCCGAATTGGGGTGAGCTACTAACAGCCGCAAAAAGAGGGTATATAGAAGGAAAAGAAGATATTGGATTTATACCCCTCCTTTCACTCTGAATCTCAGAGCGGCTTACACTCTTCATTACCTTCCTCTTCCACAACAGACACCGTGTGTGGTAGGTGGGGCTGAGAGAAGCTGCCCTTTCAAGCTGCCCTTTCAAGGACAGCTCTGCTAGAGTTATGGCTGACCCAAGGCCATTCCAGCAGGTGCAAGTGGAGGAGTGGAGAATCAAACCCGGTTCTCCCAGCTAAGACTCCACGCACTTAACCACTACACCAAACTGGCACTATATAGATCTGGCTCTCCCAGATATAGCTAGATCTGACATGGAGAGCCATGCCTGTTATGATGTGCCTTTCAATAAACCTTTTCTGAATCTCATTAAGAGGCCTGATTATTGAGAAGGACTGTGCAGGAGGTGAGAATCAGTATGCCCCACCCCTCTATTCCTGGCTGCGGGGAGTCCCCTCCTGTTGGGATTTGGGATGGGGGGGGGAGACCTGGAGTTTCCCCATGGTCTTTGCTGGCATCACTCTCTCCACCTTCACACCCTAATTTTAAAATGTTCCTCTCCAGAGCTGTAGCCAGGATTTCATGTTTGGTGGGGCCTACTGCAGGATTTGTTGTTTTTTTTTGGGGGGGGGGGCAGGGCCGCCAGTTTTGACGGCCACAGGCTCTTGGCACTGTAAGAAGAAGAAGAATTGCAGATTTATACCCTGCCCTTCTCTCTGAATCAGAGACTCAGAGGGGCTTACAATCTCCTTTCCCTTCCTCCCCCACAACAGACTCCTGTGAGGTAGATGAAGATATTGGATTTATATCTCGCCCTCCACTCCGAAGAGTCTCAGAGCGGCTCACAATCTCCTTTACCTTCCTCCCCCACAACAGACACCCTGTGAGGTAGATGAAGATATTGGATTTATATCCCGCCCTCCACTCCGAAGAGTCTCAGAGTGGCTCACAATCTCCTTTACCTTCCTCCCCCACAGCAGACACCCTGTGAGGTGGGTGGGGCTGGAGAGGGCTCTCACAGCAGCTGCCCTTTCAAGGACAACCTCTGCCAGAGCTATGGCTGACCCAAGGCCATGCTAGCAGGTGCAAGTGGAGGAGTGGGGAATCAAACCCGGTTCTCCCAGAGAGGCCATGCAGTTGGGAGGGGGGGTTGAAAGGATGGGCCTGGCCTCCCTCAGGCCCCACTGTAGCTACGGGCATGTTCCTCTCCTTCCTTAGGCAGACCTTGGACACCAGATGGGAGCCTCAACTGGAGCCACAGCGGGAAGGCATCAGGGCTTATGATACGGCTGCAGCTCACTCCAACACTGACATGCATTCTCTTCCCCCCAAAGCCCTTCCCTAATCATCTAATAGAAAAAAGACCAGCCTTTTGCTTGTTTAGAGATTGAAACGACCAGCAATAGAACATCAGTTTTCAGCACCACAGTAAGAAGGATATAGAACAGGGGTGGCCAACGGTAGCTCTCCAGATGTTTTTTTGCCTACAACTCCCATCAGCCCCAGCCAGCATGGCCAATGGCTGGGGCTGATGGGAGTTGTAGGCAAAACACATCTGGAGAGTTACCGTTGGCCACCCCTGATATAAAAGACAAGGTGGAACGTGATAGTTCTATGAGGAAAGGTTGAAGGGGTTGGGTATGTTTGGCCAGGAGAGAAGACCAGGACCGGCGCATGTGGGTAGGCAAAGTAGGCAGTCACCTAGGGCGCCACCCGGCCTAGGGGGGACCGCTGGGCGCCCCCTTCCTGACACATGACTCTGGCTCCTGACCACTGTCACCTTGTCCTCTCCCATCACCAAGCTGCCCTCAACAAACCAAGGCACTCTCCTCTCCCCAATGTGTGACTTGGCCTCCCACCTCATCCTATCCTGCCACCCTCCTTCCTAACATGGCCGGCAAGCACTTCTTCTCACAATATTTTTTTATAACGTCACTTTTTTTTGAAAAATGAAAAATCAGTAAATTAAAAATGTGAAAAGTTTCAAATTTGGTGCTCTTCAATTCCCCTATATTTTTAATAATTGGGGGGGGGGTTGCTAGTGGGTGATTCGCCTAGGGCGCCAGAAAGCCTAGCACCGGCCCTGGAGAAGACAGCTGAGAGGCAATACGATCACCATCTTCAAGTCCTTGGAGGGCTGTCATATAAAGGATGGTGTGGAGCTGTTTTCTGTTGCCCCAGAAGGTTGGATCAGAGCCCACAGGTTGAAATGGAATCAAAAGCGTTTTCCACTAAACAATAGGGAGAACTTCCTGGCAGTTAGAGCGGTTCCTCAGTGGAACAGGCTTCCCCGGGAGGCGGTGGGCTCTCCTTCCTTGGAGGTTTTGAAACAGAGGCTAGATGGCCATCTGACAGCAATGCTGATTCTGTGAAATTAGCGGGAGGTATTTGTGAGTTTCCTGCATTCTGTAGATGGTTGGAATAGATGACCCCAGAGGTCCCTCCCAACTTTTTAATTCTATGATTCAAGCAGTTTTGTTCATTTAACCTTTCTTGTACTCCAATACAGTGATAATTGTTGCTCCCCGCCAAACCTCCCCCCCATAAAGTCTTCCAGAGGGGTGCAAAAGTGGTGCCTAGCAGGGTTTTCAACCTCCAAGTGGGGCCTGAAGTTCTCCTGGAATTACAGCCAACCTGCAGCTGAGAGAGATCGGTTTCCCCGGACTAAATGGCTGTATGGGGGTGGGGGAGGACTCTAGTGCCTTGTTCGTCCCTGTGGTCCTCCTGTCCCCAACCTGGGCCTTTCCCAGAATCCACCCAGATAGTTTGAACAGGACATACCTGGAGGAAATCCTTCACCAGTTCTGCCTGCCTCTTCTCCTCAGCCTGACTCAGGAGGAAGCCTTCTGCCAAGGCCACCGCCTGGGAACTGCTCTCCGGCCCACATCCTCTGACCCAGCTCTGCATTTCCTGGGGCAGGAGAGTCAGGAACTGCTCCAGGATCACCAGGTCCATGACCTGCTTCTTGCTGTGCCTCTTCGGCTTCAGCCACTGGTTGCAAAGTCCATGGAGCTGGCTGCAAACCTCTCGGGGCCCATCAGCCTCACGGTAGCGGAACAACCGGAAGCGTTGGCTATTGACATCTGAGGTTATGGTGTATTGAGCCAGGATCTCTGGCCCAGCTCTTTCCCAGAATTCAGCAGCACTCCCATCTTGGATGGGACGGGGGCCTTTGCTTGCTGTCTTGCCAGTCCCAGCTCTTCCTGGGTCCTCTTCTTCCATCTCCTGCCCCTTCTCTTGGGTCACCTCAGACTGTGAAAAGATGTCTGTATTCATTTGGCTATGAAGACAGCCTTCTCCATGAGGAGGGAAAAGAGAGAGACAGAGAAAGAGAGTGTAACATGTCAAAAGGAAAGTAGAAAAGAAAGAAGACACACCACTGAACATCACAAGCTTTCATATGCTCAGGAGAGAAGTAAGAATTGCCCTGCTGGATCAGAACAAAAGTGCTTATGGTGGTTTGTAGAACACTTTAATATCATTTTGCCTGAATACATATCAAGCTATTTTAGACAGGCCTCTTTGGTTCTTTGGAAAAGTTTAGTATCTATGTTTGGCTCTTTAAAAATGTTAGAAACTCGACTCTCATGACATTCATTCAGACTCTCCGAGGGGCTGATTGTTAAGGTAAAGTGGAGCCCCAAAAGGAGAAGAGGGACAGGGGACTCCTTAACCATTTTATGCACCTCTTCAAGAGGACTGAACAGCCCTCTCCAAGCACCCAGCTGAGGGGACGGGGCAGGAATGTCTCTGAGGGAAACAACAGAGATCGGGAGAGAAAGTTCCCCAGAGAGTCCTGAGATCGGGAAATCAAAATCTCCTAGTTATCCCCGGGCCAAAAGAAGCCCGCTTAAAATCTACAAGGGACCGGGCCTTTTCTGTTACGCCCCCCTCCTGGTGGAACCAGCTGCCGGAAGAGGTGAGGGCCCTGCGGGACCTCGCCCAGTTCCGCAGGGCCTGTAAGACAACCCTCTTCCGGCTGGCCTATAACTAGCTGGTACAAGAAACCGAGTGTAGTTACACTAGATGTCTGCTGTCCCTAATGTTATAAATGGTTTAAATGTCTTAAATTATTTTAACTGTTTTTATGCTTAAATTCTATTTATGTCAAATTCTTATGTTGTGAGCCGCCCTGAGCCACTTGTTGGGAAGGGCGGGATATAAATCATAAAAGAAAGAAAGAAGGAAAGAAGGAAGGAAAGAAGGAAGGAAGGAAGGAAAGAAGGAAGGAAGGAAGGAAGGAAGGAAGGAAGGAAGGAAGGAAGGAAGGAAGGAAGGAAGGAAGGAAAGAAAGAAAGAAAGAAAGAAAGAAAGAAAGAAAGAAAGAAAGAAAGAAAGAAAGAAAGAAAGAAAGAAAGAAAGAAAGAAAGAAAGAAAGAAAGAAAGGCAGACAGGCTTCAACTGAGATTTGGTCAAGAATCCTCATCTGCAGAAATAACCTGTATGTGTGGTGGAGTATTGGACCTCCTACTCGGTGGGGAGTCCTCTGGCTTCCACCCGTGGTCAACTCTGCCATTGTACTTGAAGAAGATGAAGACTGCAGATTTATACCCCACCCTTCTCTCTGAATCAGACACAGAGCAGCTTATAATCTCCTATATCTTCTTCTCCTACAACAGGCACCCTGTAAGGTGGGTGGGGCTGAGAGAGCTCTTACAGCAGCTGCCCTTTCAAGGACAACTCCTACGAGATGACCCAAGGCCATTCCAGCAGGTGCAAGTGGAGGAGTGGGGTATCCAGCCCAGTTCTCCCAAATAAGAGCGCACTTAACCACTACACCAAACTGGCTCTCACTAAAACAAATAATCACAGGACGCCAGAAGGTTCTAGGGCTTCCTCTTCCAAGGGGGATCAACCCTGGGAAACAGTATCCCTTGGAGCTTTTGACCACGTGAAGAAGCAGGGCAGATAAAACGAGTCTTTCATCCAGGGAACAATCACCACTTTCTCATGGTCCCATATTCGAAATCACCATGACATTTGGACCATTTCTCAGAATCCAGCCTGTTGTGGGAACAAATCTAAGCCTTGTCCTTGAACAGTTTTGGAGGACTACACAGCATCTCCCTGGTGCCCTGCTTGGGGGGGGGGGGAGCAGAGGAAACCATCCAAAGTACTTGACATTTGGGACAGCCAATCAGTATGAACAATTCATCCCATCTGAAACTTCTTCCTTGGCCTCTTAACTACCAAATGGTATATTTTTATTCTTGCCAGCTTCCTCCTTAAGCGGAACCTGAACTCACACCTGGGGTTGCTTTAACACTATCAGCTGGCAAAAGTGCAGGAGGGAGAATTTGGCAGTGTGTTAAGGCTGCCTCTGCCAAGTGAGCTGTGGAGGGGAAGGGGGCAGGGGCGATTCTGTTCTTGTGAATCTGCTTGGCAAAACACTGGTGGGTGCGGACTTCAACCCACATCTGCAGGGCTCCCTGTTGTGGTTGGGGGGGGGCAGGTTTCCATGATCTTTGTTGGTATCATTCTCTCCACCTTCACAATCTGTTTTCAAAAACGTTCCTCTCCTCTGCTGGGCAGGCCTTGGACACTGGCTGGCAGCTCCAGCCCCACAATGGGAGGGCGTTGGGTTGGGGCTGTAGGTTCCCATCTCCAAACTGGGCCTTTCCCAGAACCCTCCCTCCCAAAATTGTCCAGGAATTTGCCATCCGGGAGTTGCCAACCCGATGCAAACCACGGCGGAGAAGGATCTCAGCCTCCCACCCTTGCAAGTTCTCAGAGCTTATCATGCAATCCCTTACTTCCAAGTCCACCTTTCCCGGGATCCGGTTGCAGGGCTTTCTCTAGCTGTTGCACATCTGCAGCCCTCTCCCCATTCAGAAGCACCCCCCTCCCACAAAGGAGCCTCTCCTCTTCTCCCCACCCCCCTTGCTCGGCCTCTCTAGCAAACGGCTCTGTGGGGTTAACCCCTTCAGAGCTGCAGGAAGAGGGGGAAAGGTGTCCTCTCCAGCAGGAGCTCCTGCCAGGCTGCTGTCAAGCCGCGATTTATGCTGCTCAATGGGACTTTGCCAACTTCTTCCCCGGATCTCCACCATTTTTTAATTGTTATTTTTTTTTTAAGACCAACAAAGTTTTATTCAGAATTTAAGAATTTGGGGAGGGACGGTGGCTCAGTGGTAGAGCATCTGCTTGAGAAGCAGAATGTCCCAGGTTCAATCCCTGGCATCTCCAAAAAAAGGGTCCAGGCAAATAGGTGTGAAAAACCTCCGCTTGAGACCCTGGAGAGCCGCTGCCAGTCTGAGAAGACAAGACTGACTTTGATGGACTGAGGGTCTGATTCAGCATAAGGCAGCTTCATATGTTCATGTTCAAGCTTTCATGTGCTCTAAGCACCTTTTTAAAAAATTAATCAGATTTTTATTAACAGATTTTCAGTTTACAATAAAGAACATTGTACTCTTATCACCTCCAATAATGCAGCCTTAGTGAGGATAATAATAAACCAATTTTTTTAAAAAACGCAAGAAAAAGAAAGAGGAATCCATAAAGAGAACCAAGGAGCAGTCATACAATTATACTGAAGAGCATCCAGTGAAAATACATTCTAGTGACTGATTCTACTGTAAGAATGTACAAACAACTGTCCCAATATATTTAATTTTTTTTACTTAATCAGATTTTTATTAACAGATTTTCAGTGCACAATAAAGAACAGTGTCATCTATCACCTCCAGTAATGCAGCCTTAGTGAGGATGTAATAATTTAAAAAAAAAACACAAGAAAAAGAAAGAGGAATCCATAAAATAGAGAACCAAGGAGCAGTCCTGCAATTATACTGAAGAGCATCCAGTGAAAATACATTCTAGTGACTGATTCTACTGTAGGAATGTACAAACAACTGTCCCAATATATATATTTTTAATTAATCAGATTTTTATTAACAGATTTTCAGTGCGCAATAAAGAACAGTGTAATCTATCACCACCAATAATGCAGCCTTAGTTAGGATATAATAAACAAATTTAAAAAAAAAACGCAAGAAAAAGAAAGAGTAATCCATAAAACAGAGAACCAAGGAACAGTCATGCAATTATACTGAAGAGCATCCAGTGAAAATACATTCTAGTGACTGACTCTACTGTAGGCATGTACAAACAACTGTCCCAATATTCTATTAAGAATTCCAGTTGGATCTCCACCATAAAGACTATGAACTTCTATTATGAATGGAAAGGACATTGGGTTTCCCGATGATTTCTTGCACTTTTGCTTATATTGTTTGATAAACTTTATATCTTTATAACTGAGGCTGGTTTGTCGTGGATGCCTTAGGGCTTATTTTTTTCGTTCTGGGGGGGGAGGGCTGGGAGGAGGGATTTGTGCCGGTATGTCTAACCCTCTTCCCCAGTTGAGTTTTACGGTTCTAACAAGGAATAAGGAGGTGCGAGGACCCAGCTTCAGGTTCCCTTTCCCTGAGAGGCCTCAACAGCCCGGGGATACTCTGGGAGCGCAATGAAGCGCGGAGTTACTCCAGAGGAGCCCCACTGAGCAGGATAAGCCGCCACTCGACGTCAGCTTGGCTGAAGCGCCTCCTGGAAAGGACGCGACCCCTTTGCCTGCAGCGCTGAAAGGGTTAAACCCGCGGAGCCGTTTGCTAGAGGGGCCGAGCAAGGAGGGGGGCGGAAATGAAGACAAGCTTCTTTTGCAGGGAGGGGTTTGCTTCTGATGGGGTGGGGAGGGAGCAGGAGGGGCTGCAGATGTGCAACCGCTGGGAAAAAACCGTGCAGGCGGATCCCGGGAAGGTGGACTTAGAAGTAAGGGATTGCATGAGAAGCTTTTTGAGGTCTTGCAAGGGAGGGAGGGTTTTCTTCGGGTTTGCACCTCCCGGATGGCAAATTCCTAGACATTTGGGTGCGGGGTGGTGGCTTCTGGGAAAGGGCATGTTTGGGGACGGGAGGGCCTCAGATGGGAACCAGGCCATAGAGCTACTCCCCCCCTCCGCTATACAGCCATTTCCTCCAGGGGAACTGATCTCTCCCAGCAGCTGGTCGGCTGTAATTCCGGGAGAAGTTCAGGCCCCACCTGGAGGTTGACAACCCTCTTAGGCAGCAGTTTTGCACCGTTATGGAAGCAGAACTTGCTTTGGGGGGGGGGGTGTATGCGTGCGCGCGCGTGATAATCTCTTTTAGTGCAAGAAAGGTTAAATCAACACAGACTCTGGAAAAAGACTTGTGTTGCTAGTCTTTTTAATCTTCAAACAAACAAAAAGCTGGTCTCTTCCCCTGAGGGGGTTGGGAACTCCTGCCTGTCTTGGAATCAACCCCAACCCCATCCTAAGACCCTGATGCCCTCCCACGGTGGGGCTGGAGCTGCCACCTGGTACCCAAGGCCTGCCCAGTAGAGGAGAGGAACATTTTTTTTAAAATAGGTCATGATGCTGCAAAGAGGGATTCCAACAAAGGTAATGGAAACACCAACAACGCCCCCGCCCCCCACGCACAGGAGAAGGTGACTGCACCCCCCCCCCCCAGCGAGGCAGACAGAGAAGAGTGGAACATGTTGATGTGGCCACACCCCCTGGTACAAGCCTCCCACAGAGGGGAGTCCAGGAGGAACAAATGGAACACAGGCATACCTCTCTGGGAAGACTGTGGTGTCAATGATGTGAACACACCAGGGAGAGAGCACCAAAGACCCACCCAGAGCAGTCTTTTGCAAACTGGAGGGAGAAAAGGGGTGAGCCATCCGCCACGTCTGCCCCGTCACTCCACAGATCACTTGGCAGTGGCAACAGTTAATACAGTGCCAGATTCTCCCTCCTGCACTGGGGTTTGTGTGCTTGGGGGGGTTATCAACCTCTATTGCAGGGGTGGACAACAGTAGCTCTCCAGATGTTTTTGCCTACAATTGACCATGCTGGCTGGGGCTGATGGGAGTTGTAGGCAAAAAACATCTGGAGAGCTACCGTTGGCCACCCCTGCTTTATTGGGCAGGCCTTGGGTACCAGGTGGCAACAGCGGGAGGGCTTCTAGTGTCCTGGCCCCACTTATGGACCTCCTGATGGCGCCTGGTTTTCTGGCCACTGTGTGACACAGAGTGTTGGGCCATTGGTCTTATCCAACATGGTTTCTGTTCAGGAATGGCCTCCTTTTGCCAGGTGAGAGAGGTACAGAACCCCGGGCAAGACAACAGGAAGAAATACAAGGGCACAGTCACAGGAGGCAAAAGGTCAGCTCCCACTAAGGCAAACGCCAGCAAAAATGCAAGGCTCGTTTTTGGTGGTGAGGGGCCCCAGAAAGGGAGTCCCAAATGGAATCAAATGGAATGAATCGTGCAGATTGGCTAGCCTGAATCTCAGGCATTTTGTGTGGCCCCCCCGCCCCCTTCCCAGCAATTGTCTCCAGCAGGGCACCAGTAAGACT
The DNA here is from genome assembly GCF_032191835.1 of Heteronotia binoei. Taxonomy (NCBI): domain Eukaryota; kingdom Metazoa; phylum Chordata; class Lepidosauria; order Squamata; family Gekkonidae; genus Heteronotia; species Heteronotia binoei. The sequence goes on from NC_083241.1 coordinate 33,986,904, forward strand.
CACAGTAGTCACCCAAAGCTGTTCAAGGACTGGGCTTAGACTTGTTCCCACAACAGGCTGGACTCTGGAAAATGGTGAGGGTGAGTTCTACTATGGGGCAGGAGAAAAGTATGATTCTTCTCTGAATGAAAGACTTGTATCTGCCCTGCTTCTTCAAGTGGTAGGAAGCTCCAAGGGAAGCAGGGCTCGCTTTTTTTTTTTGAGGGGGGGGGCGATAATCAGTCTCTTTCAGGGCAAGAAAGGTGAAATTAACAAAACTGATGTTGTGTTGCTAGTCTTTTAAATCTCCAAACAAAAAGCTGGTCTTTCCCCCTGAGATGAGACAGAAAGCACATGCCGAGGGGAGGGGGGAAGGGGAGAACTCCTGCTTGTCTTGGGGCCTGTATCCCAGGGTTGTTTCCCCTTGGAAGGAGAGAACCCCGCAGCCTTCTGGTGTCTTGTTATTGTTTCCTTTAATGACAAATATACTGGCAGAGCTGAGAACGGATGGAAGCCAGAAGAATTCCCGCAGAGCAGGAGGTGTGGTACCCCACAACGAATGCCCAGAGGGAGCGTTCCTGTGCCTCAAGATTCTTGAATCAAATCTCAGCCGAAGCTTGTCTGCCATTCTCTCCCAATCTCAGCTGCTCTTTCTTCCCACAGACACATTCCTGCCCCTTCCCCTCAGCTGGGTGTCTGGACAGAGCTCTTGCCGAACACTTCAGTCCTCCTGAAGGGATACATACAATGCTTTAAGGGGTCACCAGTCCCTCTTGTCCTTTTGGGGCTTTGCTTTACCTTTAGAAGTAGCCTTTGGGACAGACTGAACCAGTGAAATGAGAGGCTAATCATGTAGCATTGTTAAAAAGCCAAACAGAGATACTAAACTTCCCCTAAGAATCAACGGGGCCTATCCAAAACAGCTTGGTATGTAATATGGCAAAATGACATTAAAGTGTTCTATGAAACACAAGAAGCACTTTTGTTCTGATCCACCAGGGCAACTCCCTTGTCTCCTGAACATTCGAACATTTGTAATGCTCAGTGGTGTATCTCCATTCTTTTCTACTTTCCTCTTCATATGTTGCTGTCTATTTCTCTCTGTCCCCCCAGGGAGAGGCTTCTCGTCATAGCCAAGTGGATGCAGGATATCTTTTCCCAGTCTGAGGTGACCCAAGTGAAAAAGAAGGAGATGGAAGAAGAGGACCCAGGAGGACCTGGGACTGGCAAGACAGCAAGCAAAGGCCTCCATCCCATCCCAGCTGGGAGTGGCATTGACTTCTGGGAAGGAGCTGGGCCAGAGATCCTGGCTCAGGACACCATAACCTCAGATGTCAATTGCCAACGCTTCCGGCTGTTCTGCTACCATGAGGCCGATGGGCCCCGAGAGGTTTGCAGCCAGCTCCATGGACTTTGCAACCAGTGGCTGAAGCCGGAGAGGCACACCAAGAAGGAGATCCTGGACCTGGTGATCCTGGAGCAGTTCCTGACTCTCCTGCCCCAGGAAATGCAGAGCTGGGTCAGAGGATGTGGGCCAGAGACCAGTCCCCAGGCAGTGACCTTGGCAGAAGATTTCCTCCTGAGTCAGGCAGAAGAGAAGAGGCAGGCAGAACAGGTGAGGGGATTTCCTTCAGGTATGTCCAGTTCAAGCAACAATACCTGGCCTTATCCTAATGACTCTCTGCAAGACATTTGTCCAAGGGTTAAACATCCACATGGGAGATTTAATAGCCTCCTTCAGCATCCACTTGTAGTGTTCTCTGCAGTATTCTCTGGGCCACATAGCTCTCCAACCAGTATTCCCTCTAAGCTAAGTTAGCGTGAGCTAGTTTTTTAGCCTCCAGTTCACACATTTTTGTCTTAGCTCAGGAAAAATGGCCGCAGAGGAAACCGCTTTATACAGCAGCTCGCAGCTTTAATGCCAGTAGTTCACAAAGTAGAATTTTTGCTCACAAGACTCCACAGCTTAGAGGGAGCATTGTCTCCAACTGCTTGGATACACTAGACATTTGGGAGGGAAGCGTCAAGGATCCTGTTGCCCACCCTCTGTGTGTGGGGGGGGGGAGCCCCAATGAAGGAAGTTGATCCATCCCTGTATTAACCAGGTGCAATGTAAATGGGGACAAGAAGAGCCTCAAGTTGAGAGGAAGTCGGGAGTCTGTCCTTCCTGGCGGGAAGATCCTAAAACAACAGTGGTGGCAGTCAACAGTGGTGGCAGTCAAAGCTGCGGAGTCTTGTGAGCAAAAATTCTACTTTGTGAGCTGCTGGCATTAAGATTGTGAGCGACTGCATCAGTGTGCTCTGGGGTCGTCCTTCTTGAGCGAAGACAAAAATGTGTGAGCTGGAGGCTAAAAATCTGTGAGCTAGCTCACGCTAACTCAGCTTAGAGGGAACACTGGTGGCAGCTATATCCTAAGTGGCAGGAAGTGGAACAGTTCCATCCAGGAGTTGGCGACCCAGTGGAGGGAGTGGGCAGAACCGGATCTGCAGGGGAGAGCAGGCAGGTACCGCCATATTAATATTTAACTTTTTTTCCCCCGCAACCTTTTTTGTTCTGGAGTTACAACATTTAACGACATTAAGTAATGTTAACACCACATTTTTCATTCTCTCCCTTGTTAACCTGTATTCTTTTTATCATGCTCGTGTTTCTTCTTCCTGCCTAACACAAAGTCCATATTTAACCCTTTCCTGTTCTTTCTTCGAATGCACCTATTCAATTGGTGCAATAAATTTGACTTGTAAACCCAGCTGTTCAGCATTTTAGTTGATTATACCTGGAAGAAGCGCAAAAGAAGTGAAAGCGCTCACCATTGAAATCTTGTTTTATTATTATTCGTGTAAATGTTGTGCCTGTGTTAAAAATGGCAGAGCTAAATCTTTAAATGTATACGTGGGAAAAAAAAATTGCTCCCGGGGCTGGTTCCCCTTGGAAGGAGAAAACCCCGGAACCTTCTGGTGTCTTTTTATTATTTGCTTTAATGACAATTACACTGGCAGAGCTGAGCATGGGTGAAAGTCAGAGGAATCCTCACAGACTAGGAGGTCCGTTCCCCCACAATAAATGCCCAGAAGAAGCGTTCCTGTGTCTCAAGATTCGTGAGCCAAATCTCAGCCAAAGCCTGTCTGCCTTTCTCTCCCAATCTCAGCTGCTTGTTCTTCCCACAGACACATTCCTGCCCTTTCCTCTCAGCTGGGTGCTTGGACAGGACTCTTGCCTCACACTTCTGTCCTCCTGAAGAGATACATACAGTGGTTACTCTGCAGTCCCTCTTGTCCTTTTGAGGCTCCACTTTACCTTAGGAAATAGCCCTTGGGACAGAATGAACCAATGTAATGAGAACTATGCTTGTAACATCCTTAAAAAGCCAAACAAAGATTTCCCCCTAAGAACTAAAGAAGGATATCTAAAAATTGTTTGGTATATAATATGGCAAAATGACATTTAAAGTGTTCTACAAACCCCAAGAAGCACTTCTAGTTTTTTATCCATCAGGGCAATTCACACTTGTCTCCTGAGTATATGAAAGCTTGTTTGGTGTAGTGGTGCAGTGCACGGACTCTTATCTGGGAGAACCAGGTTTGATCCCCCACTCCTCCACTTGCACCTGCTAGCATGGCCTTGATTGTTACTGCCTATCCGAGCATTAAAATCACCAAAAATCATGAGCTGAGCAGTATGGAATTTCCTAGACAAAGACATCACATAATCAGAAAATTTCTCCCAGACAGCATCAAACTCCAGCTGCTGTGAGAGCCCTCTCCAGCCCCACCCACCTCACAGGGTGTCTGTTGTGGGAGAGGAAGGTAAAGGAGATTGTGAGCCACTCAGATTTTTCAGAGCGGAGGGCGGGATATAAATCCAATATCTTCTTCTTTTGTTCAGTGGTGTCTCTCCATTCTTTTTTATCTCCCTTTTCACAGATTGCTGTCTGTCTCTCTCTGTCCCCCCCGGGAGAAGCCTCTCTTCATATCCAAGTGAATACTGGAATCTTTTCACAGTCTGAGTGGACTGAAGAGAAGGGGCAGGAGATGGAAGAAGAGGACCCAGGAGGACGCGGGACCAGTAAGACAGCAAACAAAGGCCCTCATCCTCTCCAAGCTGAGAGTGCTGTTGACTCCTGGGAAAGAGCTGGGCCAGACAGCCTGGCTCAGGACACCATAACCTCTGATGCTGATTGCCAACGCTTCCGGCTTTTCCACTACCATGAAGCCAATGGGCCCCAAGAGGTTTTCAGCCAGCTCCATGGACTTTGCAACCAGTGGCTGAAGCCGGAGAGGCACACAAAGAAGCAGATGGTGGACCTGGTGATCCTGGAGCAGTTCCTGACTCTCCTGCCCCAGGAAATGCAGAGCTGGGTCAGAGGATGTGGGCCGGAGAGCAGTTCCCAGGCGGTGGCCTTGGCAGAAGGTTTCCTCCTGAGTGAAGCAGAGGAGAAGAGGCAGGCAGAACAGGTGAGGGGATTTCCTCCGGGCATGTCCGATTTAAGCAACGATATCTGGCCTTTTCTTGAAGTTTCCCTGACAGACCTTTGTCCCAGTGTTAGCCATCCAAATGAGAGACTGAACAGCCTCCTTCTGCTAGAGAATTTCTTATCCCTCCTGATAATTCACCAGGTCTGCTGACAGAAGGGTGCAGAGTCTGGGAGTGTTGCAGGACCCAATGCCTGGTCTCTTCCATTCCATCTCTTACCCCTCTCCCTTACTGCTGTTTCAGATATTGGGACCATCTGGGAGGACAGAAGCTACAACCCCTGAAGCAGAAAGAACTCCTTCTGAGGAACAGCAGAGGACACAGGATCTGGAGCATGCCCAAGATGCCCTCTCCTGTGGTAAGGACTCGCCGTGCCTGGACACAATTGGGGCACACTTTGAACTTGATGAGTAGACAGTTCAGGACAGGAAAAAAGTTAAATACTTCTTCACACAACACAGTTAATCTGTAGCACTCGATTATCACTAACTGTGATACCTCTATAAAGAGACTAGAGGAAGGCATGAAGGGCAACTCCTCTCATCAATTGAAATATTAATGCCTTCCTTCTATAAGAGGGATTTAAGGTGGCTCAAAAGAGAAAAGGTAGAAAGAACAGGGGTGTCAAATATGTGGCCTAAGGGCCAAATCAGGCCCCCAGGGGACTCTTATCAGGCCCCCGAGCAACTGGGTGTCATCTTGCTTCCTTCTACATAAGAGCTTGCTTTGCAAGACTTGCTCAGTCACACAGGAGCTACAGAGCAAAACCTCTATTTTCTCCATTGGCTGAGGCTCCTCCTTTAGGGAGGAAGGGGGAAGGTAGAGCTACTGAGCCAAGCCTCTCTTCCTTCTGTTGGCCGAGGCTTCCCCCACCCCCCTCAGTCCCATGGGGAAGGAAGGAAAGAGCCACAGCTTCTTTTGCCCAGTTCCCTGGATCCCATGGGAGAGATATAAAGAAAGCACCTTTAAGACCAATGAGTGCCAAAGTTTTAAGCACGTTTTAAGTTTTGTAAAAAAACAAATGATTTAATTGTGTTTGTCTGCGTCCTTTATAAAGTTTATATCTCTGCTACCTAATCTTAAATAGGTACACACATGGTCTGGCCCGACGTGGCCCAGTCCAACCCGACATGTCCTGGCCTAACAAGGTCTCATTTATGTCAGATTCGGCCCTCATAACAAATGTTCAACACCCCTGCCTTAGAAGATCTATTCATTCGGGGGAATTTGGGGACCCTCCACCTTCTGGGCAAGCAGAGCTCTGAAACCCAGTTTCTGGGGCCCAATAATAATGAAAAGACTTGACTTCTGTGATGACTTTTGCTTTTGCATCTGGCTTAAAACCTCATTGTGAAGTCAGCACGCCAAGAGAAGCTCTGGAAACTCATTCTTATTACCCTTAACTCTCCAGATGCGCTGAAGTCATGCCTGGCCGAAGGGGACAGTGCCCCAATAATAATTGAAAAATTTGATTGCTGTGCCTCTGTCTACAGGGGCATCTGGTGGGCTGCTGTGAGAAATAACACGCTGGAGTAGAAATAGCAGGCGATGTCCAGGCAACCGCAGGGTCTTTGGGGAGGGGCCTAGGATAGTATGCCGAGACATATTCTGAAAACTCACTCAAATTACTCTCAAATTTCCAGTTGCACTCAAGTCACATCTGGGCCAAATGTGATGCTGAAGTGCCATGTGATGTCATTTCTGACCCCCCTTCCCTTCTCCACCCCCCCTCCAGGCTGGACACGGGTCTCACAGAACTCTGAAATATTTTTGGCAGTATTTATAATCCGTGAGGCTCATAGATATCTCGTTGCTTCTCTTTTGCCTCTCCCAGAATTTGGTAAAAAGTGTTACAAAATGAGTCGAGTGTACACCGGGCAAGGTTTCACAACCTGGGAAGGGGGGCGGTGTGTGAAGCAGGGAACAAACAAGCAAGCACCCTTCCTTCTTTTTTGTCTCAGGAAGCGAAGAGATGCTGTTGAGCCGCCATCTTTTCATAGGTGTGGAGACGGCTGATGTCCCTCCCATCCAGGTAGGAGAGATGAGATGAGATGAGCAGGGGTCAGCCTGGGTCCCTCCTCCTTTCTCAGGGAGGCTTTTGCTCCTGCAGTTTCTACAAGGTGTCTGGGCAAGAGGTCTTCGGAACAGTTTTCCCTTTACCCATGTCAAGTCACGCATCCTGTACCTTCCCAGACTACTGCCTTCCAGGGTGCAGTCTCTGCCTGGCCTAATCTCTGAGGAGGGAATCTGCTTTTTCTTTCAGTGTCCCTTTTCCTTTGAGGAGGTGTCCATCTATTTCACGGAGGCAGAATGGGCCCTGCTGGATCTGGGACAAAGAGCTCTATACGTGGACGTCATACTGGAGATCTATGGGAATGTGGCCTTTCTGGGTAAGGATTTTTCATAGGCAGGACTTTTTTCTAAGCAGGAACGCAGTTCTGGCTGGCTTGGCATCAGGGGGTGTGGCCTAATATGCAAATGAGTCCCTGCTGGGCTTTTTCTACAAAGGTGCCCAAGATGTGAATAAATGCCATTGTGATAAGCATGAATCAAAATACTGAGTAGGAATGTAACTTTTGAGGTCTGTCCTGGTACTTGGGAAGGAGAAGAGAAGAGAGAGGCTGGATTTATACCCTGCCCTTCACTCAGAGTCTCAGAGCAGCTTATATAAACCAATCTCTGTGCTCCTGTGTGTGTACTTGCTGAGGGGCAACTGAGGCCAGCATTGTGGCCATCACCCAAGCCAGAGAAGGTGTCCTCGCCTGAGGCAAAGGGGACCAGAGGCCCTCAGAGAGACTCGGGGGTGGGGGGAGGGGTCAGATCCTTATTTCTCTGTTTCCAACCTTTACAGCACACCCTTCCCCCTGGATTACAAATATCCAGTCTGCCTGTGATTTGGAAATGATCCTGTCCAGAACTGAAGCCTGGGACCCCCCGGGGTCACTACACATACCTGAGCAGCATCCAGTTAAGTGGGTTCAGGAGGAGATTGCACAGAAGTAAAGCATCCCCCTTTAAATACATATAAAGGTTTATTAAGGATTTAAAAATAAGATATTGCTAAGCAGCACAGTTCCTGAAGCTCAACAACAGAAAAACAAGAAAAGCTAATTTTTCTGTATAATACGTGAAATACTTGGTATTGGATGTAGCATAAGTATTCCCACTGTAGCCTACGTAGAACTATTACAGTGTGATGGAAGAAGAAAATATCAAGGCGTACTATCATGGCATGAGCATAAAGTTAGTATGGCTTCTCTCTAGTCTATATCCATAGGAGAGCCAGTTTGTTGTAGTGGTTACGTGCGCGGACTCTTATCTGGGAGAACTGGGTTTGATTCCCCACTCCTTCACTCGCAGCTGCTGGAATGGTCTTGGGTCACAGCCATAGCTTTCGTAGGAGTTGTCCTTGAAAGGGCAGCTTCTGAGAGAGCTCTCTCAGCCCCACCTACCCCACAGGGTGTCTGTTGTGGGGGAGGAAGGTAAAGGAGACTGAGCCGCTCTGAGACTCTTCGGAGTGGAGGGCGGGATATAAATCCAATATCTTCATCTACCTCACAGGGTGTCTGTTGTGGGGGAGGAAGGTAAAGGAGATGGTGAGCCGCTCTGAGACTCTTTGGAGTGGAGGGCAGGATATAAATCCAATATCTTCATCTACTTCACAGGGTGTCTGTTGTGGGGGAGGAAGGTAAAGGAGATGGTGAGCTGCTCTGAGACTCTTCGGAGTGGAGGGCGGGATATAAATCCAGTATCTTCATCTACCTCGCAGGGTGTCTGTTGTGGGGGAGGAAGGTAAAGGAGATTGTGAGCCGCTCTGAGACTCTTTGGAGTGGAGGGCGGGATATAAATCCAATATCTTCATCTACCTCACAGGGTGTCTGTTGTGGGGGAGGAAGGTAAAGGAGATAGTGAGCCGCTCTGAGACTCTTCGGAGTGGAGGGCGGAATATAAATCCAATATCATCATCATCATATTGTATTTTCTACCTCTCAAGGGTCAGGTGTTCCTAATGACCCAATCAAGGGTCCTTTTTGATGGCATTTTCCAGAGGCTGTCAGCACCCTCCTAATCCCCCTCCCTCCTGGTTACACAACTGGGTACAGATTCTTGTGATTAACCAGTTAACACATTCTGGAGTCCGTCCTTGAGAAGAGAAGGATGTCGGCTGCAGAGACACTCAAATCACAAAACACCTGAAAGTCGGACCAGGCCACTTAATGATCATGTTAGCCCTTGGGGGAAGTGGGGCGCTTTGCGTCACAGGCCCATTCCTGCTGGTGGGGATCCTCGGCTTTGATGGTGACCATGGTTCCATCCTTCCAGAAGAATTTTAATGCTTGGATTTCTTTCATTCCCCTTATAAAAATGATCGCTTTCTCTCTGCTCTGACCTGGATAATCCAGGCTAGCCCCATCTCATCCGATTTTGGAAGCTAAGCAGGGCTGACGCTGGCTAGTCCTTGGAAGACTAACCACCAAGCAGCACCAGGGCCATGATGAAGAGGCAGGCAATGGCAAAACCGCCTTTACATCACCTCTTGCTTAAAAAACAAGTCTAGCTCACCACCTAGTGGTGCATAATACTAAAGAACTGGAACATCTGGCAGCCAGACAGTCTTATGACTTCCTACCTACAGAGAGCCAGTTTGGTGTAGTGGTTAAGTGCGTGGACTCTTATCTGGGAGAACTGGGTTTGATTCCCCACTGCTCCATTTGCACCTGCTGGAATGGCCTTGGGTCAGCCATAGCTCTCGTAGGAGTTGTCCTTGAAAGGGCAGCTGCTGTAAGAGCTCTCTTAGCCCCACCTGCCTCACAGGGTGTCTGTTGTGTGTGTGTGTGGGGGGGGGGGGAAGTAAAAGAGATTGTGACTGCTCTGAGATTCAGAGTATAGGGCAGGATATAAATTCGATATCTAAATCTACACACTGCCATAAGATAGATAAATACTTTTTGTTTTTTTTCTCTCACTCTCTTGAAAAGAAGCCAGAGGTACAAGAGAGACTACGGTGGAGACAGAAAATGCTCTTGCATCCAAAGAAATATTGGAGAGTTCCTCAAGAGGTTCCCAAGAGCATATTTCCTTCCCAAACGAGCCGGCTGAGAGTGAGTATCCTTCACGGTCATGTCAAGGGAACGATCAAGGAATAGCCATGGGGGAGTTCTGATTCACTTCTGAGTGACAGACACAAACTTGTGCTCATGTTCCCTCGGCCAGTCTATGAGAGAACTACGTGGTCGCAGAGTCACTGTGATCCAGACGGCGGGCAATATGGCTTATTGATAAAACCAGGAGACAAACAATGTGTGAACACAGATCTCCCTGTTCTGAAGTGTTTATCAGTGTTTCAAAGAATCAGGTCCATTACAAAAGTTTATATACAGTTTGATAGCATGTCCAGCGTGGTACAATTAATTTTTAATCGGCTAATTAATCATGACCTCATGACTCTGCCCCAATCCCATTGGGCTATTTCCCCTCGGGTTACAGGAGCTGGTGCCCAGGTGTTTTTTTTAGTAATTTGCTTTCTGAAACAAAATTATTTTTGTAGACATCCTGTAAACTCTCTTCTGACCAAGGACACACACATAGCCAAGTCAGATGCTCGTTGCTATGGAAACATGGACATTATTCTGGGATGGCCAGGCTGTGAAAACGTTTTACTTTTGTGCTTTTTGACTCCCTTCCCAGGAGTGTACCTTTTGTGTGTTCAGGCTCTGACCTTTCCCCTATTTTACTTAAGAAAAATAGGAATCTTAACATAAAATCCAGGTCTTAATATAAAATATAACAAAGCTTAATTGCATCTCATTATTAAAATATGATTCTCTGTGCAAAACATGACTAAATATGACTCTTAAATTGGCTTCTGAGATAATAGTGCAAGCTTTAGGTTCACACCTAAACTGGCTCTTAGCTTGCACTATTTCTTTAAGAGCCAATTAAGAGAAACACAGGCTGACACATCTATCATGAGCAACATTCAGTTTGGTACAATCCTATAGATTGCTGGATAAGGAGGGAGGGAAGCCTTCTGAGGGCCTGAAATCTGGAGGTTCAGGAACTCTTTCAGGAAAGAGATCACTGTGGCTCTTGAGGGAGTAAGATATCCTTAAATACTAGATATTCTGGGGGAAAGTGGAAGAGTGGTTAAGATCAGCAAAGGTGGATGAGGTCAAAGGGTTGCCAATCCTTTTTTTACAGCAGTCACATAGATGTCTTTGGACCTTACCAGCCCTCCCAGATACTAACATGATCTCGTTATTTATTCCAGCAGAGGATGAACAGAGGAACGAGGAGGGTGAGGAACTTGATCAACAAATGTCAAATAGAGTTAAAAATGAAGACTTGAAAGAAAACATCCGAAGTGAAGGCATATCTAAGAGAAACACAAGCAGTCATATGGTTGAGAAGCAGGATGAAAGAAAGGATAACGTACATTTTCAAAAGCACACAATCATGAAGAGAAGTACATTCAGTCTGTCTGGAAAGTACTTCAGAAATAGATCACAGCTCCTTCTGCACCAAAGAACCCACACAGGGATGAAACCTTTTGAATGCTCAGAGTGTGGAATGAGATTCAGTTTGAGTAGTAGTCTTCAACAGCATCAGAGGACTCACACAGGGGAGAAACCTTTTGAGTGCCCAGAGTGTGGAAAGAAATTCAGTCAGAGTGGATCTCTTCAACGGCACCGAAGAACCCACACAGGGGAGAAACCTTTTGAATGTTCAGAGTGTGGCAAGAGATTCAGTCAGCATCGTTATCTTCAATACCATTTGACTGCCCACACAGGGGAGAAACCTTTTGAATGCTCAGAGTGTGGTAAGACATTTAATCAGAGTAGTGATCTTCAAAAGCATCTGACATCTCACACAGGGGAGAAACCATTTGAATGCCCAGAGTGTGGGAAAAGATTCAGTCGGAATGACACTCTTCAATTGCACCGAAGAAACCACACAGGGGAGAAACCTTTTGAATGCTCAGAGTGTGGAAAGAGATTCAATCAATGTGAAGCTCTTCAAAATCATCTGAGAACTCACACAGGGGAAAAACCCTTTGAATGCTCATACTGTGAAAAGAGATTCAGTCGCAGTAGCATTCTGCAACAGCATCAGAGAACCCACACAGGGGAGAAAGCTTTTGAATGCTCTGAGTGTGGAAAGAGATTCAGTCGCAGTAGCACTCTGCAACAGCATCAGAGAACCCACACAAGGGAGAAACCTTTTGAATGCCCCGAGTGTGGGAAGAGATTCAGTCAGAGTTACAATCTGCAACTGCACCAAAGTACCCACACAGGGGAGAAAGTTTTTGAATGCTCAGAGTGTGGAAAGAGATTCAATCGGAGTGACACTCTTCAACAGCATCAGAGAACCCACACAGGGGAGAAACCATTTGAATGCTCAGAGTGTGGAAGGAGATTCCGTTTGAGTGGTGTTCTTCAAAAGCATTTGACAACCCACACAGGGGAGAAACCTTTTGAGTGCTCAGACTGTGGAAAGCGATTCAATCGGAGTGACACTCTTCAACAGCATCAGATAACCCACACAGGGGAGAAACCTTTTGAATGCTCAGAGTGTGGAAAGAGATTCAGTCAGAGGGGCTATCTGCAACAGCATCAGAGAACCCACACAAGAGAGACACCTTTTGAATGCTTAGAATGGAGAAAGAAATTAACTTGGAGTTGCGATCTTCAAGAGCACCAGATAACCCACACAGGGGAGAAGCATTTTGAATGTTCAGTGTGTGGAAAGAGATTCAGTCGCAAGGGCCATCTTCAACAGCATCAGATAGCCCACACAGGGGAGAAACCTTTTGAGTGTTCAGAGTGTGGAAAGAGATTCAGTCGCAGGGGCGATCTTCAACAGCATCAGATAATCCACACAGGGGAAAAACCTTTTGAATGCTCAGAATGTGGAAAGAAATTCAGTCGCAGTAATAATCTGCAACGGCATCAGATAACCCACACAGGAGAGAAACCTTTTGAATGCTCTGAGTGTGGGAAGAGATTCAGTATCAGGGGTGAACTTCGACAGCATCAGAGAACTCACACAGGGGAGAAACCTTTTGAGTGCTCAGAGTGCGGAAAGAGATTCAGACAGAATCGCTCTCTTCGAAAGCATTTAAGAACTCACATGAGTAATGTTCCTGGATCATTTACAAGTGAATGTCAATACCATAAAACTCTTAATGTAATAGCAGATTGGAATTTATATACCAACATTTCAGTACAAACCTTTCTCTGAATGTGCCGATAGTTATGGCTAGCTTATTAAGAAGTACAGACATACAGTAGTCTTTCACTGAATGATGCTACACTTCTATATGTTCTTCACTTGTTTATATATACTATGAATTCTTGAACACATCAATAAACTTAATTCGAAGCTGAGGGAAAAAAGGACCCACATGAGGAGAAACCATGTAACTGTGTAACCTAGACAATAGTTTTTCTCGTTTTGCATTCCTAAGAAACCTTCCATACTATAGAAAGGTTTCACACCATGTCAACTTTTGTAAAGAAATGAGAAAAATCCTTGGATTGTGGAAAGAGCTTTAACCATGACTGAAACCTCAAATAGATCTCACAGGTAAAATGTAAGGATGATCTCTGAAGCTGGAGGTTGAAAGTCTAACTCAGCTTAGAGGGAACACTGCTTACGATGTACTGTCACCCTGACCTATTCCACTTTTCCTAGTAGTTGGCTGATGACTAAAAAGCCTCGTCTTTTTGTTTCAGATTCTATGTATTTAGACATTCGTGTAACTTTTATATGTGATAAACAAACACTATTCTCTCCTGCTCAGGGCTTTGTTTGGGTTTTTTTGGTAGCAGTAACTCCTTTGCATATTAGGCCACACACCCCTGATGTAGCCAATCCTCCAAGAGCTTACAGTAGGCTCTGTGCTAAGAGCCCGGTAAGCTCTTGGAGGATTGGCTACATCAGGGGCGTGTGGCCTAATATGCAAAGGAGCTCCTGCTACAAAAAAGGCCCTGCTCCTGTTGTCTTTTATTAAAATTTCCCTGTAGCATAGGCAGCAGCAAAGAGAATAGCTTGAATTTTTGCTATTATTCTGCCCCTGAGTTTCAAGACTCTCTCCTCCTCATATCTCTGGTAGGCTCAGCCCTGTTATATGAATTTAGGACATTTCTATGAGATTATAGAGAGCTAAACCATATACTGATCATGTCCGCTGGGAGCCTGTGGCAGAGCATCTCTGTGGCATGCAGAAGGTCCCAGGTTCTATCCTGGGCATGTTCATTTAAAAAAGGATCAGGTAGGAGGTAATCTAACCTCTACCTGAGACCTTGGAGAGCTGTTGTAGACAATTCTGACTTTGATGGACCAAGAGTCTGAGTCGCTAGAAGGCAGTTTTGTATGTTCACAGATTATTTCCAGCTTCCCAGTTGGATAGTTCCTGTTGAATGTGTTGTTCAGAGAAATATATGTAACAAGTGTTTTCTTGAAACTCATAGAGGTCTACTGAAGCTTTTTTCAATTTTTGTTGGGGGAAAGGATCACTGTTAATTTCCTTAGGGAAACACTGCATCCAGCGGCTAAAACAAGGTTATTCCTTTACAAATGTTAAGAAAGGCTTAGCTAAATGGATGCCTACACAAAAGTGGTCTGAAACTCCTGACACTCCCAGGGAAGATCTTTTAAATCTTCTACCTGTATGGAATAGAAGACAACAAGAAGAAGACGACGATGACATTGGATTTATATTCCGCCCTCCACTCGAGTCTCAGAGCGGCTCACCATCTGCTTTATCTTCTCCCCCACAACAGACACCCTGTGAGGTGGGTGGGGCTGAGAGGGCTCTCACAGCAGCTGCCCTTTCAAGGACAACCTCTGACAGAGCTATGGCTGACCCAAGGCCATGCCAGCAGGTGCAAGTGGAGGAGTGGGGAATCAAACCTGGTTCTCCCAGATAAGAGGCCGCAGACTTAACCACTACACCAAACAAGAGCTCGGGAGGGAGGTCCGACGCTAGCATGGAGTCTGTGTTGTAGGACAGCAAACACATGTGGCTATCATGTGGTGTAATGAAAGATCCCCTGCCTGGATCCATGCCGCGGTAACATCCAGGTTAGACTCATGTGCTGTGTATTGGTCTCACCACAAAATAAACACAAAAGCAACAGTTGGTGCAGAACATCACAACTCAGCTATAGGAGATGCATATTCTGCCCCCTTGTTGCAGACATTCCATCTGTTACCAGGCACAATGTAAGGTATTGGCTTTCAGATACCAAGCCCTTTAGGGCCTTGGTCTCTCGTGTCTGTGGGTCTGCCTCTTCCCCCTATGCTCTGCCATGACAGTTTCATCTGAGCTTGGCCTCCTTTAAGTACCAAAGAACAAAAAGAAAGGGGAGAGGGGAACTCAGCCCAAATATAATCAGTTTGATAAGAGGTTTCAGCTACCTAGAATATAATTCACAAAAACATATAACATTTATTATAGAGTGTACTGGATATCAGGCTGCATAAAATCGTGTCTGGATATCAGGCTGCATAAAATTTGCAAACAAAATACAATTTCACATATATATCTAATGGACTTCCAGTAACCACAACACCCATAAGTGTTTTGGCCCCTAAGGGCCTTCCTCAGTGATCAATATATAAAATGGTACAAAGACACACATTCAAGAATAAAAATGATAAAAGGGCAGGTGTTGTTTCTTGTATGATGTGTAGTTACTTAAAATTATATAAAGTAAGCCATAGCTGGATTATCCTGAACTTCACACACACATCAGAATATTCACCACTATGGTTCTCTGGTGCAGAGTCTCTAATCAATCACTGGATGAAAGGTAACACCGTCAATGAGCAAAACCCAAAATGGCCATAGAAGTGCCTTCTCTGCTGTGGCCCCCACCTTATGGAATGGCCTGCCTAGGGAAGTCAAGATGGCTCCCACTCTCCTGGCTTTCTGCAAACGATGTAAAACTAAATAATCAGTTCCCGTTGTACTCAAAATCCCTCAGAATATTCCAAAATCCAAAGCATGGAGCACAAGAGAGAAAATCCTAGGGACTGAAAATGAGGGATTGAAGCCTCTTAGTGTTGCCAATCCCCAGGTGGGGGCAGGGGATCCCCCAGTTTGGAGGCCCTCTGTACCCTTCAGAGTCATCAGAAAGTGGGGGGAGGAGGGAAATGTCTGCTTTGAGCTCCATTATTCCCTAGGGAGACCAATTCCCATAGGGTATAATGGAAAATTGATCTGCAGGTATTTGGGGCTCTGGTGTGAGAGGCGCTGGTTTTTTTTAGGTAAGGGCACCGAATTTGCAGAATAGCATCCAGTGCCTCTGCTCCAGGTTTCAAAAGGATTGGACCAGGAGTTCCAATTCTATGAACCCCCAAAGAAGGTGCCCCTATCCTTCATTATTTCCAATGGAGGGAAGGCATGCAGTTCCTGTGATGGTCAGAACTCCCTTTGGAGTTCTATTATACTTGTCACAACCTTGCTTCTGGCTCCACCCCCAGTGTCTCCTGGCTCCACCCCCAAAGTCTCCTGGCTCCATCCCCAAAATCCGCAGATATTTCTTGAATGAGACTTGGCAACCCTAAAGCCTCTATTAGGTATTTTTTCTCCTGAAAATGGGAGGTTTCTACACCTCTTCTACACAAAAGTAGAAGCATTCTCACAATAATTCAAAAGATGATCAAAACTGATTTAAGATGTACCATTCAGCAGGACTAAAACTGCTGAAGGTGTGAGAATTCCCATGCTGGGAATTATTAGGAAAGGGAATTGAAAACAAATCAGCCAGTATCATAATGCTCCTGTATAAATCGATGGTGCGGTCTCATTTGGAGTACTGTGTGCAGTTTTGGTTGCCACACCTCAAAAAGGATATTATAGCATTGGAGAAAGTCCAGAAAAGGGCAACTAGAATGATTAAAGGGCTGGAACACTTTCCCTATGAAGAAAGGTTGAAATGCTTGGGACTCTTTAGCTTGGAGAAACATTGACTGCGGGGTTACATGATAGAGGTTTACAAGATAATGCATGGGATGGAGAAAGTAGAGAAAGAGGTACTTTTCTTCCTTTCTCACAATACAAGAACTCATGGGCATTCGATGAAATTGCTGAGCAGACAGGTTAAAACGGATAAAAGGAAGTACTTCTTCACCCAAAGGGTGATTAACATGTGGAATTCACTGCCACAGGAGGTGGTGGCGGCCACAAGCATGGCCACCTTCAAGAGGGGTTTAGATAAAAATATGGAGCAGAGGTCCATCAGTGGCTATTAGCCACAGTGTGTGTGTGTGTGTGTATAAATTTTTTTGCCACTGTGTGACACAGAGTGTTGGACTGGATGGGCTATTGGCCTGATCCAACATGGCTTCTCTTATGTTCTTATTTCTATTTGTAGATCTTCCAGAGGCACTGTGTAAGGCCTGCTGATTCACCAGGGCTTTATAATAACAGAAATCACATCTTCTAATAACAAACTTGGCCAGATCTGAGCATAGCTAAATGTGGTGACTGGAGCTGCGAAGGGGAAGATGGAACTTTCTACAAACTAAAAGTTTTCCAGGGCTGCAGGAAAATATATTAGGAAGACATAGGGTTGCCAAGTCCTCTGTAGCCTCTGGCAGGGGACAGTTTTCTTGCACTTGCAGTGATGTCATCACGCTGGCGATGTCGCGTGTCAGCCGCTCTAGGAGCTTTTGGGGAAACTCTATGGTTTTCTTGGATGTTCTAGCAATTTGCGAAGGGAAACTCTATGGTAGCATAGTTTTTCCTCCCAAATTGCTAGAGGGTCCAGGAAAACCGCAAGAGTTTTCCCGGAAGCTCCTAGAGCAGCCAGTGTGCGATGTTGCCAGTATGATGACATCACTGTGAGTGATGTCATCATGCTGGCAATGTCGGGGGAGGATCCTTCGTTGGCACAATGTGAGCCGGTAGGTTGAGAACCTCCAGGGTGGGGGAAACCCCGCCTAGCCTGGGAACTTGGCAATGGCAGCCCTAGGAAGACATGTTTTTTTTAAAGCAACTCAAAATAATAAAAGGAGCACCTGTAGTTTTAAGAAATGGATTACCTCAGTAGCTGTTGCTAGGCAACTACAGCATTCCACACTGGGTTTCTGGGAGTAATAGGCAGAGGGAGAGGGCCTGGCCCTTTTCAGGACTGTTTTGGACTTTGAGGGAGGACTCAGAGGGGCCAGGCCTTGCTAGGGCTGCGAGTTCTGGGTTGGGGAAACCCTGGAGTTTTAGGGGTTGAGCCCTTGCGTACAGAAGAGTTTAGCGAAGTGAGGAACCTCAGCCGGATATTATTTATTTACACCATGTGACCAGAACTCTACACAGTATTCCAAATGAGAACTGTATAGTTCTATACAATGGCATTACAATATTGGCCATTTTATTCTCAATCCCTTTCCTAAGAATCCCTAACAGAGTTTGCCTTTTTTTTATCGCTACAGCATACTGGACGGATGCCTTCATCGAGCTGATGGGGGGAGGCGTTTGTGAGTTTCCTGCACCGTTCAGGGGGTTGGACTAGATGACCCTAGAGGTCCCTTCCAACTCTATGATTCTATGAGCTATCCACTATGACCCCAAGATCAAGTTCAGACCTCATTATCCTGTATTTGGAGCAGGGATTTTTGTCCCAATGCACATCAACATTGTATTTGACAGTTTGTGAAGGTCCTCTTGGTGTTCTTCACAGTCAGCCTTGGTTTTCACCATCCTGAGTTCTTTGGTGTTATCTGGAAACTTGGCCACTACACTATTCACCCACAGTTCCAGATCAGTGTGGGACCCCCATTGCTTACTCCCCTCCCCTGGGAAAAATGCCCACAGATTCCTACTCTTTGTTTCCTGTCCTTTCCTTAGACATAGCTTATTTAGTGTGACCCTCTAGGGCAGGGGTGTCAAACTCATTTGTTATGAGGGCCGGATCTGATATAAATGAGACCTTGTCGGGCTGGGTCGTGTGTGTCATAAAATGTAATGTCAGGTAGCGGAGGTATAACCTTTATAAAGCACCCAGACACAAAACTTAAAATAAGTGTAAAAGATTAGCACTCTTGCAATATTTTGTTTATTTAACTGTTAACTGACACTTCCTGCTCTGAATTACTGCATCGAAATCTGGAGACAATGGCTGTGCTGTAGCAGTCTTAAGTATGCTGTTCAGGTGTTGTTCAGGTGTCTGCCTGTAAATTGCAAACCTATTTAATTTATTGACATTCATTACAGAACTCTCATGTCAATGCTTTGAACCTAAGTGTCAAGCATGCGATTTTCAAAGGAACGAGTCAAGTTGATACAAAACTACGTTTATTGCTAAATCGATACTCTCTCTCAGTCCAGGACTCTGAGAGTAATACCAAAAATACATTGATGCATTTATTTTAAGGCATACTTCAAAGGGTTCCCAAGGGGAGGGAGCGAGGGGTGCTAACTAACACATAAACCATAATAAATGTCTACATTCCCCCTATGTTATCAGTATCTCGTCCTTGCTTTCCCAGATAGCTTGCACTCCCTTGCTGGAATGTATTGGAAGACACTCCTCCTTCTTCTCTCATTAATAGTTTTGTTTCTTTCTAGTCTATCACCTATAGCAATAAAGCAGGAGGGGGGAAGGGAAGAAATAACAATACCAACTACATAGACTCTGCATGATGTTTCACAGACCAGTTTTATGGAGGGCTCTAAAACCATATATTACCAGTGTACTTTACCATGCTTGACACTAAGATCTAGAAGAGAACATGAAATGGCTGGGCATCGCAAGCTTTTGTACATAAACTGCTTCATGTGCTAGTCAGCCAATGGAGGAATTAGAGACTTTGCTCTGTAGTTCCTGTGCGATTGAGCAAGCCTGGCAAAGCAAGCTGTGATGCAGAAGGAAGCAAGAGAGGGAGAAGGAAGCAGATGACAGTGAATTGCTTGTGGGCCTGATAGGAGCCCTCTGGGGCCTGATCCATCCCATGGGCCACACGTTTGACATCCCTGCTGTAGGGCTTTCCTGCCTCTGCACCACAACCTTGGGATTCCTTGGAGGTCTCCCATTCAAATTCTTGACAGGTCCAACCCTGCTTAACTTCTGAGATCTGAGAAGCTCAGGCCAGCCTGGGCTATCAATCCAGCTCCTCATAATAGTTGAGCCACGGCATTCTGTACCAACAGGAGGTTCTGAACTGATTTTGAGGAAAGACCAATGGAAAGTGCATTATTATAGCCTAGTCTGGATGTCACTGTGGCATGGATCCAGGTGGCCAGATCAGCCTTCTCAAGGTAAGGGGCCATTTTGTGAGCTTAGCTGAATTGAGAGAAAGCAACATTTGCAGAGGTGTTAACTAGCTTTTACAGCAATACTATTGGGTAGGATATAACCCCAAAACTCTTAACTGTCAGGTAGGGTCAGCCAAAATCCATGAAAAGCAGGGGAAATGATGTCATTCAATATCTCCACCTTCCCATCCGACATTATCCCCTGTCTTTTTCAGGCATTAGTTGCAGTTTGTTTGCTCTTAGCCAGTCTCCAAAAGCCCAGAGAGAGCAATTTAGGAATCATACTGCTACAACATAAACTTTCAAAAGCAGCCGTTTTCTCCAGGGGAACTGGTCTCTGCTGGCTAGAGTTCAGTTGTGATTCTGAGAAAGCTCCAGGTCCCAAATGGAAGCCGGCACCCCTGGGTGACCTCAAACCCCCTGACCTGTATGACTCGCCTAGGACTGGCTGTTGGATCCTGTTCAACAGCAGCCACTCTATGAAAGCCAGTTTGGGTTACTGGTTAGAGCTTCAGAGGATGGTCTCACTCTGGTTTGAATCCCCATCTTGCTGTAGAAGCTCCCTGGGTGATTTTGGGGCCAGTCACATCCCTTCAGCATAACCTACTTCACAGGGCTCTTGTGAGAACATAAAAAGGAGCAGAGAACCAGTTTGGTGTAGCAGTTAAGTGTGCGGACTCTTATCTGGGAAAACTGGGTTTGATTCCCCGACTCCTCCACTTGCAGCTGCTGGGTCAGCCATACCTCTTGTACGAGTTGCCCTTGAAAGGACAGCTGCTGTAAGAGCCCTCTCAGCCCCACCCACCTCACAGGGTGTCTGTTGTGGGGGAGGAAGATAAAGGAGATTGTGAGCCGCTCTGAGTCTCTGATTCAGAGAGAAGGGCGGGGTATAAATCTACAATTCTTCTTCTTCTTCAAATGGTGCAAGTTCCGTTGGTCCCCACTGTGAAGAAAGCCAGGGTATAAATAAAATAAGTGATAAACATTGCCGAAGATGAGAGCAGATACAAGGTAGGTTAGTGAATGGCTGAGAAGGAGAGAATGAGGCAAGGAAAGGGGAGAGGATATGGAGGTTGTCATTAGGAGGGAAAGAAGACATAGTATCAAGAACATAGGGAAAAGTTTATTATTATTAAAACTGAGGTGCCCCCACCAAGTCCTTGAGGGCTCCGTATGATCCAGGTTGGCCTGGCCCAGTGGTTGACATCACAGAACTGGGCTGTAGTTTTCCTGGTTAGAGGATGCTGGAAGGGGAAAAGCTGAAGACAGAGGGACAGAAAACTACAGGTGGTCTTGTGGGGTGGGAAGGAGAGAAAGAAGCATGAGGAAAGAGGAAACACTATGGGGTCTTTCAGGCAAGGGAAATAATTATACGGTGGGGAAGAGGGAAATGAGATATATCCCACAAGTCCTTGCTGGTTCCCACTTGGGAATAAATACCTAATTACAGAAGTCCTGTGATTTCCACACTTATCAAACACATCTCTTCAAAGAAGGCATCCCCCACAAAAAAAATCTCTACACCTTATAAATATCTTGCAAGGTCTGTTCGTCTATAAATGTGGCAGGCTAAAGGGAATCCAAAGACTGTCCAAGCCTATTGTGTATTTGAACCCAGATCCACCGAGATCTAACCCAACACTATGGCTCTTGAACTTAATTGACCCACATCGTGAATGGGGGCAAACCGGGTCGGGTTCATTCATGAGCGTCAGTCATGGCTCCAGGCATGAGTCTTCAGCATTTGCAAGAGGATTTATTTACAACTTGGTACACAGTTGAAAAAA
Organism: Heteronotia binoei; assembly: GCF_032191835.1. Classification (NCBI taxonomy): domain Eukaryota; kingdom Metazoa; phylum Chordata; class Lepidosauria; order Squamata; family Gekkonidae; genus Heteronotia; species Heteronotia binoei. Next base: position 34,008,403 of record NC_083241.1, read on the forward strand.
AAGACATGCCACACTTGCCTTTGACACATTTAATGAAGCCCAACTCATAAGAACTAAGCCCAGAAAACCCAAAATCTGATTTATGTGATACCAATAATAACCTCTTTAATGAGCTATGATTCTTCCCTAGCTGCGTTGTTTCTCTTGATTCATAAAGAAATATTTAATCTAGGGTATCCAATTGCCTGGTGTAAAAAAGCATTCTCTTCCTTTAAGAGAGGCATTATGGGATGTTATTTATCTCTTCAGATGCCCATTTCTATAAGTCTCAGGGAAAGAGGCAGGATTTCCCCCCCTTCAGGCCTATTGGGAACCCTAATGGCAACCTTTTCAAATTAAAGTAGTGAGATGAAATTTCACAGCCTGCTGCATAAAGGCACAATCTCCAAGGAGGAGTCAGATTAAGTCTGGGGTCCAGGTCATTTCCGGCTCATGGAGCTGGGCGGGGGGGCTGGCGGGGGTCAGAGCAGGAACATAAGAACATATGGGAAGCATTCAAACACTCTGAGCATTCAAAACAATCCTTCCATGTGTGGATTCTTTGATGCTATTGAAGATCCCTCTTCTCACTTTGAACATTCGAAAGGTTTCTCCCCTGTGCATGTACTTCAGTGCTGTGAAGACTGCTGCTCTGAATATCTTTCACACACTGAGCATACAAAGGGTTTTGTCCTGATTGCAGATGCATAGTAAACACACAGAGGTATTCTCCAGATGCCAGAATAGATTAAAATACAGTTCCAAGGTTCTGGCACCAGTTAGACAACATTCTCAGCTTCCAGTCCAAAGATAAATCCAAGAACAAGGTTTCTAAGGTACAGGCCAAGGTTATACATGAAAAGCTCAATCTAGAAACAGGAAGCAACGTTAGTAGCTAGTTGCTTCCACACAGCTACTCCCTTGTCTATTACTATAAAGCCCCACACTGCTAAATCACCTGTATTGTAATGTACACCTGCTGGTTGCCTCAATCCTGCTCCTGTAAGCACTCATCCTGACTATTGGTTTTGGATTGGTGCTGTGGATGGGCACTACACTATCTGATTTGAAATTCTCTCCTAATCTTCCTGAGACTCTGGTGATGAGGGAAGTAAACTGGCTCTCTGCTGCCAGCCTAGGGCTGGGAAGCTGAGGGGACAGTATGCTGTTTTGTGGCTGATGATCTATAGCTGGACCCTTAGAGGCTGTCTCCTTTTATGGTAACTTTGGTAAGGGCAGTAGGTTTGGTTCAGGTATACAGACATCCTCTTCCTCAGAGGAGTCCTCAGCGTCTCTCTGCTCTGCTGAACTTAACTGGTCCATGACAGGTTTCTCGGCTGCGTGTTGAAGATTCCACCTTGAACCGAATCTTTTTCCACACTCTTGAGCATTCAAAAGGTTTCTCCCGAGTGAGTTGTCTGATGCTGCTGTAGACAGACTCTCTGATTGGATCTCACTCCACATGCTGATCATTCAAAAGGTTTCTCTCCTGTGTGGATTCTCTGATGCTTTTGAAGAGTCCTCCTTTCACTGAATTTCTTTTCACACACTGAACATTCAAAAGGTTTCTCTCCTGTGTGGATTCTCTGATGCTTTTGAAGAGTCCCCCTCTCACTAAATCTCTTTTCACACACTGAACATTCAAAAGGTTTCACCCCAGTGTGAGTTCTCTGATGCTGCTGAAGATGGCCATTAAACCTGAATCTCTTTCCACACTCTGAACATTCAAAAGGTTTCTCCCCTGTGTGGGTTATTTGGTGCTTCTGAAGATTGAAACTCTGACGGAATCTCTTTCCACACTCCAAGCATTCAAAAGGTTTCTCCCCTGTGTGAGTTCTCTGATGCTGTCGAAGATGGCTACTTAACCTAAATCTCTTTCCACACTCTGAGCATTCAAAAGGTTTTTCCCCTGTGTGGGTTCCCTGATGCTGTCGAAGATCACCATTAAAGCTGAATTTCTTTCCACACAGTGAACATTCAAAAGGTTTCTCCCCTGTGTGAGTTCTCTGATGCTTTTGAAGAGACCCCCTCTCACTGAATCGCTTTCCACACAGAGGGCATTCAAAAGGTTTCTCTCCTGTGTGAGTTCTCTGATGTATTTGAAGAGCGCTACTAAACCTGAATCTCTTTCCACACTCTGAACATTCAAAAGGATTCTCGTCAGTGTGGGTTTTCTGATGCTGCTGAAGATGGTAACTCTGACTGAATCTCTTTCCACATTCTGAACATTCAAAAGGTTTCTCCCCAGTGTGGCTTCTCTGATGCTGCTGCAAATGGCCCCTCTGACCGAATCTCTTTCCACACTCTGAGCATTCAAAAGGTTTCTCACCTGTGTGGATTCTCTGATGCTGTTGAAGATGGTAACTCTGACTGAATCTTTTCCCACATTCTGAACATTCAAAAGGTTTCTCCCCAGTGTGGCTTCTCTGATGTTGCTGGAGATGACCTCTCTGACTGAATCTCTTTCCACACTCTGAGCATTCAAAAGGTTTCTCCCCTGTATGGGTTCTTTGGTGGCATTGAAGGGTGCCACTCTGACTGAATCTCTTTCCACACTCTGAGCATTCAAAAGGTTTTTCCCCTGTGTGGGCTCTCTGATGGTGTTCTAGATGGCTACTATGACTGAATCTCTTTCCACACTCTGAACATTCAAAAGGCTTCTCATCTGTATGGGTACTTTGGTACTGTTGAAGAGTGCCACTATGACTGAATCTCTTGCCATCCTCTAAACACTCAAAAGGCTTCTCATCTATATGAGTATTTTGGTGCAGTTGAAGAGTGCTACTATGACTGAATCTCTTTCCACACTCTAAACATTCAAAAGGCTTCTCCTCTGTATGGGTATTTCGGTGCAGTTGAAGAGTGCTACTATGACTGAATTTCTTTCCACACTCTGAACATTCAAAAAGCTTCTCTGTATGGGTATTTTGGTGCAGTTGAAGAGCACTACTATGACTGAATCCCTTTCCGCACTCTAAACATTCAAAAGGCTTCTCATCTGTGTGGGTATTTTGGTGCAGTTGAAGAGTGCTACTATGACTGAATCTCTTTCCACACTCTGAGCATTCGTAAGGTTTCTCCCCTGGGTGCGTTCTTTGGTGAAAGGGGAGCTGTGGTCTCTTTCTGAAGTACGTTCTACAAGGTATGGATTTACTTCCCTTCATTATCCTGTGCTTTGAAATATGTATATTATGCTTTCTTCCATCTCGCTTCTCAACCGCATGGCTGCCTGTCTTTCTCTTTGCTCGGTCTCGATTCCTGATGTTTTCTTTCAAGTCTTCATTTTTAACTCTGTCTGCCATTTGCTGATGAAGTTCCTCACCCTCCTCCTTCCTTTGAACATCCTCTGCTGGAATAAACAGAGAGATCCTGTTAGCACCTGGAAGGGCTGGTAAGGTCCAAAGGCATCTATGTGACTGCAGTAAAAAAGGACTGACGACCCTCTAGCATCATACAGCTTGGCTGATCTTAACCACCCCTCCATCTTTCCCCAGAATGCCTAGTATTTAAGGATATCTCACTCCCTCAAGAGACACAGCTGAGCTCTTGCCTTAAAGGACTTTCTGAGCCTCCAGATTTCAGGCCCCCAGAAGGCATCCCTCCCTCCTTACCTAATGGGCTGTATGATTGTACCAAACCAAATGTTGCTCAAAAGTGAATCAGAATTCCCCCCATGGATATTCCTTGCCTGTTCTCTTGACATGACCATGAAAGGTACTCACTCTCAGCCAGCTCAACTGTGAAGGAAATATGCTCTTGCGATCCTCTTGAGGAACTCTCCAGTTTTTCTTTGGATGCAAAGCCATTGTCTATCTCAGGGGTGGCCAACGGTAGCTCTCCAGATGTTTTTTGCCTACAACTCCCATCAGCCCCAGCCATTGGCCACGCTGGCTGGGGCTGATGGGAGTTGTAGGCAAAAAACATCTGGAGAGCTACCATTGGCCACCCCTGGTCTATCTATCATAGTCTCTCTTATACTTCTCGGTTCATTTGCAGAGGGAGAAAGAGAGATGAAGTATTTATTTATTAATCATACTGCAGTGTGTAGTATAGCCAGGCAATCCATTTATATATATATAAAGGTAAAGGTAGTCCCCTGTGCAAGCACCAGTCGTTTTCGACTCTGGGGTGACGTTGCTTTCACAACGTTTTCACGGCAGACTTTTTATGGGGTGGTTTGCTATTGCCTTCCCCAGTCATCTACACTTTCCCCCCAGCAAGCTGGGTACTCATTTGACCGATCTCAGAAGGATGGAAGGCTGAGTCAACCTGGAGCCGGCTACCTGAACCAGCTTCCGCTGAGATTGAACTCAAGTCGTGAGCAGAGGGCTCCGACTGCAGTACTGCAGCTTTACCACTCTGCACCACGGGGCTCTTTATATATATATATATATATATATATATATATATATATATATATATATATATATATATATATATATGTTAGATTTATATCCCACCCATTCTACGAAGACTCAAGGCAACTAACAACATAAGATAAACAATGTTAAAACAATAAAACAATCAGATAAAATCACAACGGTGCTACTTCATCTATTCAGGCAGGATCATATAACATTTTACTTTCTCCAAAGTGGTCAGATCCTAGGCAGTTGGTACTAACGCGAGATCGATCCAGGTCAGGTGGCAGCCCTCTCTCATTTAAATGTCATATGCCATCCGAAACAATTCAGTCTTGCAGGCCCTGTGGAACTGCGATAAGTCCCGCAGGGCCCTGATGGCTTCTGGGAGAGTTCCAGATTCTTGGGGCTGCCACCGAGAAGACTCTTGCTGCGGTGGAATTTAGCCTAATATTGTCTGGCAGCCAGAAGTTCCAGCTCTTTAGCATTAGGCACCACTCGGTGGTCAGCTAGACTTGTTTTTGTTTTGTTTTTTAAGCAAGAGACAATTCAAAAGTGGTTTTGCCATTGCCTGCCTCTGCATCACAGCCCTGGTGTCCCTTGGAGGTCACCTTTCCAAGTGCTAGCCAGGATCAACCCTGCTTAGCTTCTGAAATCGGATGAGACTGGGCTAGCCTGGATTCTCCAGGTCAATGCAGAGAGAAAGGGATCATTCTTACATAGGGAAGGAAAGGAACTGAAGAGTAAAAATTCTTCTGGAAGTATTGTCAACATTAAAGCCCACAATCCCAACCAGTTGAAATGGAATGGATCTATGACCAAAGCACCCCACTTCCCCCAAGGGCTAACATGATTATGAAGTGCCGTGGTCCAACCTTCAGGAGTGTGTGATTTGAGTCTCCCTGCAGCTAACATCCTTATCTTTTCCAGGGACGGACTCCTGAGAATCTGTATCCAGTTGTGTAACTAGGAGGGAGGGGGGATTAGGAGAGTACTGACAGCCTCTAGAAATGTTTGTAATCAGGACTTTTTTTTGGTAGCAGGAACTCCGTTGTATATTAAGCCACACACCCCTGATGTAGCCAATCCTGCTGGAGCTTACTGGGCTCTTCTTACAGGGCCTACTGTAAGCTCCAGGGGGATTGGCTACATCAGGGAGGGTGTGGCCTAATATGCAAAGGAGTCCCTGCTACAAAAAAAGCCGTTTGTAATCCCAATCATGGAGAAGGGTGTGTTGTAAAGGTTGGAAACAGAGAAATGAGGATCTAGCCCCTTCCTAACTCTTTCTGAGGGCCTCTCATCCCCTTTGATTCAGGTCATGACACCATCTCTGGGTTGGATAATGGGCACAACACTGCCCTCAGTTACCCCTCAGTAACTACACACACATGAACAGATGAAGTTGCCTTATACTGAAACAGACCCTTGGTCCTCTGAAGTCAGTACTGTCTACTCAGACTGGCAGCAGCTCTCCAGGGTCTCAGGCAGAGGTCTTTCACATCACCTCTTACCTGATTCTTTTGAGTGGAGATGCTGGGGATTGAACCGGGGACCTTCTGCATGCCAAGCAGATGCTCTGCCAGTCAGCCACAGCCCCTTCCCAAGTAGTGGGACAGGCCGCAAGATGGTGTATTGCTATTCAATATCCTGATTCACGCCTCACCACAACGGCAGCGATTCCAGCCTTTGGCACCTGTAAAAGCTCCTTACCTAGAAAAGCCACATTCCCATAGTTCTCCAGCATGACTTCCCTGTACAGAGCTCTTTGTCCCGGATCCAGCAGGGCCCATTCTGCCTCCGTGAAATAGACGGACACCTCCTGAAAGGAAAAGGGACCCTGAAAGAAAAAGCAGATTCCCTCCTCAGAGATTGCACCCTGGGAGTAGTCTGGGAAGGTACAGGATGCATGGTTTGGTGTGGGTAGAGGGAATGGCACATCCAAAAGACGTCTCGCCCAGACACCTTGTAGAAACTGCAGAAGCAAAAGCCCCCCTGAGAAAGGAGGAGGGACCCAGGCTGTCCCCTGCTCATCTGTTGTTGTTAGCCGCCCTGAGCCTGCCTCGGCGGGGAGGGCGGGATATAAATAAAAGGTATTATTATTATTATTATCTCATCTCTCCTACCTGGATTGGAGGGGCAGCAGCCATTCCCACACCTCTGAAAAGATGATAGCTCAACAGCATCTCTTCACTGCCTGTGGCTGAGACAAAGGAGGACAGAAAAGTGCCTGGTTGTTTGTTTCCTGCTTCATGCACCCCCTCCCCAAGTTATGAAACCTTCTCATGTGCCCTCAATAAATTTTGTAATACTTTTTAACAAATACTGGGAGAAGCAGAAGAGAAGCACTGGATAGCTATGAGCCTCAGGGGTTATAAATGCTACCAAAAGATTTCAGACTTCTCTGAGACTTGTGTCTGGCCTGGGGGAAAGGAAAGAGGGAGGCAGAAATGATGTCACATTAGACATCAGCATCCCATTTGGCCCAGACATGACTTGAGTGCATTTGGAGACTCGGGGGTAATATGAATGAGTTTTCAGAGTGTCTGCTGGCATGCTACCTTCACAAGCAGGGTTCCCAGTTGGAAGCAACACCAACATGGCACCCAAGAAGCCAATTTTCCCCATTATTATTGGGCCCTAGAAACTGGGTTTTGCTGCCCAAGATGGGGAAGGCCCCCTTAATTCAGAGGCTGAACAGCTCTGCTAAGGTTTTTCTACCTTTTCTCTTTTGAGCCACCTTGAATTCCTCTCATAGAATGTATAAATATTTCAATTAAGGGGAGGAACGGTGCTTCGTGCATCTGTCTAGTCTCTTTTTAGAAGTATCACAGTTAGTGGCCATTGTGTCTGGATTTATCAGAATAGATTTCTAGTATACTGAATTTTATGAATGTAAGATGGCCTTAAGCAGGGGTCTCTTTGCAGAAAAAGAGGTGGTGGAGCTCATCCAGGGATTGTTATGCAGTTGCACCTACTATTCAATGGACAAGGTGGGGAGGAGGCGGGTGCTCAGAAAGGTTCAGGAGCTGCACTCCTGTGAGCTGCTGCTGAATCCGAGGCCTGGCCTTAAGAGATGTTTTGAACTTATGCTGGTCTTTGACTGTAATAAATACTGAATGACTGAGTTAGTGACCATTGAGTGCTCCAAATTAACTCTGTGTTGTGTGAAGAAGTATGTGATTTCCCCCCCTGACCTGAACGGTCTACCAATCAAATTCAAAGTGTGCCCCGATCGTATCCAGGCACGACGAGTCCTTACCACAAGAGAGGCTATCTTGGGCATGCTCCATGGCCTGCGCCCTCTGCCCTTCCTCAGAAGGAGCTGCTTCCACTTCAGGGATTATAGCTTCTGTCTTCACAGATGGTCCCAACATCTGAAACAGCAGTGAGGGAGAGGAGTAAGAGATGGAATGGAAGAGACCAATATCTGAAACAGTAGCAGGGGAAAGAGGGGAGAGATGGAATGGAAGAGACCAAGCAATGGGTCCTGCCCCACTCCCAGACTCTGCACCCTTCTGTCAGCAGACCTGGTGAGTTATCTGGAGGGAGAAGAATTCTCTAGTAGAAGAGGCTGCTGAAGGAGGCTGTTCAATCTCCCATTTGGACAAATGTCTGGCAGGGAAACTTTAGGATGAGGCCAGCTATCCTTGCTTGAATTTTATATGCCTAGAGGAAATCCCCTCACCTGTTCAGCCTGCCTCTTCTCCTCTGCCTGACTCAGGAGGAAACCTTCCGCCAAGGCCACCGCCTGGGAACTGGTCTCCGGCCCACATCCTCTGACCCAGCTCTGCATTTCTTGGGGCAGGAGAGTCAGGAACTGCTCCAGGATCACCAGGTCCACCATCTGCTTCTTGCTGTGCTCCCCCGGTTTCAGCCACTGGTTGCAAAGTCCATGGAGCTGGCTGCAAACCTCTCGGGGCCCATCAGCCTCATGGTAGCGGAACAGCCGGAAGTGTTGGCAATTGACATCTGAGGTTATGGTGTCCTGAGCCAGGATCTCTGGCCCAGCTCTTTCCCAGAATTCAATGCCATTCCCAGTTTGGATGGGATGGGGGTCTTTGCTTGCTGCCTCGCCAGTCCCAGGTCCTCCTCCTGGGCCCTCTTCTTTTATCTCCTTCCCCTTCTCTAGGATCACCTCAGACTGTGAAAAGATGCCTGCATTCACTTGGCTATGAAGAGAGACTTCTCCCTGGCAGGAGAGAGACTGACAGACAGCAACATATCAGAAGGAAAATAAAAAAGAATGGCAACGCACCACTGAACATCAAAACCTCACCTGTCTTCAGGTTTGTAGAACTGTTTAATATCATTTTGCCGTACTGCAGAATAAGTTATTTTTAGATAAACCTCTTTGTTTCAAAGGGGAAATTGAGTAATTCTGTTGGACTCTTTAAGGATGTTAGAAGCTTAGCCTCTCATTACATTGGTTCAGTCTCTCCTAGGGGCTAATTCTTAAGGTAAAATGGAGCCCCAAAGGACGAGAGGGGCTGGAGACCCCTTAACCATTGTATGTTTCCCTTAAGCAGGACTGAAGTGTCAGGCAAGAGCTCTGTCTGAGCACCCAGCTGAGGGGAAGGGACAGGAATGTTTCTGTGGGATGAATGAGCAGCTGAGCTCGGAGTTGGGAGAGAAAGGCGGAGAGGCTTCGGCTGAGACTTGCCTCAAGAATTTTGGGGCCCAGAAACGCTCCCCCTTTGAGTATCTGTTGTGAGGTAGCAGACCTCCTACTCTTGTGGGAATTCTTCTGGCTTCCACCTGTGCTTAGTTCTGCAAGTATATTTCTCATTAAAACAAATAATAACAAGACAACAGAATGCTCCAAGGCTTTTTCTTTCCTAGGAGAACCAACCCTGAGAAATAGTATCCCTTGGAGCTTTTTAACCACTTGAAGAAGGGATGCAGAAAATCACAAGTCTTTCATCCACAGAGGAATCACAATTTTCTCCTGGTCTCATATCTGAACTCACTCTGACAGAAAGGACATTTTCTAGAGCCCAGCCTGATGTGGGAACAGGACGCTGAGCCTAGGAATAGAAGGTTCATATTTCAATTCAAAGGAAGGCGCTAGACAGCTAGAATATATTCCCCCCCCCCCCCTTTTGGAATGTATTTCAGGCATGAGAACATTACTCTGAGATTTATGCAAGCTGGAGACTACGGCTACCCAAAACTGGATATTATCGATCACCGGTCCAGCTTTGCTTCTTTAAGGTGGTCAAGTGGCCAGAGAAGAACACTGTTGGCTGAGCCACACCTTTGGACTGGCTTGATATTTGTTGTGGGAACAAACCTACGCCCAGTCCTTGAACAGCTTTGAATGGCTACTGTGCATCGCACTGGTGCCCTGCTGGAGATGGTTGTTGGAACGGGAAGGGGAACCATCCAAAATGCTTGGCATTCTGGCTGGCCAATGAGCATGAACGATTCATTTTATTTGATCCCATCTGGTGCTTCTGTCCTGAGTCTCTTAACTACCAAAATGTAAGCTTTGTATGAACCCACACCTCCTGTGCCTGTGTGTTTCTCCCTGTCGTGTTGCCTTGGGGAAGAGGGAGGGCTGTACCTCTCTCACCTGGAAAAACGATGCTCTCCCTTCCACCCCAACCCCAGTGCAGGAGGGTGAATTTGCATTGTGTTACGGATGCCTCTGCCAAGTGTGCTGTGAAGGGAGGGGAGAGGGGGCATTCTTTCTGTGTATGTCCACTTTGCAAAACCTGTTTTTAAACTGCGTTTTGGTACTTGAATTGACCTCCCCGGTGCTTCACGGTGTGTTTGCGTTGCTCACAACACCACCCTCAAAGTGATGTATGCCGGAGCCCCATTTATTCCTCCGGGCCTTGTGTCTGTGAGAGGCTGGTACCAGGGTGTGTGGCCATGTCAGTATGCTCTGCTCCTCTCTGCCTGGCAGGGCGGGGGGAGTCATCTTCTGCTGGGGAGGGGGCTGTTTGTGTTTCCAAGATTTTTGCTGGCATCCCTCTCTGCATCTTTTTTAAAATGTTCCTCTCCTCTGCTGGGCAGGCCTAAGACACCAGCTGTCAGCTCCATCCCTAGAGTGGAAGGACATCAGAGTCTTGGGATGGCTGATTTCAAGACAGGCAGGAATTCTCCCCCCCCCCCCAAAGCCCTTTCTTACTCATCTAAGGGGAAAAGACCAGCTTTGTGTTTGGAGATTAAAACGACCAGCAACTGAACATCCGTTTTGTTCATTTGACCTTGCTTGTAATGAAAGGAAAGGTCCCCTGTACAAGCCCCAGTCGTTTTCCACTCTGGGGTGACGTTGCTTTCACAACGTTTTCACGGCAGGCTTTTTACAGGATGGTTTGTCATTGCCTTCCCCAGTCATCTACACTTTCCCCCCAACAAGCTGGGGACTCATTTGACCGACCTCGGAAGGATGGAAGGCTGAGTCAACCTGGAGCCGGCTACCTGAAAACCCAGCTTCCGCCGGGGATCGAACTCAGGTCGTGAGCAGAGCTTAGGACTGCAGTGCCGCAGCTTTTACACTCTGCGCCACTGGGCTCTTCCTTGTAATGAAAGGCAGTGATTATTCCCCCCTCCCCCGCAAAAAACAAACTCTGCTTCCAGAGGGGTTGAAAACTGCTGCCTAAGAGGGTTGTCAACCTCCAGGTGGGGCCTGAACTTCTCCCGGAATTACAGCCAACCTGCGGCTAACAGGGATCAGTTGGTGACGACGGCTCTAAGACTTTGATCCCATCTGAGGTCCTCGCGTCCCCCAATCCGGCCCTTTCCCAGAATCCACCCCCAAGAAAATCCAGGAATTTGCTATCCGAGAGTTGCAAACCCAAGGAAAACCACGGCGGGGAATGATCCCCGCCTCCCTTGCAAGATCTCATAGCTTATTCATGCAATCCCTTACTTCCAAGTCCATCTTCTTGGGGTCCGGCTGCACGGCTTCTTCCAGCGGTTGCACATCTGCAGCCTTTCCTGTTCTCTTTCCCCACTCAGAAGCGACCCCCTCCCCCAGCTTTTCCTTTCCTCCGCCCCCTCTCCTTGCTCGGCCTCTCTAGCAAACGGCTTTCTGGGTTTAACCCTTGCAGTACTGCAGACAAAGGAAAGACACGCGGAGCTTCAAGTCAGGCTGATGTCAGCCACGCCTTCTGCTGCTCAATGGAGCTCCTCTGGAGTAACTCCGCGCTTCATTGCGCTCCCAGAGCATTTACCGAGCTATTCAGCCGTTTCAGGAAAAGGGAGGCTGAAGCTGGGTCCCACCTCCTTATCCTAGGAGCGCCCTTTTTCTGAGACCGCTGAGCAAGCCGGGATATTCTGGGAGTGCAACCCCGTGCAGAGTTACTCCAGAGGAGCCCCATTGAGCGGCAGAAGGCATAACTTACACTAGCCTGGCTCCTCGTAGAGGACAGAACAAGTTCTTCCTTTGCCTGCAGCGCTGCAAGGGTTAAACCCACAGAGCCGCTCGCTAGAGAGGCCAAGCGAGCGGGGGGGGGCGGTGGAACGGAGGAAATTTTCCTTGGGGAGGGGGAGAGGGGTTTGCTTCTAAATAGGAAGAGAGAGCAGGAGGAGCTGCAGATGTGCAACAGCTGGAAGAAGCCCTGCAGCCGGATCCCAGGAAGATTGACATGGAGTAAGGCAGGGGTGGCCAGCGGTAGCTCTCCAGATGTGTTTTGCCTACAACTCCCACCAGCCCCAGCCATTGGCCATGCTGGCTAGGGCTGATGGGAACTGTAGGCAAAAAACATCTGGAGAGCTACTGTTGGCCACCCCTGGAGTAAGGCATTGATTGCATGATAAGATTTGAGATCTTGGAAGGGAAGGAGGCAGGGATTATTCTCAACCTAGTTGACAACTGTGGAAAGACGAATTCCTGGATTTTTGGGGGGAGGGGGAATTGCATTCTGGGAAAGGCCAGGTTTGGGGACGGGAGGACCTCAGATGGGAACAAGGTCCGAGAGCCCCCTTCCCGCCCAACACACAGTCATTTCCTTCAGAGGAACTGATCTCTGTTGGCAGAAGGTCAGTTGAAATTCTGGGAGAACTTCAGGTCCACCTGGAGGATGACAACCCTCTGAGGCACCAATTTTGCACCGTGATGGAATCAGAATTTTTTGGGAGTGGAGGAGATAATCAGTGTTTTTCAGTACAAAAAAAGTTAAATGAACAGAACGGATGTTCTGTTGCTAGTCATTTTAATCTCCAAAGAAACAACAAGCGGATCTGTGTCCCTTTGATCAGTGGTTCCCAACCTTTTTGGCACCAGGAACCAGTTTTGTGGAAGACAATTTTTTCCACGGACCAGTGTGTGGGCGGAGTGCTGGGGGTTTTGCCACCCCACGCTGCCTCCCTGCCCCCAATGGGGGATCTTTAAATGAGGAGTAGGTGACGGTCCTTGCCACGCTGCCCCTTCGGCCCACCTGGGACCTGAGCGGATAAAAGAGGCGGTGCTTTGGAGTGAGGCCACGCTGGCTCTTTCATCCACCTGGGTCCCAGGCAGGCGAAAGGGGCAGCGCGGCGCCTCTGCCTTGTTCCTTGGCCTGGTTGCTAACAGGCCATGGACTGGTATAGTAACATCTATAAAGAGCCCAATAGGGATACTAAACTTTCCCTAAGGACCAGAGAGGCCTACCTAAAATAGCTTGATATGTAATATGGCAAAATGATATTAAATTGTTCTACAGACCACAAGAAGCACTCTTATTTTGATCCATGAGGGAAATTCTAACTTGTCTCCTGAGCATATGAAGGTCTGTGATGTCCATGGGTGCGTTTCCATTCTTTTTAATTTTCCTTTTTACATGTTGCTGTCTCTCTCTCTCTATTCCCCCCCAGGGAGAAGCCCCTCTTCATAGCCAAGTGAAAAAGGCATCTTTTCCCAGTCTGAGGTGACCCAAGAGTGGGGCAGGAGATGGAAGAAGAGGACCCAGGAGGACCTGGGATTGGCAAGACAGCAAGCAAAAGCCTCCATCCCATCCAAACGGAGTAGCATTGAAATCTGGCAAAGAGCTGGGCCAGAGATCCTGACTCAATACACCATAACCTCAGATGTCAATAGCCAACGCTTCCGGCTGTTCCGCTACCATGAGGCTGATGGGACCCGAGAGATTTGCAGCCAGCTCCATGGACTTTGCAACCAGTGGCTGAAGCCAGAGAGGCACAGCAAGAAGGAGATCCTGGACCTGGTGATCCTGGAGCAGTTCCTGACTCTCCTGCCCCAGGAAATGCAGTGCTGGGTCAGAGGATGTGGGCCAGAGAGCAGTTCCCAGGTGGTGGCCTTGGCGGAAGGTTTCCTCCTGAGTCAGGCAGAGGAAAAGAGGCAAGCAGAACAGGTGAGGGGATTCCTTCCAGGTATGTCACGTTGAAGTAACGATATCTGGCCTTATCCTAAAGTTTCCCTGCCAGACATTTGTCCAAATGGGAGATTTAACAGCCTCCTTTAGGAGCCTCTTCTACTAGAGAATTTTTTTTTCTCTTCAGATAATTCACCAGGTCTGCTGATAGAAGGGTTCAGAGTCTGGGAGTGTGGCAGGACCCATTGCTTGGTCTCTTCCATTTCATCTCTTACCCCTCTCTGTCGCTTCTGTTTCAGATGTTGGGCCCACCTGTGAAGATAGAAGCTACAATTCCTGAGGCAAAAGGAGCTCCTTCTGAGGACGGGCGGAAGGTGGAAGCTGTGAAGCATGCCCGAGATGCCCTCTCCTGTGGTAAGGACTTGTTGTGCCTGGATGTGATTAGGGTGGCACACTATGAATTTTTTTTGGTAGAGAGTTCAGATCAGGAAAAAAGGTCAAAGACTTCTTCACACAACACAGAATTATTTTGCAGCACTTCATGGCCATTAACTCTGATGCCTCTAAAAGGAGATTAGACAAATTCATGAAGGGCAATCCAACCAATTAATTTAAATATTTTTACTTCCCTTTCCTTCCGTAAGAGAAACTGAACGTGGGTCAAAATAGAAAAGACAAAATGTATTCAGCCTAATGCACAAAGGGTGTCTCCACCAATGTTCCCTCTAAGTTGTGGAGTCTTGTGATCGAAAATTCTATTTTGTGAGTTACTGGCATTAAAGTTGTTTCCTACTGCATAAGTTAGTTTGCTCTAGGGCCATTTTTTCTGAGCTGAGACAAAAAATGTGTGATGGAGGCAAAAAAATTGTGAGCTAGCTCACGCTAACTCAGCAAAGGATTGCAAATTTATACCCTGCCCTTCTCTCTGAATCAGAGACTCAGAGCGGCTTACAATCTCCTTTATCATCTTCCCCCACAACAGACACCTGTGAGTAGATGGGGCTGAGAGAGCTCTCCCAGAAGCTGCCCTTTCAAGGACAACTCCTGCAAGAGCTATGGCTGACCTAAGGCCATTCCATCAGCTGCAAGTGGATAAGTGGGGAATCAAACCCGCTTCTCCCAGATAAGAGTCCGCGCACTTAACCACTAAACTACTCTTTCCGTCCTTATTTTTATTTTATGTTTCATGTAAGAATTATTGATAGAAAAAAACAAACAAACCACTACAGCAAACTGGGCTGCTCTCTAGGGCTGCTGAGCTCTGAAAACCAGTTTCTAGGGCCAAATAGTAATGGAACTATCGGAATTCTGTGCCCCTGCTTTTAGTGGCATCTGGCAGGCTGCTGTGGGAAATCAAACGCCGGAGTGGGGGTGGGTGGAGCTCCCAAGGAACTTTGGGGAGGGGCTTTGGGAGACAGATGATATTGCATCTGGCTGAAAAAATCTGGTTGTGAAGCTAGCAAGCTAAGGGACACTCTGAAAACTCATTCTTTTTACCTTCAAGTCTTGTGGCGCAGAGTGTTAAAGCTGCAGTCCTGCAGTCCTAAGCTCTGCTCATGACCTGAGTTCGATCCCAGCGGAAGCTGGTTTCAGGTAGCTGGCTCAAGGTTGACTCAGCCTGCCATACTTCCAAGGTCGGTCAAATGAGTCCCCAGCTTGCTGGGGGGGGAAGTGGAGATGACTGGGGAAGGCAATGGCAAACCACCCCGTAAAAAGTCTGCCGTGAAAACGTTGTGAAAGCAACGTCACCCCAGAGTCGGAAACAACTGGTACTTGCACAGGGGAACTTTCCTTTCTTCCACATAAGCTCCAGTCACATCTGTGATGAGTGTGACAGTGACATCTCGTGCAACTCCATTTCCAACCTCCTGGAGGGGCGTTTTCCAACGCCCTTAAAAGAGGCCTTGGTCCGTCCCCACTTGAAAAAAAGTACAGCAGACCCGGCCAAATTGGCAAACTACCGACAGGTCTCGAATTTACCGTTTTTAGGTAAAATTATAGAGAGGGCAGTGGCGCTGCAGTTGCAGGGTTTTCCGGATGACGCTTCCATCCTAGACCCTTGCCAGTCCGGCTTTCGCCCGGGCCATGGGACGGAGACGGTGCTGGTCGCCTTGGCAGATGACCTCCAGCGGCATCTGGATCGAGGCGGTGCGGCGGTGCTGATGCTGCTAGACCTGTCGGCCGCGTTTGACACGGTCGACCATCGGCTACTGACCCGCCGCCTTGCCGATGTTGGGGTTAGGGGGTTGGCCTTACAATGGCTCTCCTCCTTCCTCGAGGATCGGGGACAAAGGGTGGCAATTGGGGGTGAGCTCACCCAGAGACGCACACTACATTGTGGGGTGCCTCAGGGAGCAGTTCTCTTACCGATGCTATTTAATATCTATATGCGCCCCCTTGCCCAGATCGCCAGGAGGTATGGGCTCGGGTGTCACCAGTATGCAGATGACACCCAGCTCTATCTGCTAATGGATGGCCGGCCCGGCTGCGTCCCAGAGAACCTGGACCTGGCACTGCAGGCCGTGGCAACTTAGTTAAGGCTGAGTGGGCTGAAACTGAATCCAGCGAAGACAGAGGTCCTTTGCTTGGGTCGGGGCGCTCTGGGGGGGGGAAATATTTCTCCCGGTTTTTGACGGGGCACCATTGAAAGCGGCGTGCTGAGTCAGGAGCCTGGGAGTTCTACTGGAGCCTTCATTATCAATGGAGGCCCAGATAGCAGCCACCGCCAAGTCAGCCTTCTTTCATCTGAGGCGGGCAAGGCAGCTGGCTCCCTTCCTAGAGCGTCGGGGCCTGGCAACAGTGATCCATGCAACGGTCACCTCAAGATTGGATTACTGTAATGCCCTCTACATGGGGCTGCCTCTGTGCCGAACCTGGAAGCTGCAGCTGGTGCAGAAGCAGAACGCAGCTGCCAGACTGTTGTTGGGGCTCCCAAAATGGGAGCGCATACAGCCGGGGCTGCGTGAACTGCACTGGCTGCCAGTTATATACCGGATTCGTTACAAAGTGCTGGTTATCACCTTTAAAGCCCTATATGGCCGAGGACCTGCCTATCTTAGGGACCGTCTCTCCCCATATTTACCCCAGAGAGCACTGAGGTCAGCAGGGAAGAACCTGCTGACTATTCCCAGGCCAAAAGAGGTAAAGCTACAGAGTACCCGCACTCGGGCATTCTCTGCTGTGGCTCCACGTCTATGGAACCAGCTTCCGGAGGATATGCGGGCCCTGCGGGACTTTGAACAGTTCCGCAGGGCCTGCAAGACCATCCTTTTCCGAATGGCCTTCACTGACCAAGAGAAAGACTGCTGAGCAAGCTTACCATCTGTATAATAGCACCAACATATTAATTAATTTTATTGCTTTTAGAATTTTAATAGAGTTTTAATTAAATTGTTGAATTGTATTCTACTGTTAAATATTGTACAATGTAAATTATTGACTTGTGTTGTTAGCCACCCTGAGCCTGCCTCGGCGGGGAGGGCAGGATACAAATAAAAATTGATTGATTGATTGATTGACTGTGAGGGAGGTGGGAGCTCTGACAGAAGCTGCCCTTTCAAGAACAACTCCTACAAGAGCTGTGGCTGACCCAAGACCATTCCAGCAGGTGCAAGTGGAGGAGTGTGGAATCAAACCTGGTTCTCCCAGATAAGAGTCTGCGCACTTAAGCACTACACAAAACTGACTGATCTAAGGTCAGTCCAGTAAACTTCCAGGATGATTGGCTACATCAGGGGGGCGTGGCCTAATATGCAGAGGAGCTCCTGCTAGAAAAAGAGTCATGATCATTGGTAAATTGATAAGAGTTCACTGATCAAGATCTAAGCATCATAGAGACTATTAGTGAAAGGAAATCTGAGCCAAGGTGGCAAATTAGGGGAGGGCAGGATATAAATTTGATAAAATAAAAATAAATACAATACAATTAATGAATGTTTGTTTAAATACATTTTTATTTAGTACATTTTTATTCCCCCCTTCCTCCAAGATGCTCAGGGTGGATTACATGGTTCTTTTCCCCTCTATTTTATCCTGAAAACAACACTGTAAATTAGGCATCCCAATCCTCCCGCCCTGGCGGGGGTCTCCTGGATTTCCAGCTCCTTCCCCCGCCCCCCCCCAAATGGAAGCGGGAGGAGGGGGAAGGGGGGGCGATCCGCGAGTCCGGTTGCTTTTGAGCCCATCTACACTGAAGTGGAGAAGAGGCTGCAGCGCAGTGGCGTCGCCCGCTCTGCCTCTGAAGTCAAATGAGAGAAGGGGATGGTGGAAGCAAAGGGAAAAGTGAGCCACAGAACTGGACGTCCCACGACGCTCCTTGCTTCCTGCTGCCATGATCCACCGACGCACCAGCCTCCCAGCCTAATCACCTCCCCGTTCAGAAACAGCGTGCAAGCACGCTCCCTGCAGCCCAAACACGCTGAGAGGACTGCTGAGACGGGGAGCGGAGGCTTCAATACAAGCGTTGAAGCTCCGCCCCCTCCAGACGCGGCCGAAAGCGTGCCGAAGAGTCCTCTCTCAACACATACATTGGATCCCTCCTTCTTCCATCGGATTTCTTTGCAGAATACGGCAGGTAGTCTTTGCTTTCTCTCTTGATCTGTCCCTCTCTTATTTTCCAAACCACATGTATACCTTTAGCCCAAAGAGTATCCCTTGTTCCAGTTTGGAGCAGTTCTGCTATTTGTTGCTATATTTAATAAGATAACGAATGTGTCTGTGTTTTTGATTTAGTACTTCTAGTATTTGCTTAAGGTTATTTCCCCCTGCACACACACACACACACACACACACTCTACTGTACCAACTCTCTGAATAAATTTTGTATCCCTTTTTTTTTTTTAACTTAAAATTTTTATTTTCCAATAACAATAAGATCAAACAACTACATCATAATAAAACATAAAAATTAACATATCCATGAAACATGTTAAAAAGTAGGGGGGGAAAAGAAAAGGAAAAGAAAAGAAAAAAAAATTATTTAGCTTCCTAGTCTTTCTTACACATTCTCACCTCACTCAGACCAATCCTGACACGCTCCTATCTTTCATACACGTTCTCACCCTACTCAGTCCAATCCTGACCCACTTTAATATAATACAAAATTCAAATATTTTTTTGGCATTTTATTTTGTTTTGTCGAATTAGCATTAATATAGTCTAGAAATGGGAACCATTTTTCTACAAAATTTTCCCCCATTTTAGGATTGTCGCTATAAGTAAGTTGAGATGCAATTTTGTCTTGCACTGCTATATCCCAAACCTTTTGGAACCATAGGGTGATTGATGGTATTCTAGGAATTTTCCAAAATTTTGCCAGAAGGATTTTTCCTGCTAAGAACAGCAGTGATATAAGTTCTGATTTTAAATGAGAAAAGTTTTTATTCGGCCAATAATTGAGGAGGACAGATTCTGGAGAACAAGGGATGGTTTCTTTAACTATGGTTTCAATTTTATTTATTAAGGTAATCCAGAATAGTTGGATTTTCGGGCATGACCACCAGCAATGGATAAAGGTTCCTGTCTCTCCGCAGCCTTTCCAGCAGATAGAATTAGAGCTCTTCAGCGTATGGCTTAACGTAATTGGGGTTAAATACCAACGTGAAGATAATTTAAATTGTTGTAACTTAAAATTAATGCACTTAGATTTACTTAATGGTGATGTCCAGATTGTATTCCATTGTTCTTCCAGTAAAGGAGTAGAACAATCTTTACTCCAAGCATTTTGTTGTGATGTAACTAAAGACCATTTCTCCTGGTTTAATAAAGAATATAATTTTGAGATTGTTCCTCTCATGTTTGAGTTTTCATTGTAAATTAATTTTTCAAATGTATTTAATTGGTTTATTGATAACATAACTGGGAGAACTTTATTTAAAGCGTCATGAAGTTGATGGTATTCAAACCAAGGGATCTTTATTTTGAATTTGGATTCAAGTTGGCTACAAGTAAATAATTTCCCTTTTTCGCTTATATCAGAAATTCTCAGAATTTTTTGTTGTCTCCAAACTCTAAAATTTTCTGTAGGAATACCAGGGGGGAACCATGATTGTCCAAGAAATGCCATTACTGGAGTGGAGGGTTGAACCACTTGTGACCTATGTTTATCCCAAATTCCCAAAGTATGACTAAGAAATGGATTGGTTAGTGTTGTTTTCTTCCTATCCATCCCACTGTTCCATACAAATTCATTAAGACATAAAGGAAGAATGCTTGCGGATTCAATTTGAAGCCAGGGTATCTCACAGTTCTTTCTGGTATATAATAAGATGTTTCTAAGTTGGGCCGCCACATAATATTTTTCTAAGATTGGAGCACCCAATCCTCCTTTGTTTACCGGTTTTGAAAGTGTCTGATATGCAATCCTCGGTTTTTTATTATTCCATAGGAATGATGATAAACATTTTTGCCAAGCTATCATGTCCTTACGCGGGATAGGTATGGGGAGGTTTTGAAACAGAAAGAGAAATTTAGGCAAAACAAAAGTTTTTAATACATCAATTTTTTCCAACAAATTGAGTTGGAGTTTAGACCATGTCATTAAATTACTTTTTGTTGTTATAAAAAGTTGCTTGAAATTTGTTTCAAATAGTTTTGACAGTGTTAAAGGGATATGAACACCCAAATGTCGCCAGGTCTTGCAAACCCATTTAAAAGGAAAAGAAGATGAAATGTGTTGGTGGACATCTGGAGGAACATTAATCGGATAAATTTCCGATTTAGCTATGTTTATTGTGAAGCCAGAGAATTTACTAAAACTTGCTATGACCTTCATTAGTTTATTTAAGGAGCTTAATGGATTACTTAAATAGAAAACGGTATCATCTGCAAATAAGCTGATCTTGTGGGAGCTTCCATGTACCATTATGCCTTCAATTTCCGAATCTAGACGCACTATATGTGCTAAAGGTTCAAGTGAGATAGCAAATAGAATTGGAGAAAGGGGACAACCCTGATGAGTACCCCTTGATAAATATATCTCGTCAGATCTGAAATTATTAATGCTTATCTGTGTTTTGGGGGCGCCATAAATAGCTGCTATAGAATTAAGAAAATTTGGGCCAAAACCCATATAATTCAAAACAGATTTCAAATATTTAATTTCTAACATATCAAACGCTTTTTCAGCGTCTAAAGAAAGAATTAAGGAAGCTGCATTAGATGATTTACCATAATGGATTAAATTAATGGTTCTCCTAATATTATCGGATATGTTGCGTCCAGGAATAAATCCTGCTTGATCAGTGTGTATGTAAGCGCTAATAATTCTGTTTAATCTATGGGCTAAAACTGTTGAGAATATTTTGAAGTCATGGTTTAGTATTGAAATAGGCCTATATGATTTAGGATTTTGCTTATCCTTACCCTCCTTGTGTATAACAATCATTTTAGATTCTTTCCATGATTCAGGAAGGATACTGTTTACCATTACCGAATTACAAATTTTCGTGAGAGGACTCAACAAGTCGGGACTAAATTTTTTATAGAATTCAATGGGAAAGCCGTCTTTCCCTGTGGCTTTGTTGTTTTTAATTGAAGATAATGCTGCTAAGACTTCAGATTCTGAGATGGGCCTGTCCATAAATTCAATGTCATTTTTTGATAACTTTCTATCAAATTTGGCCTTCCTCAAATATTCATTAAAGTCCAAATCACTTTCTATAGAAGATTTATATAAGGAAGTATAATAATCCTTAAAGACTTTAGTGATTTCCTGTGGACTAGTGTGTATAGTGCCTTGAGAAGAGCGTATTGAATGAATAATGGAGTTTGCCCATTTTTGCTGAAGTCTGAATTTTAGTAACCTAAGTGATTTCGAAGTCTTAGTAATGTGTTTTTGCTTTAGATAAAGTAGGTTTTTTTGGATGTCAGAAGTTTCAATCAGTTCCAACTTATTTCTCTCTAAAGTAAGCTTCTTTAAGGTTTTTTTCCCCCCAAATTTTATATGTCTTTTCTCTAATTCAGTAATTTTGGTTTTTTGTTTCATTATAGCTTCATTTCTATTTTTATTGCAAGCTGAGGCTATTGAGATTAGTTTCCCCCTGAGAACTGCTTTAAAAGCATCCCAGACAATGTGATGAGGTACCCCGCAATCATTATTCAAAAGAAAATATTCCTGAATTTGTTTGGTTATATCTTCACAGATACTGTCTTTTGATAACAGCAATTTGTTTAAGGACCAAGTCGGACCTTTATTGTCTGGTTCCTGAAATGCCAAATCTCCAGTTACCCATGAGTGGTCAGATATGGTTCTGTTGCCTATGTTGGCATCCAACACAAATTTGAGCAAATTAGGAGTGGTCAAAATGTAGTCAATTCTGGAGTAGGAGTGATGGACTTGTGAATAATAAGTATAGTCTCTCGCCCCCGGATTTAAAGTCCTCCAAATGTCCACCAAATTAAAGGTTTGTAAAATATTACCAAGACCTGTCAATTTAGAAATGTGTGATTTTACCTTACTTCTTCTTGATGTGTCCAAACCCGGATCAACTATATAGTTGAGGTCCCCTCCTATAATGATCTCTCCTTCTCTAAATTTCATCAGTTGAGAGAGGGTTTCATGCAAAAATTGTAATTGTCCACTGTTTGGAGCATAAACAGAAGCAAGAGTTAATGGGTTTCCATTTAGGGTGCCCTTGACAAAGACAAAACGACCTTTGATATCAATTTTAACTTCTTGAGAAATAAACGGCAAGGATTTGGAGACCAGGATTGCCACACCTCTTGCTTTGGAAGTCCCTGTAGACTGAAATATTTGATTAAACCATCTAGTACGTAAAAGTGAAGCTTTTTGTTTCTTTACATGGGTTTCTTGGAGACAAACCACATGAGGGCGTTCTTTAGCCAAAAGATTGGAAATTCTTGCACGTTTAATAGGGTTTTTGAATCCCCTACAGTTCCAAGTAAGAATTTTTAAATTTTTAGACATTTTAGCAACAAAAGTTCAAATTTAAAAGGTTTCTATAGGAAAATTTAGCAAGTTAAGATTCGACTGGGCAAACACACTTTCAAGCACTCAACAAGCAGACAGAAAAGAAAGCTAAACACTAAAATAAAATTAAAATGATTAATTAAATAATAAAGTATAGCTTACTCACCCCCCTACTCAAAGTTGAACCTTTAGTTAAACAACTAGTTTAACACCCTAAAATGGGTACAGTTTCAGAGCTTCCTTATAAATAGGAAGCTAGGGAAAATACCTATCGGTTTCCCTGCACAGAAACTTTAACACACTTCCCGAGAGGGCGACTACTACAACCCACAAACTTAATGTTTCAGCCCTTCTCCTTCCCCTGCAAAGCTGTGCATTTACAGACTCCATTTAAAGCTTTACACACAAGTTTGATAATAAAAGCATAATAGCATTATTGCTCATAACTATTGAAAAAAATATAGCTCTCAAACATAGATGAAAAATGTCTTAACAAGAGTAACAATAAAGCTTTTCATAGAACTAACTACCAACTGTTTCCCTCTAACCAGTACCATTCGCAAGCATGGCAACAACCCTCCTAATCAGTTGATCAACAATACATTTTAAATTTCCATTTAGAGTAGTGCAGTGGTCATTCAGTCCAAACAATTCTGTTGAACAAATTCTTGAATGATCTATAGCTAAGAAAGGGAGTTAATAACCATATATTGCAATTCACATCACATTTAAGTAATAAAGAGAACATTAACAACAATAAAAGTTTGTTTCTATTTCCCCCCCCCCATGTTGTATAGTCAGTGTGTTAATTAATAATGATCTCCTTGGCTTATACAATTCTTACCCATGAAATAATCATCATTACCTATCAAGCTTAATTAATTTCTTATTTTATATAAATAGTGATTTGAAAATTGATGTCTTGCTTAAAGACTTAAGATTTTAAAAACAGAGGTAAAAAAAAGCTTAATTCATACTCAGGTATAATTCATATTTGATAACTTCAAGGAGAGATAAGAACATTGAGGAAGTAAACCCCCCTCCTCTTACTTTTAAACCACCTTCCTAACCCCCCTCCTTTTCTAGCGTTTAAGTTAACTGCCAACATATAAACCATAAAAGAAACCTTTTATACAACAGAATGTAAGTATTCAAAATCTTATCAACATTTTGTTTTTAGTTCAACATGCTTAAATTGTTACACCAGATTATAAGTATTCAAGTTCTTATTAACTTTTGCTTTTAGTTCAACATGTTTAAACTGTTAAGTGTCTATGCAGCGTCTTCTGTAGACAACTGGTTTTCTAATGGTGGAAACAGCTTTCTCAAGTCTTCCTCCTCCTCCGGTGTGAGCTTCAAGGCAAGGGCATCCATTAAGGCTAGGCCCGATATTGCGTCGCAAGCTTTGTGGAGGGCGCCATTTTTGAACAGAAGAATATCAGAAGCCGGGCTCCATCTAAAACGGACGTTATTTGCATGGAGCTTGCTTGTAATAATTTTAAGAGACTTCCTTTTCTCAAGGGTTTCGGGAGATAAGTCTAAAAGAAATAAAATTTGCTTCCCCTTGAAAGTTAAGCCATCCCTTTGCCTTGCTTTATGTAGAACCATGTCTTTGACTCTAGGATTTGAAAACTGCACCAGAATATCTCTCGAGTAGTTACGACGCGCCAACGCCATGGGGCCCAACCGTTGTACTTTGACTATATTCGACGCCATATTCTCTGCCACCGGTATTTTCTCCTGAAGCCAGCCCGCAATAAATAATAATAAGTCATTTTTTTCCTCCGCCCCCTCATCAAAACCGCGTAGCTTCAGATTTAAAGCTCTCCATTTATTTTCCAGTATTATCAGTCTGTCTTGCATTTTATTTGCCTTCTCTTTAACAGCATTAAATTCCCCTTTCAGGGCCAGACCCAGTTCTGCTGAGCGCTCTGCTATTTTAGCAGTCGTTGCAAGGTCTTCAGACATTTCCACGACCTTCTCCTTTAAGGGTCTGATGTGTTCTACAATAGAGTCATTAAAGTACTTATGGATATCTAATCTCAAAAGATCCAGATCTTTCCGGTTAATTGGACCATCCTCCTCTTGAGAAGGGGTCGTTGGCATATTAGGCTGAGAGTTAACAGGGCTGGGAGCCATGTTGAATTCAAGCGGAGAGCACAAGTTTAGATCACCGACCTTTGTTGAGCTTTCTGGTGAGAAGTAAGCAGAGACAGGAGTTATTTTTTTATGTAGCTGCTTCTTCTTTTGACGAGCCGTTTTCCCTTTCGTTTTTGCTGACATCGGAGTCTGTGACTTCAGGTAGGCTTCAATCGGGGAAGGAGGCTAGCAGAGCTCTCTTATTTTGCGTCTGCCATGTTCCTCATTTTGTATCCCTTTTAAAATCAGATCTCTGCCATCCTTTTCCAACTGAAAACTTGCTCCTCACTGTTGCCACTTGAGGTAAAAGATCTTGGTTTTCTTTGCTTTGTACAAACATGCAAAGCTAATTCTCCTTGTTGATCTGAACATAATATTCATGTGTTTGTTGTGTGGGCATGGTAACATTTGCATAGATATAAGTTATAACAACACCATATAATGTGAAGAATAAGGTGGTATGATCAGCCGTGTCTCTGGGCAGTGAGTATATTTTTTATAATATTAGTGCCATTATTTTCAGCAAATATTGGCTACTTACAAATATCAAAATCTAGTACAAAAATTAAAATCCATAAAACACAGTGTGTTAAGAATGCCTGTCTTTTTTAACATGCTGTTTTGGGAGGAGGCTTTGCATTATAAGAACATAAGAGAAGCCATGTTGGATCAGGCCAATGGCCCATCCAGTCCAACACTCAGTGTCACTCAGTGGCCAAAAAAAATTATATATATATACACACACACATACACACACACTGTGGCTAATAGCCTCTGATGGACCTCTGCTCCATATTTTTATCTAACCCCCTCTTGAAGCTGGCTATGCTTATAGCTGCCACCACCTCCTGTGGCAGTGAATTCCACATGTTAATCACCCTTTGGGTGAAGAAGTACCTCCTTTTATCCGTTCTAACCCGACTGCTCAGCAATTTCATTGAATGCCCACGAGTTCTTGTATTGTGAGAAAGGGAGAAAAGGACTTCTTTCTCTACCTTCTCCATCCCATGCATTATCTTGTAAACCTCTATCATGTCACCCCACAGTCGACGTTTCTCCAAGATAAAGAGCCCCAAGTGTTTTAACCTTTCTTCATAGGGAAAGTGTTCAAAACCTTTAATCATTCTAGTTGCCCTTTTCTGCACTTTTTCCAATGCTATAATATCCTTTTTGAGGTGCGGTGACCAGAATTGCACACAGTATTCCAAATGAGACTGCACCATTGATTTATACAGGGGCATTATGATACTGGCTAATTTGTTTTCAATTCCCTTCCTAATAATTCCCAGCATGGAATTTGGGCACAAGTAGATTTTTCTTGAAAAGAGGTGGAAATGAAGCTTCGGAGCTCAAATCTGATACTGCTGAGGGAATGATGCTTCATATTGCAGTAAGAGAGAAACAAATGCTAAGAGTAAAAGACTATTTGACTTTTGCAGTGGTATGATGAAGAGCTACTTCTAGAATATCCATATGACAAATCTTTATTTTGGTTAACAACAAAGCACCATTCTTTAAAACTCAGATTTCATGTTTTTTTTCTTTTTTCTGTGCACTGGCAAAACACAACATTGTAGGTTCTTTTAGAGTGCAGGAACCTGAGCCACCATCAACACTTGACTGTAGAGTAGGGTTGCCAATCCCCAGGTGGGGGCGGGGGATCCCCCAGTTTGGAGGCCTTCTCCCCGCTTCAGGGCCGTCAGAAAGCGGGGGAAGGGGAGGGAAATTTCTTCTGAGAACTGTATTATTCCCTAGGGAGAGTTATTCCCATAGAAAATCATGGAGAATTGATCCGTGGGTATCTGGGGCTCTGGGGGGCCCCTGTTTTTTGGGATAGAGGCATCAAATTTTCAGTATAGCATCTAGTGCCTCTCCCCAAAATACACCCCAAGTTTCAAAAAGATTGGACAAGGGGGTCCAATTCTATGAGCCCCAAAAGAAGGTGCCCCTATTCTTCATCATTTCCTATGGAAGGAATTGAAAAGGTGTGCCGTCCCTTTAAATGTGATGGCCAGAACTCCCTTTGGAGTTCAATTATGCTTGTCACAGCCTTGATCTTGGCTCCACCCCAATGTCTCCTGGCTCCACCCCCAAAGTCCCCAGATATTTCTTGAATTGGACTTGGCAACCCTAAGTCCAACCCTCTGTGTCACACAGTGGTCAAGAAAACCAGGTGCCATCAGGAGGTCCATCACTGGGACCAGGAAGAAGATGATTATGATGATATTGGATTTATATCCCACCCTCCACTCAGACTCTCAGAGCGGCTCACAATCTCCTTTACCTTCCTCCCCCACAACAGACACCCTGTGAGGTGGGTGGAGCTGGAGAGGGCTCTCACAGCAGCTGCCCTTTCAAGGACAACCTCTGCCAGAGCTATGGCTGACCCAAGGCCATGCCAGCAGCTGCAAGTGGAGGAGTGGGGAATCAAACCCGGTTCTCCCAGATAAGAGTCAGCGCACTTAACCAGTACACCGGGCTGGCTCTCTCTAAACTTCTAGGACACTAGAAGCTGTCAGGTGTGAGTCATTTCTTGGGTTCATGAATTTCTATAGAACATTTATAAGCAACTTTGCAGAAGTGGCCCTTCCCTTAACAGACCTCCGGACCAAGGGAAGGGTCCAGAAGTGAAGAAATCAGGGGTCCACCTAGAATGGTCCCCAAAGTGTCAGGCTACGTTTGATAACCCAAAAACTCTCTTCACCTCAGAATGCATCCTTATTCACCCAGGTGAAAATAAGAAATTTGTGGCGCAATGTGACGGAAGCGATGTGGTCAGGGCGGGCAATCTGTTACAAGAGGGGGAGGATGGTGTCAGAACTGGAACGAACTTCAGACGATTCCAATACTTGTTACAAAGTTAGGATCTTTATTGAAGAACTACAGTGCTAGAGCAACGAGATAACAGTAATGCCGAGTCCTGGCAGTTGGTTACATTTTATGCCATCAGTAAAGTACAGTAAAGCTATCATTCACATGGGTTACAGACAAGTGTCTCTCTTCCCAGGCTTCGTTATCAGAAGGGAGGATGCTTCCCTGTGGTGAAGGCCAAACGGCCTGTCTTCAAAAGGGCACCTGTGGATGTTGAACAGAGACTATCTGTCGCCCTTCTTGCGGCCCTAAATATTTGGAATAGCTAGGAGGGCAGGGTTAATTGCTCGGGCTATGGACTCTGTGTTAGTGTTAAGTTACAGCATGGAGTCGGTTTGGCCAAGGCAGATAGAGGAAAAGTTACAAGTTCTGACAGATGGCAAGTTACATCCCTGTGCTTACGTGTCAAAAAAAGTTCAATGCTACCGAGAGAAATTGGTCAGCTGGAGATAAAGAGGCCTCCACCATTAAACTGGCCCTAGAGACATGGCTGAAAAATATATGCATACCGGGTCAAAAAATTATATGCTGCCTTCATCGATTTGAAGGGTGCTTTTGATTCAATAGATAGAGCCCAACTATGGATCAAGCTAGGTTACCTGGGAATGGACCCTCGTTTGCGGTTTCTCTTGAGGAAACTTCATTCTAATACCTTTTGCCAAGTGAAATTTTCTTCTAGCGGTGACTTGACTAGTAAAATCCCAGTGTTAAAGGGGGTAAAACAAGGTTGTGTGCTGGCCCCACATCTTTTTAATTTATTTTTAACTGACCTGGCACAATTTTTGACCCCTATCAATGGTCATCTGCCTAAACTTGCAGGCCGAGCGGTCCCCTTATTACTTTATGCCGATGACACTACCATCCTCTCTTGTACAAGAGTGGGCCTGCAAAGGTATTTGAACGCCTTTTATGACTACTGTAATTGTAATTCACTTACTATCAATTATACCAAATCTAAAGTAGTTGTCTTTTCAAATTGTTGGGGCCCACAGAGATGGTTTATTGGCAATTCAACAATCGAGCAAACAAAAATTTTTAAATACTTGGGGATCACTTTTAACCACAAGTTAAGCTGGGTTTCACATCGTAACAACACCATCAACTTGGCTAAGTGTTCAGCTGCTCAAATTAAACAGTTTTTCTTTGCAAGGGGCAACCAATTAGTTCCAGCAGCTATTAAAGTATTCAAAGCCAAAACGCTTGCCCAAATCCTCTATGGTATCCCTATATGGATCTCAGCTTTTACCAGGAAAGTGGAGGGCATTCAAGCCTCATTCTTTAGACAAATTCTTGGTTTGCCAAAATGTGTGTCCTACTTTGCTCTCTGCTCTGAAGTGGGTCAGTCTTTGGTGGAGACAAAAGCCTGGATTGCAGTGTTTAAATTCTGGCTCAAAATTCATTTTAGAACAGATCCCAACAGCCTTCTTGATTGTATGAAAAGAGACCCATATATTTCGTCCTGGACAGCAGTGCTTCTGTCTAAACTCAATCAATTGGGGTTAGAGGTAGATGATTTTTCTACCTCTGAAGAGTCATATATCTTCAGATGTATTAAACTGAGACTGTGGGAATTGGAGGAAACGAAATTACGGCCAACTCTCCCTTATACTTGCTCTCCAGCTTCCTTAGGTCTTTATGCTTTTTGTGGCAAAATGCCCAATTATCTATCAGACCTAACCACTCCAAGTCATCGCAGGGCATTTATGTTGGCCAGACTAAACGCGTTTCCCTCCAAAGTTTTACAAGGGAGATATCAGCGAGTCCCTTTAGCCGACAGACTTTGCTCCTGTGGAGCAAATACCCCTGACTCAATCCAGCATATATTGCTTGATTGTTCTTTTTACCATAACCTCCGTAAAGATTTATTTGGCAAGCTTTCTTTTTCTCCAGATTTGTCTATTCTGCCACCCTGTTATTATTTATTGAGTGATACTGAGGGGGTGGTTAGTGAGGCTGTGGCAAAATTTCTGGCTGACATCCTTAAATTTAATTCTGACCATGTTTGAATGTATCTGTAAGCTCGGTTTTATTTTGATTTTATCTCCAATGTTTAAATTTTTATATTCTGTGTATTTTTATCTGAATCTATTATGCCATTAAAGGTTTGGTATGAATAGAAAAAAGAACCTGACATTAGGCAATGTAAATAAATCAAGTCCCATGCAGTTTTCTGTCTCTGCCCAAGTGGTCCACCATACAGAGACCCCAGGTTTTGAAAAACTTCGTTTCAATCATTCTTCCACAGGGGTGTGGGCTTCAAAAAACTCAATCCAGACATCTAAATATTTTTCATTCAACAAAGAATAGATCTTCTGATTCAAACGTGTAATTCTCTTCCAAGAGTTATATTTCTGTGTCGACTGATGTAATAACGTCAAATTTAATCAATTATTCTTATTGGAATCAAGCCAACCTCCCTTGTAACCTCCTTCAAACGCCTAGAGACATGGTGCCAGTTTTTAGAAGGTGCCGGGGTTCTGTTTGAAATTTGGACCAAATCACAAAAATTTGGAGGCAGTGGCTACTCGCAAACGGTCCACCAAACAAGTCCGATGGGCGGGGCTCTTTCACTTCATCCTCCTGCACATCCCTGGGAAACAAAACTTTCTTGTTGATGCCCCGTGGCACCTCCCCCAACATGAAAGCAAAAGGGAGGTCATTATTGACTCCCTCTTCACCCCTAACCAATTGGGAGCAATGGTGGCCGCTCGACGTCAGGCTCAGGAGGGCCCTCCCACTCCGCCTCTAGGGACGGACTTCCAATCCGCCCTCTGGGAGGAGCTAACACATCAACTGCCCAAGGGGGAGAATCTAGTTCAGGGGTGGCCACACACTTAAGGTAAGAGCCACATAGAATAAATGCCAGATGTTTGAGCCGCAAGACATGAACATCAGATGTTTGAGAGCCCTGAGGGAGGGAGGGAGGCAAATAGATGGTGGGAGGGAGAGGTGGAAAGAAAGCAACGTTAACTTTAAATGCATTCTCTAAGCTGCCAGCTAGCTTGGCTTGGAGAAGGGATTTAAAGAGACCAATGCCTTCTCCAAGCTGGCCAATGCGTCAGTGGGGGCTTTGAGAGCCACAGTTTGGCCTCCCCTGACCTAGTATGTCAGGAGGATGGGCTCTGGTACCGAGATGCCAAGTTATATATTCCCCCGCCTCTCTGCAAGATTGTGCTCGAGAGCACTCATGATGTTAATTTGAGGGGGGGGGGTGGAATTCAGTTTTGTAACGGCACCATGTTTTATACAAGGACAATTTTGGCGGCCAGGATTACACCGTGGTGTTTCTCGATATGTGATGAGCTACCCACTTGCATCACGGTGAAAAAAACAAACAAATGATAAAAAGCATGGAAAACTCTGGGCCTTTGAACCAGGTGATAAGGTCTACATTTCCACTGAGAACTTGCCCAACAGTCAGCCTTCCAAGAAACTGGGACTGAAATATTTGGGACCTTTCTCCGTAAAGCAAGTTATCAATAATGTGACTGTTGAGCTTCAATTGCCTAAAGCTCTAAAACATATTCGCCCCTGTTTTCATCGCAGCCTACTGAAACGCGATCCTGGGCCTGCACAGTGGAGGCCCCCAGCAGCGACACCTCCCCCAACCATAATTCGGGGTCAGATACAGTAAGAAACCTCAAGGGTAATATGCAATTAAAAGGTCAAACATTAAAAACAATGCAGGGCTTTTTTGAGCAGGAATGCAGTTCCAGTGGCTTGGCCTAATGAGGTGTGGCCTAATATGCAAATGAGCTCCTGCCAGGCCTTTTCTACAAAAAAGCCCTTGGTGAAACAATGGTGATATCAGGAGGTGTGGCCTAATATGCAAACAAGTTCCTGCCGGACTTTTTCTACAAGAAAAGTTCTGAAACAATGTATAATAAATCATAAGCAAACATACATGTATTTATTATAGAAAGTTAAAACCATCATTCAGCCATCATTAGCCTCTGTGCTTTGTACAATCATAAAACCACAATGGGAGCCCACTTCGCTTAACTTGACCTGACACGTTTCGACCTAGACGGGTCTTCTTCAGAGGTCAGAAAACGGAGTACACATATTGGCTCCTAATACAGAATACAACAAAACAATAGAACAATGCTGGACCACAAGGAAATGTAATAACGTGACAAAGGCGTAAAGATATTCTTGAGGCCTCTTATTCTATAGCCTTATATAGTATAACTGACTTAAGTTTCTCTGCCTGGTCTCTGAGACAGTCAAGGTCAGTCGACTGTCTTTTGATGATTATGTCTCCACCTGCAAACAGGGATGTGGGAACCGAACTTTGGCGGGAGGGTCAGTTTGCTTGGTGCCTTTGTGTTTCAAAAATATAACAGATCTTGTGGGTTATATTAGTAGGGCAATAGGCCCACCATAATAAGTTTTCGCAAGAACCATCTTGCCCTATGGAAGTCAGTGTTTCAATAAAGTCATTTATTACCAATGACCTGTGTTGTTAGCTGAACTGCTGGGGACTCGACAGAAGCCCTCCCCATTGGTTAGCTGATTAGCTTCCCAACCTCCACCTTTACCGCCTTGCTGCCAGAATACTTTCCTTGCCCTATGCTCCAGAGTGCCTGATGGAAGAATAAATCTTTGCTAGGTCTGCTGTGGATGGGCTTTTTTTGCATTGTCTTTTAACTGTTTTCTATGTCCTTCTAAATATATTTTTATTTATTATAACTGTATAGCTTATAGAACATAACCCAGATAAGCCTTAGTTATGTTGCCATGCTCTCAGGCCACTATCTTTACACCCTCTGTGGGTGGTCAGATGTTGCTGAAGTGTGTCACTCGACCTGAATCTTTTCTAACACTCTTGAGAATTCAAAGGTTTCTCCCCAGTGTGGGTTCTCAGATGCACTTGAAGTTGGCCATTCTGACCAAATCTCTTCCCACACACTGAGCATACAAAAGGTTTCTCCCCTGTGTGAGTTCTCTGATGCTTTTGAAGGATCCCCCTCTCACTGAATCTCTTTCCACAATCTGAGCATTCGAAAGGTTTCTCTCGTGTGGGTTCTCTGATGCACTTGAAGAGTCCACCTCTCACTGAATTTCTTTCCACACTCTGAGCATTCAAAAGGTTTTTCCCCTGTGTGAATTCTTTGATGCTTTTGAAGATTACCAGTCCGACTGAATCTCTTTCCACACTCTGAGCATTCAAAAGGTTTCTCCCCTGTGTGGGTTCTCTGATGCACTTGAAGGTGGGAATTCTGACCAAATCTCCTTCCACACACTGAGCATGCAAAAGGTTTCTCCCCTGTGTGCCTTCTCTGATGCTTTTGAAGATATCCCCCCTCACTGAATCTCTTTCCACAATCTGAGCATTCAAAAGGTTTCTCCCCTGTGTGGATTCTGAGATGCACTTGAAGAGTACCACTCAGACTGAATCTCTTCCCACACTCTAAGCATTCAAAAGGTTTCTCCCCTGTGTGCATTCTCTGATGCTTTTGAAGGATCCCCTTCTCACTGAATCTCTTTCCACAATCTGAGCATTCAAAAGGTTTCTCCCCAGTGTGGATTCTGTGATGCCTTTGAAGAACCCCCCTCTCACTGAATCTCTTTCCACACTCTGAGCATTCAAATGGTTTCTCCCCAGTGTGGTTTCTCTGATGCTTTTGAAGAGTCCCCCTCTCACTAAATCCCTTTCCACACTCTGAACATTCAAAAGGTTTCTCCCCAGTGTGGGTTCTCTGATGCACTTGAAGGTGGGGATTCTGACCAAATCTCTTTCCACAATCTGAGCATTCAAAAGGTTTCTCCCCGGTGTGGATTCTGTAATGCTTTTGAAGAACCCCCCTATCACTGAATCTCTTTCCACACTCCGAGCATTCAAAAGGTTTCTCCCCTGTGTGAATTCTCTGATGCCGACGAAGAGTCCCCATCTCACTAAATCCCTTTCCACACTCTGAACATTCAAAAGGTTTCTCCCCAGTGTGGGTTCTCTGATGCACTTGAAGGTGGACCTTCTGACCAAATCTCTTTCCACAATCTGAGCATTCAAAAGGTTTCTCCCCTGTGTGAGTTCTCTGATGCTTGTGAAGAGCCCCCCTCTCACTGAATTTCTTTCCGCACACTGAGCATACAAAAAGTTTCTCCCCTGTGTGCATTCTCTGATGCTTTTGAAGAACCCCCCTCTCACTGAATCTCATTCCACATTCTGAGCGTTCAAAAGGTTTCTCCCCAGTGTGGCTTCTCTGATGCTTTTGAAGAGTGCCACTCTGACCGCATTTGTCTTCACCCTCTGAGCATTCAAAGGGTTTCTCCCCTCTGTGCATTTTTTTGTGTACGAGGAGCTGTGATCTATTTCTAAAATATTTTCCACACAGAATGGATCTATTCAGCATCATTTTCATGAACTTTGGAAAATGTTCAGCACACTTTCTTCCATCTTGCTTCGCAACAATACAGTCGCTTTTCTTTCTCTTTGGTCTTCCTCGATTCCTGACATTTTCTTCCAGGTCTTCATGTTTAACTGTCTTCGGCAATTGCTGCTGAAATTCCTCACCCTCCGCATTCCTCTGATCATCCTCTGCTGGAATAAAGAGAGAGATCCTGTTAGCACCTGGGAGGGGTGGTGAGGTCCAAAGCCATCTATGGGACTGCAGTAGGAAAGGACTCACAACCCTCTGGAATCATACAGCTTGGCTGATCTTAACCTCCCCTCCACCTTTACCCACAATATCTAGTATTTAAGGATACTTCTGCCCCCCCCCCAATCAACAGATGATATCTTGCTGGGAATTTCTGAGCTTCCTGATTTCAGGCCCCCAGAAGGCCTCCCTCCCTCCTTACCCAGGGAGCAGTTTGATTGTTCCAAATGAAATATTGCTAAAATGTCGATCAGAAACCCCCCCATGACTGT
Organism: Heteronotia binoei; assembly: GCF_032191835.1. NCBI lineage: Eukaryota > Metazoa > Chordata > Lepidosauria > Squamata > Gekkonidae > Heteronotia > Heteronotia binoei. The sequence goes on from NC_083241.1 coordinate 34,042,816, forward strand.
TCCTTGCCTGTTCCCTTGATATAACTGTGAAGGATACTCACGCTCAGCCATCTCTTTTGGGAGGGAAATATGTTCTTGGGATCCTCTTGATGAACTCTCCAGCCATTCTTCGGATTCAAGGCTGTTGTCTGTCTCCGCCATAGTCTCTCTAACACTTCTGGATTCTTTCAGAGAGAGAGATAGAGAAAGTATTTAGTTATTTATGGTATGGCAGTGTGTAGTGTAGCCAGGAGATCCTAAGACTGTCTGGCAGCCAGTCGTTCCAGCTGTTTACCATTATAGAGCACGAGGTAGCAAGCTAGACAAGATCAGGCTATCCTGGGCTAACCAGCTTAGAGCAGAGAGAAAGTGACCATTCTGATACGGGGAAGAAAAGAAATTGAACTGTAAAAATTCTTCTGAAAGGACGGAACCATATTCAACATCCAACCCCACAATCCCAACCAGTATAAGGGGAATGGATCTGTGAAGCAAAACACCTGAGTTACCACAAGGGTTAACATGAGTATTAAGTGGCCCAGTCCATCTTGCACGTGTTCATGATTAGAGTGCCCCTGCAGCCAACGCCCTTATGTTTTTCAAGGCCAGACTCCAGAAAATGGTAATTGGTTAATTGTGGGAACATTTATCCAGCTGTGTAACTAGGAGAGAGGGGAGATTATTAGGGTGCTGACGCCCTCTGGAAAATTCCATCAAGGAGAACTCTTGTTCGACTCATTAGGACCACTTGACCCTAAAGACGTAGAAAATATAAGACAGGTATAGAACAGATGGAAGCTAAACTAATTTAATGCTCGTGCCATGCTCATAAAACTTGATGTTTTTTTGCTTTATGTAGAGTAACTTAAGGTACAAGTTGGAATACTTAGTCTGCAACAAGAGGTGCCTGTCAAGCATGGTAAAATTCCATTGATAATTGATTGTTTTAGAGTCCTCCATAACACTGGTCTGTGAAATATCTTGGAGGACAAAGGTCTGTTAGCTCTGTTATTCTTTCCCCCTCCCCCTTCCTGCTTTATTGCTTGCAAAGTAGAAGTAAAGAGAAACAAAACTAACTTGAGAAGAAGTAATCAGCATCTTCCCATACATTCCTGGTAGGGAGAGCGACACATCTGGGTAAAGCAAGGACAGAGTCCTGATAACGCTATGAGAATGTAGACATTAATGATAGTTTATGTGTGAGAGCTCTCCCTCGCCCCCACCTTTCGCAATCCTTTTGAAGTAAGCCTTAAAAGTATTGTATCAATGTATTTGCAGCATCACTCTCAAGAATCTGTTACACTGAAAGAATCGGTTTATCAATAAACGTAGTTTTGTATCAACTTCGACTCCTCATTGAAACCGCATGCTTGACAGGTGCCACCTGAAACCAAGTATTTCATGTATGCGATAGAACTGCTAGCTTTTCTTGTTTTTCTGTTGCTGAGATGCAGAAACGATGCTGTTCAGTGAAGTATTATTGTGAAATATTTTAAAGGGCTTTTCCTTTACTTGTGTGCAGTCTCCTCAGAAACACACTGAACTGGGTGCTGCTCAGGTATAAAGAGTGCTGACCCAGGAGGACCCAGGCTTTGGTTCTTGATAGATTCATTTCCAAATCACAGGCAGAGCAGAGGCTTGTAATCTTGGTTGGTCTCTCCCTTACCTGCCTCCGTGTCATGACCCTGGTATTTCTTGGAGGGCTTCCATTCAAATACTAGCCAGAGCCAGTCCTGCCTAGCTTCTGGGAAATTATGAGATCAGACCAGCCCGGGCTATTGATCCACCTCCAGATAATAGCTGATCCAAGGATTCCAAACCAACTGCAGTTTCTGAATTGATTTTGAGGGAAGGCCAACAGACAGTGCATTGCAGTAGTCTAGCCTAGATAGTAAAGAGTCCTGTAGCTGCACAGGGGTAGCCAACGGTAGCTCTCCAGATGGTTTTTGCCTACAACTCCCATCACCCCCAGCCAGCATGGCCAATGGCTGGGGCTGATGGGAGTTGTAGGCAAAAAGCATCTGGAGCATTACCGTTGGCCACCCCTGCTGTAGCACATTTAAGACTAACAAAATTTATTGTAGCATATGCTTTCAAGAAACATAGCTCTCTTCATCAGATGCATAGAGGGGACATAGAAACTGCCCAGAGTTATATAAGAGCTAAGGAGAGGAAGGAGCAGGTGCAGGTAGTGAATGCCATGTAAATGCAAAGCCATTGCAAAAGTCATGAAAAAGGTAGGAGGCACAATCCAGGCTGGGTGTGATCACTCTCCTTAGCTCCTATAGATCCCTGACCACTTTCTACATACTCTCCATGCATCTGATGAAGAGAGCTGTGTTTCTCGAAAGCTTAGTCTTAAAGGTGCTACTGGACTTTTGTACTATTGTGTAGACACAAGCTTTTTACAAGTGTTTACATAGTGTTAGTGCTTTAAATGGTCTGTTACAGTCTTTTATATGGTCTGTTACAGGTGTGAAATAAGAGCAAAAGCTCTATTCATTGGCTAAACAGTTAACATGGTTTCTCTTTGTGTGAGTTCTTACATGCTGTATAAGATTCCCATACTGAGTGAAGCTCCACACTGAGCATTCAAAAGGATTTCCCTCTGTGTGGGTTCTCTGTTGATGCTGAACACTGCTACTGTTACACAATGCGTTTTCACACTCTGAGCACTCAAAATGTTTCTTCCATGGGGGTTTTCAACCATCCTGCTGAAGAAAGCAACCCAAACTGAATCTCTTTCCATACTCTGAGCATTCAAAAGAGATTCCCTCTGTGGGTTCTCTGATGCCATTGAAGATCACCCTTGCTACTGAATCTCTTCCTGCACTCTGAGCATTCAAAAGGTTTCTCTGTGTGAGCTCTCTGATGGCGGTGAAGTGTGCCACTCTATATGAATCTCTTTTCACACTCTGAGCATTCAAAAGGTTTCTCCCCTGTGTGGCTTCTCTAATGATGTTGAAGATTGCCAAACTGACTGAAACTCTTTCCACACTCTAAGCATTTGAAAGGTTTCTTCCCTTATGTGTGTTCTTCGGTGTATTTTCAGTGAGTCTTTCTGACTGAATTTCTTTTCACACTGTGAGCATTCAAAACAATTCTCCCCTGAGTGGGTTCTGTGGTGCACTTGAAACTTGCCGCTCTGATTGAATCTCTCTCCAAATTCTGAGCATTCAAAAGGTTTCTCCCCTGTGTGAGATCCCTGATGTTGTTTAAGAGTGCCACTCTGATTCAATCTCTTCCCACACTCTGAACATTCAAAAGATTTCTCCCCTGTGTGGATTTTCAGATGCCTTTGAAGAGTCACACTGTGACCGTATCTCTTACCACACTCTGAGCATTCAAAAGGTTTCTCCCCTGTGTGGGTTCTTTCATGCAGTTGCAAATTCCCCCTCATACTGAATTTTTTCCCACATTCTGAGCATTCAAAACGTTTCTCCCCTGTGTGTGTTCTTTGGTGCAGTTGAAGAGTGCCACTCTGAATTTCTTCCCACACTCTGAGCACTCAAAAAGTTTCTCCCTTCTATGTATTCTTTGGTGCACAAGTAGCTGTGATCTATTTCTAAAATTCTTTCCACAATGAATGGATGTATTTGACTTAATTATCCTGTGCTTTAGAGAATGTACATTATGCTTTCTTGTGTCTCGCTTCTCAACCATACGGCTGCCTTTCTTTCTCTTAGGTCTGCCTTGATTCCTGACATTTTCTCTGTTCTTCATTTTTAACTCTGTCTGGCATTTGCTGATGAAGTTCCTCATTCTCTTTATTCCTCTGATCCTCCTCTGCTGGAATAGAGAGATCCTGTTAGCACCTGGGAGGGCTGGTAAGGTCCAAAAACATCTATGCGACTGCAGTAAAAAAAGGATTAATGTCCCTCTGGCCTCGTCCAGCTTGGTTGATCTTAACCCTTCTCCACCTTTCCCCAAAATATCTATCCTTTAAGGTTATCTCACTCTCTCAAGAGCCACAGTTTAGCTCTTCCCCTGAAAGAGTTTCTCCAGATTTTAAGTCCCCAGAAGGTCTTCCTCTCTCCATGCCAGGCCCGGCGCTAGGGTTTCTGGCGCTCCATGCCACACCCTATGCCAGCGCACCTTCTGGTTTTTTTGCATGCGTGAAACATGCGGGGCTCAATGACATCACCATGACTTCACCGGGCCGCATGTGCTTCGCATGAACACTGTCTGACTTTTTTTTTCCAATGCAGAGGAAAGGAGAAATAAGGCAACACAAGGTGGGGGGAGAGGAGGGGGTGGATAGAGAGGGAGGCAAGCAGCAAAACCGTCCTACTCACCTCTCTCAGCAGCAGTCCCTTCCTGGCTCCTTCTGAAGAGGGATAGGCTGAGCCACATTTGGGAGGAGTGGAGGCCCCCCCCAAGAGCAGCCAAAAATCCTGCTGCTGCCCAGCAATGGACGGGCTGAGCCGTGTTCGGGAGGGGCAGATTCCAGGGCCCTGGAGGTCACCTCCCTCCCCCGCAAGAGTGGCCGAAAGTCTTGCCACTGCTCAGCAACAGATGGCCGCCTACTTCACTGACTCCCACGAGCTGGCTCTGCTCCATACTCCGCAATCCATATGATGGTAGCAAACTAAATATTGCTTGGAAGTGAATCAGACATCCCCCATGACTATTCCATGTCTCTTCCCTTCACAGGACCATGAAGGATACTCACTGTCAGCCAGCTCCTCTGGGAAGGAAATTTGCTCTTGGGATCCTCTTGAGAAACTCTCCAGTTTTTCTTTGGATGCAAAGCCATTGTCTTTCTCCACCATAGTCTCTCTTATACTTCTGGCTTCATTTGCAAAGAGAGCTAGAGAAAGATAAGATAAAGTATTTATCAATCATATGGCAGTGTGTAGCATAGCCAAGAGATCATATATGTGTGTGTGTTTGTGTGTGTGTGTATATAAAGGTAAAGGTAGTTCCCTGTGCAAGCACCAGTCGTTTCCGACTCTGGCGTGACGTTGCTTTCACAACGTTTTCGTGGCAGACTTTTTACGGGATGGTTAGCCATTGCCTTCTTCAGTCATCTACACTTTACCCCCAGCAAGCTGGGTACTCATTTGACTGACCTTGGAAGGTTGGAAGGCTGAGTCAACCTAAGCCGGCTACCTGAACCAGCTTCCGCTGGGATCGAACTCAGGTCATGAGCAGAGAGTTCAGACCACAGTACTGCAGCTTTACCTTCACTGGCTTGAGCGATGGCCACGACACTGGCCTCAGTTGCCCCTGGGTGAGTACACACACAAGAAGCTGCCTGATACAGAATCAGACGCTTGGTCCGTCATAGTCAGCACTGTCTACTCAGAACAGCAGCAGCTCTCCAAGGTTTTAGGCAGAGATCTTCACATCACCTACGTGACCCTTTTAATCTGAGATGCTGTGGACTGACCTGGGGAGCTTCTGCATGCCAAAGCCTCCCACCCCAGTAGTGGGACAGTCCTCAAAATGGTGAATTGCTATTCAGTATTTTGATTCATGCCTCATCACCATGGCAGCAACTCACATCTTGGGCACCTATAAAAGATCCTTACCCAGAAAGGCCACATGGCCGTAGTTCTCCAGCATGACTTCCCTGTACAGAGCTCTTTGTCCCAGATCCAGCAGGGCCCATTCTGCCTCCGTGAAATAGACGGACACCTCCTCAAAGGAAAAGGGACACTGAAAGAAAAAGCAGATTCCCTCCTCAGAGATTAGGCCAGGCAGAGATTGCACCCTGGAAGGGTGTATTCTGGGAAGGCTTGATATGGGTAAAGGGAAAAGTGTTCAGAAGATCTCTTGTCCAGACACCTTGTAGAAACTGCAGGAGCAAAAGCCCTCCTAAGAAAGGAGGAGGGACCCAGGTTGTCCCCTGCTCATCTCTCCTACCTGGACTGGAGGGGCAGCAGCTGCTTCCACACCTCTGAAAAGATGACAGCTCAACAGCATCTCTTCACTGCCTGTGACTGAGACAAAGGAGGACAGAAAAGTGCCTGGTTGTTTGTTCCCTGCTTCACACACCACCTTCCCAGGATTGTAAAACTTTCCCGTGTGTACACTCAACAATTTTTTTAAACACTTTAAAACAAATTCTGGGAGAGGCAGAAGAGAAGCACCAGGTACCTAGGAGTCTCAGCGATTTAAAATGCTGCCAACATATTTCAGCCTTCTGTGAGACCTGCGTGTGGTCTGTTGGGAGGGAAAGAGGGAGGTGGAAATTCTGTTAAATGCCATGTCTCCATCCCATTCTGCCCAGACTTGAACACATCTGGAGACACGACAGTGATACGAATTAGTTTTCAGAGTTTCTCATGGCATGCTAACTCAACCACTTTAGGTTTACAGTCAGAGACAACATCAACTTGACACCACGTCTGCCCCAAGCCCCTCTCCAAACTCCTTGGCGATGCTTCCTACTAAAATTCCCTCTAAGCTAAGTTAGCGTGAGCTAGTTCACAGGTATTTTTTAGCCTCCAGCTCACACAATTTTCTCTCAGCGCAGGAAAAATGGCCCCAGAGCAAAGTAATTTATGCAGTAGCTCGTAACGTTAATGTCAGTAGATCACAAAGTAGATTTTTTTGCTCACAAGACTCCACAGCTTTGAGGGAGTGTCGCTTGCTACAACAGCATCCTGTTTCCCACGGCACCTTGCCAGATGTCCCTGTAAGTAATAACACAGAAGTCAACCTTTTCCATTATTACTGGGCCCTAGAAACTGGTTTTCAGAGATCTGCTGCCCCAGAAGGTGGAGGCTCTCTTTATTCACTCAGTTGAATAGCTCTGCTGAGGTTTGTCTACCATTTCTCTTCTGAGCCACAGGACTGGATTTACATGTTTTTTGAGGGAGGGGGGAATTAAAAAAATGACGCCCCCTTATGGGCCATTCTATCTTATCTGGGAGAACCGGGTTTGATTCCCCACTCCTCCACTTGCACCTGCTGAAATGGCCTTGGGTCCGCCATAGCTCTGGCAGAGTTGTCCTCGAAAGGGCAGCTGCCGTAATTCTCTCAGCCCCACCCACCACACAGGGTGTTTGTTGTGGGAGAGGAAGATAAAGGAGATTGTGAGCCGCTCTGAGACTCTGAGTGGAGGGCGGAATATAAATCCAATGTCGTCTTCTTCTTATGGCCCCATAGAATACAATTAACTCCATACCCTATTTGGCGCCCCCCCTGCATCGGCGCCTGGGGCAACACCCCCCTCTCCCCCCCCCCCCCAGATCCAGCCCTGCTGAGCCACCTTGAGTTCTTCTTACAGAAGGAAAGTTAAATATGGATATTTAAATTAAGGGGAGGAATGGCCCACAATGAATTTGTCTGATCTCCTTTTAGAGGTTCGAGTGCTATGAATTAACTCTTGTGTTGCGTGAAGAAGGATTTATCATTTTTCCCCCAGATCTCAACTCTCTACCCATCAAATTCACAGGGGGCCCGGTCACATCCAGGTACTTACCATAGGAAAGGACAACTTGGGGACGCTCCATGGCTTGTGCCCTTTGCCCTTCCTTGGAAGGAACTCCTTCCGCTTCAGAGATTGTAGCTTCTATCTTCATGGTCTCAGCACCTGAAACAGCAACAAGGGAGAGGGGTAAGAGGAGAGGGCATGGAAGAGAGCAAGTCCTGCCCCACTCCCAGATTCTGTATCCTTCTTTCAGTAGACCTGATGCGTTAACTGGAAGAATAAGAAGTTCTCTAGTATCAGAGGCTGCTGAAAGGGGCTGTTTCTTACACATCCAAGAGGAAAAGACCAACTTTTTGTTTGTTTGCAAATTAAGACCACAGGAACAGAATATCCGTTTTGTTCATTTGACTTTTCTTGAGCTGAAGGAAATTGATGATAGCACACACACACCTCTCACCAAGCTCTGCTTCCAGAGGGGTGCAAAACTGGTTCCTAAGACCGTTGTCAACCTCCAGGTGGGGCCTGAAGTTCTCCCGGAATCACAACCCCCCCCCCACACACACCCCCGCTGCAGACAGAGATCAGCTCCCCAGGAGAAAATGGCTGTACGGGGCAGGAGGGGGGGGATTCTTTCTCCTATCTGAGCTTCTCCCGTCCCCGAACTGGGACTTACCCAGAATTCACTCCCCCCCCCCCCGCCCTAAAAAAAAAATTCAGGAATTTGCCATCCGGGAGTTGCTAACCCGATGCAAACCACGGCAGAGAAGGATCTCAGCCTCCCACCCACGAAAGATCTCAAAGCTTATCATGCAAGCCCATACTTCCAAGTCCACCTTTCACGGATGCGGATGCAGGGCTTTTCCCAGCTGTTGCACATCTGCAGCCCTTCCCGCTCTCTGCCCCCAGGCAGAAGCAACTTCCCCCCTCCAAAAAACAAAGGAGCCTCTCCTCTTCTCCCCACCCCCCTTGCTCGGCCTCTCTAGCAAAGGGCTCTGTGGCTTTAACCCTTAAAGGTAAAGGTAGTGCAAGCACCAGTCGTTTCCGACTCTGGGGTGACGTTGCTTTCACAACGTTTTCACGGCAGACCTTTGACGGGGTGGTTTGCCATTGCCTTCCCCAGCCATCTACGCTTTCCCCCCAGCGAGCTGCGGACTCATTTGACCGACCTCGGAAGGATGGAAGGCTGAGTCAACCTGGAGCCGGCTACCTGAACCAGCTTCTGCTGGGATCGAACTCAGGTCGTGAGCAGAGGGCTCCGACTGCAGCACTGCAGCTTTACCACTCTGCGCCACGGGGCTCTTGGCTTTAACCCTCGCAGTGCTGCAGACATAGGGAAAAGGAGTCCTCTCCACGAAGAGCTCCAGCCAGGCCTTCCGCTGCTCAGTGGGGCTCCTCTAGAGTAACTCTGCCCGGGGTTGCGCTCCCAGAGAATCCCCAGCTGTTCAGCCATCTCAGAGAAAGGGAGGCTGAAGCTCCTCATTCCTCCATTGGTATAAGGAGGGCCGTGAAGCTCCACTAGGGGAAGGGGTTGGACATGGGTAGTTGAGGCTGTTGCTTGATTTCTATCTATTGCACCTTGGAGAGAAAAGGTCAAGGTAGCCAATCTCCTGTACAAACAGGACTTCAGACAGATAGACTTTATTTATGGCAAAAGCCAACATCTTAAACAAAAGGGATAACTATACATATCCAAAAGCAATCTGTAAAACACGATAAAAGTATTATAATATTATTAAAATTGAAAAATATGCAACAATGGCCATTAAAACGAATGTACTCTGGCATTTCAGGCTACTAGTAATTTTCTCATCCTAAAGGCAAACCAACCAATTGTAGCTATTTTAAGAGTAACTGCAAGATACTTGTCCTCCAAGGAAAGGAAAGGAAAGGTCCCCTGTGCAAGCACCAGTTTTTTCCGACTCTGGGGTGACGCTGCTTTCACAACGTTTTCACGGCAGACTTTTTACGGGGTGGTTTGCCATTGCCTTCCCCAGTCATCGACACTTCCCCCCGCCCCAGCAAGCTGGGGACTCATTTTACCGACTGGGGAAGGCAATGGCAAACCACCCCGTAAAATGTCTGCCGTGAAGACGCTATGAAAGCAACGTCACCCCAGAGTTGGAAACGACTGGTGCTTGCATAGGGGACCTTTCCATTTGTTAAGAGCCCTGTGGCGCAGAGTGGTATAGCAGCAGTACTGCAGTCCTAAGCTCTGCTCACGACCTGAGTTCGATTCTGGTAGAAGCTGGGTTCAGGTAGCCGGCTCCAGGTTGACTCAGCCTTCCATCTCCGAGGACGGTAAAATGAGTACCCAGCTTGCTGGGGGGAAAGTGTAGATGACTGGGGAAGGCAATGGCAAACCACCTCGTAAAAAAGTCTGCCGTGAAGACGTTGTGATGAGACGTCACCCCAGAGTCAGAAACGACTGGTGCTTGCACAGGCGACTACCTTTTTTTAGGCTTTTGAGAGCTGCCCAGGTATTCTTCTCAGGAGGACCTAGGAATGAAGTACAAAATCTCTGGCTGTCTCAGGAGGACCTAGGAATGAAGTACAAAATCTCTGGCTGTTGAATGACCAAAGCTCATCACTGTCAGGAGGCAGACTGCCACAGAAATTGAGGCCATTTAAAAAAAAATTATTTCCCTTCATTATATTCTGCCTTTTCCTCCCTAGGGCCCAAAGAAACTTGCATTGGTTTTCTTCTCTTCTTTTTATTTTTAAAAAATTATTCGTTAAGTCATTTTTACCCTGTGGCTTCCACCGTTCTCTCACTCTTCTGTTTTTATCCTCCCAGCAACCCTGCGGGGTAGGTCAGGGCGAGAGTGCGCTGGCCCCAGGTCACCCAGCGAGCTTCCATGGCAGAAGTGGGGCTTCGAATCCAGGTCTCCCAGATACTAGCCTGGCACTCTTAACCACTATACCACACTGGAAAACTCCCCCCCCCCTCATTTCCTTCCCAACAGAATGCATTAGATCAGGAGTGGCCAAACTGTGGCTCAGGAGCCACATGTGGCTCTTTCACGCATATTGTGTGGCTCTTGAAGCCCCCATCCCCCTGTCAGCTGGCTTGGAGAAGGTATTTCTCTCCTTAAATCACTCCTCCAAGCCAAGCCAGCTGGCGGAAAATACATTTAAAGTTAAAGTATCCTTCCTTCCTTCCTTCCTTCCTTCCTTCCTTCCTTCCTTCCTTCCTTCCTTCCTTCCTTCCTTCCTTCCTTCCTCCCTCCCTCTCTCTTAAACATCTGATGTTCCACCCATGCATTAGATGAAAACTGCAAAGCATCTCTGTTGGCTGAGGTGATGCTACGTGGGCTCTGTGCCCTTCGTTACTGCATCGTACTGCTGTAGAAATTGCAGGAGCGAATGTCCTGTTAATCTCTGCTTCTGCCTTTTAAAAAGTGCTAGTGAGATGTTGCGGAATGCTTGAGTGCTTCTCACCCTTTTTGAAACTTGAATGTCCTCTGAAGTTTATACAGCTCTATGCAGACATGCTTTTTTTAAAAAAAATCACACTTTTGATGCAGTTAGGGCTTTTTTGGAGCAGGAACACACAGGAATGTAGCTCTAGGGGTGCAGCCAAATAGGCAAATGAGTTCCTGCTGGGCTTTTTCTACCAAAAAAGCCCTGGATATAGAGTGGTTAGCTGCAGTACTGCAGTCCAAGCTCTGCTCACGACCTGAGTTTGATCCCAGCAGAAGCTGGTTCAGGTAGGACTCAGCCTTCCATCCTTCCGAGTCCCTAGCTTGCTAAGGGGGGGGGGGGGGTAAAGTGTAGATGACCGGGGAAGGCAACGGCAAACCACCCTGTAAAACCAAGAATACAGAGCATCATTATTCCAGAGTGTTCCATCTATACCTTGTGGCCAATAGCTACTGATGGACATAAGAACATCAGTGAAGCCATGCTGGATCAGGCCAACGGTCCATCCAGTGTCAACACTGTGTATCACACAGTGGCCAAAATCCAGGGGTCATCAGGAGGTCCACTAGTGGGGCCAGAACTCCAAAAGCCCTCCCACTGTTGCCCTCCAAGCACCAAGAAGACAGAGCATCACTGCCCCAGACAGAATGTTCCATCTGTAACTAGTGGCTGATAGCCAGTGAGAGACCTTTGCCCCATATGTTTATCCAGTCTCCTCTGGAAGCTATCCATACTTGGCCATCACCGTATCTTGTAGCAGGCTCGGATTAGAACGTCAGCCTTTTCCATCCAAAGATGGCATATTTGGACCACACCATTCTCCGAACTCCTTGCTCAGCTGCACCTTCCCGCTATTGCATTCTCGTCCTGCCCTCCCAGCCCCACCTAGCTGCTTCACGTTGACTTCTGCTTCTCTTCCTCCAGGTCGGTGAAGTTCAATAAGGGCTACGCTGCTCTCAGTCAGATCTCGGATGAAACCCTGGTGTCCTTGGAATCAGACAGGTGAGGACTGAGCTGGGACCTCCTGGGAGCACTGAGGTGGGAAAAGCCAAGAAGTTCCCATTTAGGGGTGTTCCCTGGTCCTCTAACTTATTGACAGATTGGGTAGCAGTGAGGTGAGGGGCCGTGGTTCAGCGGTAGAGCATCTGCTTGGCATGCAGAAGGTCCCAGGTTCAATCCCTGAATCTTCAGTTAAAAGGGACCGAGCAGGAGGGGATGTGGAAGTTCTTGATCTGGCTCAGCAGTAGAGCATCTGCTTGGCATGCAGAAGGTCCCAGGTTCAATCCCTGAATCTTCAGTTAAAAGGGACCGAGCAGGAGGGGATGTGGAAGTTCTTGATCTGGCTCAGCAGTAGAGCATCTGCTTGGCATGCAGAAGGTCCCAGGTTCAATCCCTGAATCTTCAGTTAAAAGGGACCGAGCAGGAGGGGATGTGGAAGTTCTTGATCTGGCTCAGCAGTAGAGCATCTGCTTGGCATGCAGAAGGTCCCAGGTTCAATCCCTGAATCTTCAGTTAAAAGGGACCGAGCAGGAGGGGATGTGGAAGTTCTTGATCTGGCTCAGCAGTAGAGCATCTGCTCGGCATGCAGAAATTCCCAAATTCAATCCCCGGCATTTCCAGTTAAAAGGGACCGGGCAGGAGGGGATGTGGAAGATCTCGATCTGGTAGAGCATCTGCTTGGCATGCAGAAGGTCCCAGGTTCAATCCCTGAATCTTCAGTTAAAAGGGACCGAGCAGGAGGGGATGTGGAAGTTCTTGATCTGGCTCAGCAGTAGAGCATCTGCTTGGCATGCAGAAGGTCCCAGGTTCAATCCCTGAATCTTCAGTTAAAAGGGACCGAGCAGGAGGGGATGTGGAAGTTCTTGATCTGGCTCAGCAGTAGAGCATCTGCTTGGCATGCAGAAGGTCCCAGGTTCAATCCCTGAATCTTCAGTTAAAAGGGACCGAGCAGGAGGGGATGTGGAAGTTCTTGATCTGGCTCAGCAGTAGAGCATCTGCTCGGCATGCAGAAATTCCCAAATTCAATCCCCGGCATTTCCAGTTTAAAAGACCCTGGAGAGCTAATGCCAGTCTGCAGAGACAATACTGACTTTGATGGGCCATTGACCTGTTTTGGTATAAGGCAGCCTCATGTGTTCCAAGATGCTAAGGGCCCTAAACTGGATGGGCTGTACCAGCCCAATCTCAGAAACTAAGCAGGGTCAGCCCTGGTCCATGTTTGGATGGGAGACCACCAAGGAAATCCAGGGTTACTACGCATAGGCAGGCAGTGGCAAACCACCTCTTCGTGTCTCCTGCCTTGAAAACCCTATGGAGTCATGGATATCAAGTTGGCTTCAGTCAGGGTCAGGGCCTTCTCTACCGTGGCCGCAGCGTGGTGGTACTCCACCGGGCCTTTTTTCACATCTTCCTGGCACCTTCTCGTGACTGAATGCCAGCACTGCGATCTTGCTTTTCAAATGTTTAGACATTGGGAATGGTTTAAATACTATGTTTTTATGGTTTTACCTCATTCTGTATTCTATTGGATCAAGAAGAAGAAGGTGATACTGGATTTATATATTTCAGAGTCTCAGAGCGGCTCGCAATCTCCTTTATCTTCCTCCCCCACAACAGACACCCTGTGAGGTGGGTGGGGCTGGAGAGGGCTCTCACAGCAGCTGCCCTTTCAAGGACAACCTCTGCCAGAGCTAAGGCTGACCCATAGATCTGAGATCTATTTGAGGGCTTCAAACATGACTAAAGCTCCTTCCATTTCTTTCTGGTTAGAATAAGATTTCTGTGCAGATTCACACTTTCTACAAGAGTTTATATAGTGCCTAATGCATGGTCTATCATGATCTTTTTTCTCTTCATGCGAGTTCTTAGAGGCTGCAGAAAATTTACTTGATGAGTGAAACTCCACACTCTGAGCATCCAAAAGGTTTTCCCTCTGTGTGGGTTCTTGAATGATGTTGAAGACTGCTGCTGTTCCTCAAGGTCATTCCGCACTCTGAGTGCACAAACTGTTTCTTCCATGTGGGGTTTAAGGTCCTGTTGAAGAAGGCGACTCGGTTTGAATCTTTTCCCACACTCTTAGAATTTCAAAGGTTTCTCACCTGTGTCAAGAGAGCTTCCAAAAATGGAGGGAAAACTCACCGCCCACAATCCTGATGTGCCAACATAAACTGTGGGATTTCTTCCTGAATGGTGAAATTGCAAGCCACTCTCTAATATCTAACCTAGATCATTATCAGAAATCATTTAAAGCTTTATGGTCACCTGTGGTAAATTATCTTGTAGATAAGAGTGTCAGACGTTGGAACTTACCTGTTTAAATGTGCTTTAAACTGTTCATGTCCCCTTGCCCTAACTAACTCCATTTTGAATGACTCTACTAACCCTGGGAATAAAGGTTTGCATTTCAAACCATTTTGCAACAGTTACTAACTCCCATGAGAATTCCTTGCATAGCACTAACAAATGTAGCAGGACTTTGAAGATAGTAAGCCTCAAGGTAACCAGCAGGGTTCCTTCCTTGGGAAAGAGATAAGGAGGTACGAGAACCGGCAGTTGCCTCCCGAAAGTGTGAGAATGGTTTTATTGTTTAGCTTTTGATGTTAGAGGTTAAAATGGTATGCTTTGCTTTGAATTGTATCAATCTCAACTCGTTCCTGACCCAGACGACTAGTCCTCAAATAAATGGATTAACTTTGCTACAAATGATGGTCCGTTTTACTTTGAAGTTCCAAGTCTGACAAAGAGATCTTACCCAAGAACCCTTATTACACCAATTTGATTTTCTTTTAACTTCAGCAGAAAGATATTGCTCTCTTTTTGCCCATATACAGTAGAGTAATATTTTAATACTGTTATTATGACTTTTACAACCTTGTTATACCATGCAAGTAAGCATTTGTTGGCTAAGGTGTCTGTAATGTAGTGTGTATAGCAAATTGCATATAGTATTCAAATGTGATATATGTGACAATGATTGTATTTTTCTTTTCTCATATTGTTGTTACAAACTATTGGTTACCAGTTGTTTGTTGTACTACATTTTTTCTTCTCAATAAAATATTTAAACTTTTAAAAAGAGAAAGCTTCCAGCTTGAAGGGAATCTCTCTGCTGGGTGTGTTAATTCCTGTGTTCACAGGTACTATCACTCCTACAAGTCTGTTTCTCTCCAAGGCTGTTTCCTTAGGCTAGTCTGATTAGCTGATATGTTGCAGTTGAGAAACGCAGAGTGGTCATTTGCCTGCATTTTGGGAAGACACCACAGAGATAGCCACATGAGTGGCTAAAGGGGTTCATAGGCTGAAGCTGGCTTTTCCCAATAAGAATAGTTAGGCAGAAGTCATAAGAACATAAGAGAAGCCATGTTGGATCAGGTCAATGGCCCATCCAGTCCAACCCTCTGTGTCACACAGTGGTCAAGAAAACCAGGTGCCATCAGGAGGTCCATCACTGGGACCAGGAAGAAGATGATTATGATGATATTGGATTTATATCCCACCCTCCACTCAGACTCTCAGAGCGGCTCACAATCTCCTTTACCTTCCTCCCCCACAACAGACACCCTGTGAGGTGGGTGGAGCTGGAGAGGGCTCTCACAGCAGCTGCCCTTTCAAGGACAACCTCTGCCAGAGCTATGGCTGACCCAAGGCCATGCCAGCAGCTGCAAGTGGAGGAGTGGGGAATCAAACCCGGTTCTCCCAGATAAGAGTCAGCGCACTTAACCAGTACACCAGGCTGGCTCTCTCTAAACTTCTAGGACACTAGAAGCTGTCAGGTGTGAGTCATTTCTTGGGTTCATGGATTTCTATAGAACATTTATAAGCAACTTTGCAGAAGTGGCCCTTCCCTTAACAGACCTCCGGACCAAGGGAAGGGTCCAGAAGTGAAGAAATCAGGGGTCCACCTAGAATGGTCCCCAAAGTGTCAGGCTACGTTTGATAACCCAAAAACTCTCTTCACCTCAGAATGCATCCTTATTCACCCAGGTGAAAATAAGAAATTTGTGGCGCAATGTGACGGAAGCGATGTGGTCAGGGCGGGCAATCTGTTACAAGAGGGGGAGGATGGCAAGTTACATCCCTGTGCTTACGTGTCAAAAAAAGTTCAATGCTACCGAGAGAAATTGGTCAGCTGGAGATAAAGAGGCCTCCACCATTAAACTGGCCCTAGAGACATGGCAGTAATAGAAAAAAGAACCTGACATTAGGCAATGTAAATAAATCAAGTCCCATGCAGTTTTCTGTCTCTGCCCAAGTGGTCCACCATACAAAGACCCCAGGTTTTGAAAAACTTCGTTTCAATCATTCTTCCACAGCGGTGTGGGCTTCAAAAAACTCAATCCAGACATCTAAATATTTTTCATTCAACAAAGAATAGATCTTCTGATTCAAACGTGTAATTCTCTTCCAAGAGTTATATTTCTGTGTCGACTGATGTAATAACGTCAAATTTAATCAATTATTCTTATTGGAATCAAGCCAACCTCCCTTGTAACCTCCTTCAAACGCCTAGAGACATGGTGCCAGTTTTTAGAAGGTGCCGGGGTTCTGTTTGAAATTTGGACCAAATCACAAAAATTTGGAGGCGGTGGCTACTCGCAAACGGTCCACCAAACAAGTCCGATGGGCGGGGCTCTTCTCTCAGTTTCACTTCATCCTCCTGCACATCCCTGGGAAACAAAACTTTCTTGTTGATGCCCCGTGGCACCTCCCCCAACATGAAAGCAAAAGGGAGGTCGTTATTGACTCCCTCTTCACCCCTAACCAATTGGGAGCAATGGTGGCCGCTCGACGTCAGGCTCAGGCGGGCCCTCCCACTCCGCCTCTAGGGACGGACTTCCAATCCGCCCTCTGGGAGGAGCTAACACATCAACTGCCCAAGGGGGAGAATCTAGTTCAGGGGTGGCCACACACTTAAGGTAAGAGCCACATAGAATAAATGCCAGATGTTTGAGAGCCGCAAGACATGAACATCAGATGTTTGAGAGCCCCCAGGGAGGGAGGGAGGCAAATAGATGGTGGGAGGGAGAGGTGGAAAGAAAGCAACGTTAACTTTAAATGCATTCTCTAAGCTGCCAGCTAGCTTGGCTTGGAGAAGGGATTTAAAGAGACCAATGCCTTCTCCAAGCTGGCCAATGGGGCGGTGGGGGCTTTGAGAGCCACACAATATGTGTGAAAGAGCCACAGTTTGGCCACCCCTGACCTAGTATGTCAGGAGGATGGGCTCTGGTACCAAGATGCCAAGTTATATATTCCCCCGCCTCTCTGCAAGATTGTGCTCGAGAGCTCTCATGATGCTAATTTGGGGTGGGGTGGGATGTGGAATTCAGTTTTGTAACAGCACCACGTTTTATACAAGGACAATTTTGGCGGCCAGGATTACACCGTGGTGTTTCTCAATATGTGATGGGCTACCCAGTTGCATCACGGTGAAAAAAACAAACAATATGATAAAAAGGATGGAAAACTCTGGGCCTTTAAACCAGGTGATAAGGTCTACATTTCCACTGAGAACTTGCCCAACAGTCAGCCTTCCAAGAAACTGGGACTGAAATATTTGGGACCTTTCTCCATAAAGCGAGTTATCAATAATGTGTCTGTTGAGCTTCAATTGCCTAAAGCTCTAAAACATATTTGCCCGTTTTCATCGCAGCCTACTGAAACGCGATCCTGGGCCTGCACAGTGGAGGCCCCCAGCAGCGACACCTCCCCCAACCATCGTTCGGGGTCAGATACAGTAAGAAACCTCAAGGGTAACATGCAATTAAAAGGTCAAACATTAAAAACAATGCAGGGCTTTTTTGAGCAGGAATGCAGTTCCAGTGGCTTGGCCTAATGAGGTGTGGCCTAATATGCAAATGAGCTCCTGCCAGGCCTTTTCTACAAAAAAGCCCTTGGTGAAACAATGGTGATATCAGGAGGTGTGGCCTAATATGCAAACAAGTTCCTGCCGGACTTTTTCTACAAGAAAAGTTCTGAAACAATGTATAATAAATCGTAAGCAAACATACATGTATTTATTATAGAAAGTTAAAACCATCATTCAGCCATCATTAGCCTCTGTGCTTTGTACAGTCATAAAACCACAATGGGAACCCACTTCGCTTAACTTGACCTGACACGTTTCGACCTAGACGGGTCTTCTTCAGAGGTCAGAAAACGGAGTACACATATTGGCTCCTAATACAGAATACAACAAAACAATAGAACAATACTGGACCACAAAGGCTTAAAGATATTCTCGAGGCCTCTTATTCTATAGCCTTATATCCTAATCAAGGGCATACATATCGCATCCAGTGTCTTATTGTATGCCTTGCCACATGGTCCAGAGTTGATCAAGGCAGGTGTAAGGTCACAGACTACGTGCCAGGAGTTATGTGTCGGGGTCAGATACACCATAAGGTGCAAGACATCTTGGATTTGAAATCAAAGAGGGAGGAACTCTACTACTTATTTCCCATTAGTGATGCAGGATGGGTCCAGAAGTCTGACATACGTGCCCCCAAACTCATTAAATCTTTCCATCAAAGCACCCATGACAAACCCGGGGTGAGGGGGTCTTTGGGGGGCCAGTATGTCAAGAGTACCTCTCGCCATTTGTTCTGTATTACAATCTGACCTGAAGTTACCTCTGCTTATGCTGTGCCTCTATCTCTTTGCGTAACTGACTTAAGTTTCTCTGCTTGGTCTCTGAGACAGTCAAGGTCAGTCGACTGTCTTTTGATGATTATGTCTCCACCTGCAAACAGGGATGTGGGAACCGAACTTTGGCGGGAGGGTCAGTTTGCTTGGTGCCTTTGTGTTTCAAAAATATAACAGATCTTGTGGGTTATATTAGTAGGGCAATAGGCCCACCATAATAAGTTTTTGCAAGAACCATCTTGCCCTATGGAAGTCAGTTTTTCAATAAAGTCATTTATTACCAATGACCTGTGTTGTTAGCTGAACTGCCGGGGACTCGACAGAAGCCCTCCCCATTGGTTAGCTGATTAGCTTCCCAACCTCCACCTTACCGCCTTGCTGCCAGAATACTTTCCTTGCCCTATGCTTCAGAGTGCCTGATGGAAGAATAAACCTTGGCTAGGTCTGCTGTGGATGGGCTTTTTTTGCATTTGTCTTTTAACTGTTTTCTATGTCCTTCTAAATATATTTTTATTTATTATAACTGTATAGCTTATAGAACATAACCCAGATAAGCCTTAGTTATGTTGCCATGCTCTCAGGCCACTATCTTTACACCCTCTGTGGGTGGTCAGATGTTGCTGAAGTGTGTCACTCGACCTGAATCTTTTCCAACACTCTTGAGAATTCAAAGGTTTCTCCCCAGTGTGGGTTTTCAGATGCACTTGAAGTTGGCCATTCTGACCAAATCTCTTCCCTCACACTGAACATACAAAAGGTTTCTCCCCTGTGTGAGTTCTCTGATGCTTTTGAAGGATCCCCTTCTCATTGAATCTCTTTCCACAATCTGAGCATTCGAAAGGTTTCTCCCGTGTGGGTTCTCTGATGCACTTGAAGAGTCCACCTCGCACTGAATTTCTTTCCACACTCTAAGCATTCAAAAGGTTTCTCCCCTGTGTGGGTTCTCTGATGCACTTGAAGGTGGGGATTCTGACCAAATCTCTTTCCACACACTGAGCATGCAAAAGGTTTCTCCCCTGTGTGCCATCTCTGATGCTTTTGAAGATATCCCCCCTCACTGAATCTCTTTCCACAATCTGAGCATTCAAAAGGTTTCTCCCCTGTGTGGGTTCTGAGATGCACTTGAAGTTGGCCATTCTGACCAAATCTCTTCCCACACTCTAAGCATTCAAAAGGTTTCTCCCCTGTGTGAATTCTCTGATGCTTTCGAAGACTCCCGCTCTCACTGAATTTCTTTCCGCACACAGAGCATACAAATGGTTTCTCCCCTGTGTGCATTCTCTGATGCTTTTGAAGGATCCCCTTCTCACTGAATCTCTTTCCACAATCTGAGCATTCAAAAGGTTTCTCCCCAGTGTGGATTCTGTGATGCCTTTGAAGAACCCCCTTCTCACTGAATCTCTTTCCACACTCTGAGCATTCAAATGGTTTCTCCCCAGTATGGCTTCTCTGATGCTTTCGAAGAGTCCCCCTCTCACTAAATCCCTTTCCACACTCTGAACATTCAAAAGGTTTCTCCCCAGTGTGGGTTCTCTGATGCACTTGAAGGTGGGGATTCTGACCAAATCTCTTTCCACAATCTGAGCATTCAAAGGGTTTCTCCCCGGTGTGGATTCTGTAATGCTGTTGAAGAACCCACCTCTCACTGAATCTCTTTCCACACTCTGAGCATTCAAAAGGTTTCTCCCCTGTGTGAATTCTCTGATGCCGACGAAGAGTCCCCATCTCACTAAATCCCTTTCCACACTCTGAACATTCAAAAGGTTTCTCCCCAGTGTGGGTTCTCTGATGCACTTGAAGGTGGACCTTCTGACCAAATCTCTTTCCACAATCTGAGCATTCAAAAGGTTTCTCCCCTGTGTGAGTTCTCTGATGCTTTTGAAGAGCCCCCCTCTCACTGAATTTCTTTCCGCACACTGAGCATACAAAAAGTTTCTCCCCTGTGTGCATTCTCTGATGCTTTTGAGGAACCCCCCTCTCACTGAATCTCATTCCACATTCTGAGCATTCAAAAGGTTTCTCCCCAGTGTGGCTTCTCTGATGCTTTTGAAGAGTGCCACTCTGACCGCATTTGTCTTCACCCTCTGAGCATTCAAAGGGTTTCTCCCCTCTGTGCATTTTTTTGTGTACGAGGAGCTGTGATCTATTTCTAAAATATTTTCCACACAGAATGGATCTATTCAGCATCATTTTCATGAGCTTTGGAAAATGTTCAGCACACTTTCTTCCATCTTGCTTCGCAACAATACAGTCGCTTTTCTTTCTCTTTGGTCTTCCTCGATTCCTGACATTTTCTTCCAGGTCTTCATGTTTAACTGTCTTCGGCAATTGCTGCTGAAATTCCTCACCCTCCGCATTCCTCTGATCATCCTCTGCTGGAATAAAGAGAGAGATCCTGTTAGCACGTGGGAGGGGTGGTGAGGTCCAAAGCCATCTATGGGACTGCAGTAGGAAAGGACTCACAACCCTCTGGAATCATACAGCTTGGCTGATCTTAACCTCCCCTCCACCTTTACCCACAATATCTAGTGTTTAAGGATACTTCTGCCCCCCAAAATCAACAGATGAGATCTTGCTGGGAATTTCTGAGCTTCCTGATTTCAGGCCCCCAGAAGGCCTCCCTCCCTCCTTACCCAGGGAGCAGTTTGATTGTTCCAAATGAAATATTGCTAAAACGTCGATCAGAAACCCCCCCATTGTCAGAACAACAACAAGCCAAGAAGTGGGGGAAGCTGAGTCCCAGCCCAACCAAGCCTGACGGAAAAAGGGCCCCTACGACCTCAACGCCCAGAGGATCCCCCGGGGGAAGGAAATGCTTCAGATGCGGCAACCCGGGGCACCTGGCATCTAACTGCCCCGAGAAACCAACACTCGCGACCCCGCCGCCCAACCGCCAGCCGCAACCCCGAAGAAGACTGGGGGGAGAGCAAGGGAGCCCAGTCGGGGCGCCGTCACCACATCCCTGGCGATTGACGAGGATGTTATAACAATCGAGGAGTCGAGCGAAGAATCCTGGGACCCCGAGCTGACGGGAAACGACAGCGACCTGCTTTAATGGGTGCCGCGAAGCAGGTCAGAGAATCGACGGCACCAATCACGGTGAGAGTAACTGGGGAACTATTATTTATGGCCGTGACTTTGTTAAACCCCAAACTAAAGCGGTTCATGCACGCCCGGGCCCTAACAGACTCGGGGTGCACGAGGGATATCATCACCCCCCGCCTAGTAGAGGCGCTAGGGCTAACTACGTCCCCCCTGCCCCACCCGATCCAATTTGAACAAATGGACGGGACGGTAATGAAAGGCGGGCCATGCACCGAAGAGACTCAGGCGGTGCCGGTGGGAACGAAGGAACACTGGGGGATGGAGTTGTTTGTGATAGCCCCATCGTCCTCTTTCGATGTGGTGGTGGGAACAGGGTGGCTAGCCAGACACCA
Organism: Heteronotia binoei; assembly: GCF_032191835.1. Classification (NCBI taxonomy): domain Eukaryota; kingdom Metazoa; phylum Chordata; class Lepidosauria; order Squamata; family Gekkonidae; genus Heteronotia; species Heteronotia binoei. The sequence continues at coordinate 34,064,674 of NC_083241.1, forward strand.
GCCCGACATACAGTGGGAAGCCCAGATCGTCAACTTCCCTGACTGGGGGTGTGAGCACCACCACTGGCGGAGGGAGTGGGGCCCCAAACCCCCGCCGCAAAACGAGAGACTATGCCTGACCGTAGAGGAGGTCAAATCAATTCCCAGGGAGTATCAGGATTTGAAAAGGGCGTTCAGCGAGGAGGAAGCAGACGAGCTGCCCCCGCACCGCCCTACAGACTGTGCTATAGAACTAATACCGGGCCAGGAACTACCGAAAGCCAAGCTCTATTCGATGGGGTGGGCGGAGAAGGCGGAATTAAAGAAATTCATAGACAAAAATTTGAAGAGAGGGTTCATCCGCCCTGCCACCGCCCCGCATGCGGCCCCGGTCCTGTTCCGGAAGAAGAAGGACGGGAGCCTGAGGCTTTGCGCTGACTTTCGCGGGATAAATGGGATTTCTATGTCCAATGCCTACCCTATCCCACTGATAAAAGACCTCCTGAGCACGGTGGCGGAGGGTAAAGTGTTCACCAAGCTCGACCTCAGAGATGCATATTTCTGGGTGCGGATTAAGGAGGGGGATGAATGGAAAACGGCGTTTAACACCCCTATGGGACAGTTCGAGTACCTGGTGATGCCGTTTGGACTCCAAGGGGCACCGGGAGTGTTCATGAATTTTATCAATGAAGTACTGAGGGAATACTTGTATAAGGGGGTGGTGGTGTACCTGGATGACATCATTATTTATTCAAAAGACTTAGAATCCCACGTTCCCTTAGTCCGAAAGGTGCTGACCACGTTGTATCAGAACAAGCTATACGCTAAGCTAACCAAATGCGAGTTTCATCAAGCGGAACTCGACTACCTGGGGTTTCGGGTGTCCGGGGAAGGGCTGGCGATGGACCCCGCCAAAATTCAAGCGGTACTAGATTGGGAACCACCCCGAACCCGATGGCAGTTACAATCTTTCTTGGGGTTCGCAAATTTTTACCGCGGGTTCATAAAAGGGTTCGCCTGGGTAATGCTACCCCTCACTGAACTTCTCAAGACCAAGGGGAAGGGGGAGGAAGCGAAAAAGCCCGGAGCCCGCCTGAGTTGGACACCCCAATGCCAGCAAGCCTTTGATGAACTGAAAAGGCTGTTCACAAGCGAGCCTGTGCTCGCCCACCCCAACGAACTCAAACCCCGGGCTCCTCCAACCACTACCAACAGCCGCGAGGCCCTGGGCCGTGGTTTCGATGGACTTCATAGTAGAGCTACCACCTTCCCAAGGGAAGACAGTAATTTTAGTAGTGGTGGATACTTTCTCGAAGCAGGCCCACTTCATCCCCTGCAAGAAGTTACCCACAGCTAAGAAATTGGCCCACCTATTTTTCCATCACGTGGTCCACCTCCACTCATTCCCAGATAAGGTGATTAGCGACCGCGGGCCACAGTTCGTTGCCAACTTCTGGCGGGAGTTTTGCAAACTCACGGGCATGGAGCAGGGGCTCAGCTCCGCCTACCACCCCAGACGGACGGCCAGACGGAGAGGGTTAACGGGCTGCTAGAGCAATACCTCAGGTGCTATGTCAACTACCAGCAGTCCAACTGGGTGGAACTATTGCCCTTTGCAGAGTATGGGTACAATAACAGCTTACATAGCTCCACCAAAACCTCCCCTTTCCAGGTCGTCAATGGTTACGAGGGAAAACCCTTCCCCCTCCTTCCTACAGCCAAAGACACCCCTGAACCAACCTCCTGTCAACAGTGGTGGGAAGGGATCGGGAAGGGCTGGAAGGTGATACAAGAGAATCTGGAGAGTGCTAAGGAGGACTATAAAAAACATTTTGATCGAAAGCACTCCCGCCAGTGGGCGCTTAAGGAAGGGGATTCAGTGTTTCTCTCCACCAAGAACCTCCCCCTTGCACAAACATGTCGGAAACTGGCTTACAAATACTTGGGTCCCTTTAAGATAAAACGCGTGATCAACGAGGTCACAGTAGAACTGGAGCTACCCAAAATGTTTAGTAAGATTCACCCTGTTTTTCATTGCAGCCTTCTTCGCAAAGACCCTGGAGCTACGTCCTGGCACCCTCGCCCTCCGGAGCCACCTCCTACTCAAGTGAAGGGCCAGAGCCACCATGAGGTGCAGGAGATTCTGGACTCCAGGGTCCGATGTGGGGTGTTGTACTATCTGATAAGATGGAAGTACTTCCCCCCTAGTTGTGATGAGTGGGTCAAAGCCAGTGACGTGACCGCCCCGCAATTGCTTAAGAAATTCCACCTACTGTACCCACACAAGCCCGAGCGAAGGCTTAGGGGGGGCAGTATGTCAGAACTTGTATCTGTTATGTATGCTTAGTTAAACACTCTTACCTTAACCGACTCCATATTGTAACTGTTAGTAGAGAGCAAGCTTTGTAGCTAGCATTGTAACCAAATGCCTTGCATTTCAAACAAACTGTGATCACTGGAGGGTGACTGTGAATCCCAGGGAAACATCTGCAGGTGTCCTTTGAAGCCACTCTGCCAGGACATCTCCCCAGGACTCCTTCCTCCTCCGCAAAGATAAGGAGCCCTGGGAACAGACTAGTGTCTCCCAAAGTGTGAGAATCGGTTTTATTGTTGTAGTTAGGATTGCATAAAGAATGTAACCATTGCTGAGCTCGTTATCAGAATCAACTCGTCTTTCTCCTGAACACAGTTCTCAATAAACGCTTTAAACTTTGAAACAAAGTTATGAGCCTCGTTTGAAGTTCTTCAAGTTCTGACACCCATGACTGTTCCTTGCCTGTTCCCTTGATATAACTGTGAAGGATACTCACGCTCAGCCATCTTTTTTGGGAGGGAAATATGTTCTTGGGATCCTCTTGATGAACTCTCCAGCCATTCTTCGGATTCAAGGCTGTTGTCTGTCTCTGCCATAGTCTCTCTAACACTTCTGGATTCTTTCACAGAGAGAGATAGAGAAAGTATTTAGTTATTTATGGTATGGCAGTGTGTAGTGTAGCCAGGAGATCCTAAGATTGTCTGGCAGCCAGTCGTTCCAGCTGTTTACTATTACACAGCACTAGGTAGCAAGCTAGACAAGATCAGGCTATCCTGGGCTAACCAGGTTAGAGCAGAGAGAAAGTGACCATTCTGATACGGGGAAGAAATTGAACTGTAAAAATTCTTCTGAAAGGACGGAACCATATTCAACATCAAACCCCACAATCCCAACCAGTATAAGGGGAATGGATCTGTGAAGCAAAACACCTGAGTTACCACAAGGGTTAACATGAGTATTAAGTGGCCCAGTCCATCTTGCACGTGTTCATGATTAGAGTGCCCCTGCAGCCAACGCCCTTATGTTTTTCAAGGCCAGACTCCAGAAAATGGTAATTGGTTAATTGTGAGAACTTTTATCCAGCAGTGTAACTAGGAGAGAGGGGAGATTATTAGGGTGCTGACGCCCTCTGGAAAATTCCATCAAGGAGAACTCTTGTTCGACTCATTAGGACCACTTGACCCTAAAGACGTAGAAAATATAAGACAGGTATAGAACAGATGGAAGCTAAACTAATTTAATGCTCGTGCCATGCTCATAAAACTTGATGTTTTTTTGCTTTATGTCGAGTAACTTAAGCTACAAGTTGGAATACTTAGTCTGCAACAAGAGGTGCCTGTCAAGCATGGTAAAATTCCATTGATAATTGATTGTTTTAGAGTCCTCCATAACACTGGTCTGTGAAATATCTTGGAGGACAAAGGTCTGTTAGCTCTGTTATTCTTTCCCCCTCCCCCTTCCTGCTTTATTGCTTGCAAAGTAGAAGTAAAGAGAAACAAAACTAACTTGAGAAGAAGTAATCAGCATCTTCCCATACATTCCTGGTAGGGAGAGCGACACATCTGGGTAAAGCAAGGACAGAGTCCTGATAACGCTATGAGAATGTAGACATTAATGATAGTTTATGTGTGAGAGCTCTCCCTCGCCCCCACCTTTCGCAATCCTTTTGAAGTAAGCCTTAAAAGTATTGTATCAATGTATTTGCAGCATCACTCTCAAGAATCTGTTACACTGAAAGAATCGGTTTATCAATAAACGTAGTTTTGTATCAACTTCGACTCCTCATTGAAACCGCATGCTTGACAGGTGCCACCTGAAACCAAGTATTTCATGTATGCGATAGAACTGCTAGCTTTTCTTGTTTTTCTGTTGCTGAGATGCAGAAACGATGCTGTTCAGTGAAGTATTATTGTGAAATATTTTAAAGGGCTTTTCCTTTACTTGTGTGCAGTCTCCTCAGAAACACACTGAACTGGGTGCTGCTCAGGTATAAAGAGTGCTGACCCAGGAGGACCCAGGCTTTGGTTCTTGATAGATTCATTTCCAAATCACAGGCAGAGCAGAGGCTTGTAATCTTGGTTGGTCTCTCCCTTACCTGCCTCCGTGTCATGACCCTGGTATTTCTTGGAGGGCTTCCATTCAAATACTAGCCAGAGCCAGTCCTGCCTAGCTTCTGGGAAATTATGAGATCAGACCAGCCCGGGCTATTGATCCACCTCCAGATAATAGCTGATCCAAGGATTCCAAACCAACTGCAGTTTCTGAATTGATTTTGAGGGAAGGCCAACAGACAGTGCATTGCAGTAGTCTAGCCTAGATAGTAAAGAGTCCTGTAGCTGCACAGGGGTAGCCAACGGTAGCTCTCCAGATGGTTTTTGCCTACAACTCCCATCACCCCCAGCCAGCATGGCCAATGGCTGGGGCTGATGGGAGTTGTAGGCAAAAAGCATCTGGAGCATTACCGTTGGCCACCCCTGCTGTAGCACATTTAAGACTAACAAAATTTATTGTAGCATATGCTTTCAAGAAACATAGCTCTCTTCATCAGATGCATAGAGGGGACATAGAAACTGCCCAGAGTTATATAAGAGCTAAGGAGAGGAAGGAGCAGGTGCAGGTAGTGAATGCCATGTAAATGCAAAGCCATTGCAAAAGTCATGAAAAAGGTAGGAGGCACAATCCAGGCTGGGTGTGATCACTCTCCTTAGCTCCTATAGATCCCTGACCACTTTCTACATACTCTCCATGCATCTGATGAAGAGAGCTGTGTTTCTCGAAAGCTTAGTCTTAAAGGTGCTACTGGACTTTTGTACTATTGTGTAGACACAAGCTTTTTACAAGTGTTTACATAGTGTTAGTGCTTTAAATGGTCTGTTACAGTCTTTTATATGGTCTGTTACAGGTGTGAAATAAGAGCAAAAGCTCTATTCATTGGCTAAACAGTTAACATGGTTTCTCTTTGTGTGAGTTCTTACATGCTGTATAAGATTCCCATACTGAGTGAAGCTCCACACTGAGCATTCAAAAGGATTTCCCTCTGTGTGGGTTCTCTGTTGATGCTGAACACTGCTACTGTTACACAATGCGTTTTCACACTCTGAGCACTCAAAATGTTTCTTCCATGGGGGTTTTCAACCATCCTGCTGAAGAAAGCAACCCAAACTGAATCTCTTTCCATACTCTGAGCATTCAAAAGAGATTCCCTCTGTGGGTTCTCTGATGCCATTGAAGATCACCCTTGCTACTGAATCTCTTCCTGCACTCTGAGCATTCAAAAGGTTTCTCTGTGTGAGCTCTCTGATGGCGGTGAAGTGTGCCACTCTATATGAATCTCTTTTCACACTCTGAGCATTCAAAAGGTTTCTCCCCTGTGTGGCTTCTCTAATGATGTTGAAGATTGCCAAACTGACTGAAACTCTTTCCACACTCTAAGCATTTGAAAGGTTTCTTCCCTTATGTGTGTTCTTCGGTGTATTTTCAGTGAGTCTTTCTGACTGAATTTCTTTTCACACTGTGAGCATTCAAAACAATTCTCCCCTGAGTGGGTTCTGTGGTGCACTTGAAACTTGCCGCTCTGATTGAATCTCTCTCCAAATTCTGAGCATTCAAAAGGTTTCTCCCCTGTGTGAGATCCCTGATGTTGTTTAAGAGTGCCACTCTGATTCAATCTCTTCCCACACTCTGAACATTCAAAAGATTTCTCCCCTGTGTGGATTTTCAGATGCCTTTGAAGAGTCACACTGTGACCGTATCTCTTACCACACTCTGAGCATTCAAAAGGTTTCTCCCCTGTGTGGGTTCTTTCATGCAGTTGCAAATTCCCCCTCATACTGAATTTTTTCCCACATTCTGAGCATTCAAAACGTTTCTCCCCTGTGTGTGTTCTTTGGTGCAGTTGAAGAGTGCCACTCTGAATTTCTTCCCACACTCTGAGCACTCAAAAAGTTTCTCCCTTCTATGTATTCTTTGGTGCACAAGTAGCTGTGATCTATTTCTAAAATTCTTTCCACAATGAATGGATGTATTTGACTTAATTATCCTGTGCTTTAGAGAATGTACATTATGCTTTCTTGTGTCTCGCTTCTCAACCATACGGCTGCCTTTCTTTCTCTTAGGTCTGCCTTGATTCCTGACATTTTCTCTGTTCTTCATTTTTAACTCTGTCTGGCATTTGCTGATGAAGTTCCTCATTCTCTTTATTCCTCTGATCCTCCTCTGCTGGAATAGAGAGATCCTGTTAGCACCTGGGAGGGCTGGTAAGGTCCAAAAACATCTATGCGACTGCAGTAAAAAAAGGATTAATGTCCCTCTGGCCTCGTCCAGCTTGGTTGATCTTAACCCTTCTCCACCTTTCCCCAAAATATCTATCCTTTAAGGTTATCTCACTCTCTCAAGAGCCACAGTTTAGCTCTTCCCCTGAAAGAGTTTCTCCAGATTTTAAGTCCCCAGAAGGTCTTCCTCTCTCCATGCCAGGCCCGGCGCTAGGGTTTCTGGCGCTCCATGCCACACCCTATGCCAGCGCACCTTCTGGTTTTTTTGCATGCGTGAAACATGCGGGGCTCAATGACATCACCATGACTTCACCGGGCCGCATGTGCTTCGCATGAACACTGTCTGACTTTTTTTTTCCAATGCAGAGGAAAGGAGAAATAAGGCAACACAAGGTGGGGGGAGAGGAGGGGGTGGATAGAGAGGGAGGCAAGCAGCAAAACCGTCCTACTCACCTCTCTCAGCAGCAGTCCCTTCCTGGCTCCTTCTGAAGAGGGATAGGCTGAGCCACATTTGGGAGGAGTGGAGGCCCCCCCCAAGAGCAGCCAAAAATCCTGCTGCTGCCCAGCAATGGACGGGCTGAGCCGTGTTCGGGAGGGGCAGATTCCAGGGCCCTGGAGGTCACCTCCCTCCCCCGCAAGAGTGGCCGAAAGTCTTGCCACTGCTCAGCAACAGATGGCCGCCTACTTCACTGACTCCCACGAGCTGGCTCTGCTCCATACTCCGCAATCCATATGATGGTAGCAAACTAAATATTGCTTGGAAGTGAATCAGACATCCCCCATGACTATTCCATGTCTCTTCCCTTCACAGGACCATGAAGGATACTCACTGTCAGCCAGCTCCTCTGGGAAGGAAATTTGCTCTTGGGATCCTCTTGAGAAACTCTCCAGTTTTTCTTTGGATGCAAAGCCATTGTCTTTCTCCACCATAGTCTCTCTTATACTTCTGGCTTCATTTGCAAAGAGAGCTAGAGAAAGATAAGATAAAGTATTTATCAATCATATGGCAGTGTGTAGCATAGCCAAGAGATCATATATGTGTGTGTGTTTGTGTGTGTGTGTATATAAAGGTAAAGGTAGTTCCCTGTGCAAGCACCAGTCGTTTCCGACTCTGGCGTGACGTTGCTTTCACAACGTTTTCGTGGCAGACTTTTTACGGGATGGTTAGCCATTGCCTTCTTCAGTCATCTACACTTTACCCCCAGCAAGCTGGGTACTCATTTGACTGACCTTGGAAGGTTGGAAGGCTGAGTCAACCTAAGCCGGCTACCTGAACCAGCTTCCGCTGGGATCGAACTCAGGTCATGAGCAGAGAGTTCAGACCACAGTACTGCAGCTTTACCTTCACTGGCTTGAGCGATGGCCACGACACTGGCCTCAGTTGCCCCTGGGTGAGTACACACACAAGAAGCTGCCTGATACAGAATCAGACGCTTGGTCCGTCATAGTCAGCACTGTCTACTCAGAACAGCAGCAGCTCTCCAAGGTTTTAGGCAGAGATCTTCACATCACCTACGTGACCCTTTTAATCTGAGATGCTGTGGACTGACCTGGGGAGCTTCTGCATGCCAAAGCCTCCCACCCCAGTAGTGGGACAGTCCTCAAAATGGTGAATTGCTATTCAGTATTTTGATTCATGCCTCATCACCATGGCAGCAACTCACATCTTGGGCACCTATAAAAGATCCTTACCCAGAAAGGCCACATGGCCGTAGTTCTCCAGCATGACTTCCCTGTACAGAGCTCTTTGTCCCAGATCCAGCAGGGCCCATTCTGCCTCCGTGAAATAGACGGACACCTCCTCAAAGGAAAAGGGACACTGAAAGAAAAAGCAGATTCCCTCCTCAGAGATTAGGCCAGGCAGAGATTGCACCCTGGAAGGGTGTATTCTGGGAAGGCTTGATATGGGTAAAGGGAAAAGTGTTCAGAAGATCTCTTGTCCAGACACCTTGTAGAAACTGCAGGAGCAAAAGCCCTCCTAAGAAAGGAGGAGGGACCCAGGTTGTCCCCTGCTCATCTCTCCTACCTGGACTGGAGGGGCAGCAGCTGCTTCCACACCTCTGAAAAGATGACAGCTCAACAGCATCTCTTCACTGCCTGTGACTGAGACAAAGGAGGACAGAAAAGTGCCTGGTTGTTTGTTCCCTGCTTCACACACCACCTTCCCAGGATTGTAAAACTTTCCCTTGTGTACACTCAACAAATTTTTTAAACACTTTAAAACAAATTCTGGGAGAGGCAGAAGAGAAGCACCAGGCACCTAGGAGTCTCAGCGATTTAAAATGCTGCCAACGTATTTCAGCCTTCTGCGAGACCTGCGTGTGGTCTGTTGGGAGGGAAAGAGGGAGGTGGAAATTCTGTTAAATGCCATGTCTCCATCCCATTCTGCCCAGACTTGAACACATCTGGAGACACGACAGTGATGCGAATTAGTTTTCAGAGTGTCTCATGGCGTGCTCACTCAACCACTTTAGGTTTACAGTCAGAGACAACATCAACTTGACACCACGTCTGCCCCAAGCCCCTCGCCAAACTCCTTGGCGATGCTTCCTACTAATATTCCCTCTAAGCTAAGTTAGCGTGAGCTAGTTCACAGGTATTTTTTAGCCTCCAGCTCACACAATCTTGTCTCAGCGCAGGAAAAATGGCCCCAGAGCAAAGTAATTTATGCAGTAGCTCGTAACGTTAATGTCAGTAGATCACAAAGTAGATTTTTTTGCTCACAGGACTCCACAGCTTTGAGGGAGTATCGCTTGCTACAACAGCATCCTGTTTCCCACGGCACCTTGCCAGATGTCCCTGTAAGTAACAACACAGAAGTCAACCTTTTCCATTATTACTGGGCCCTAGAAACTGGTTTTCAGAGATCTGCTGCCCCAGAAGGTGGAGGCTCTCTTTATTCACTCAGTTGAATAGCTCTGCTGAGGTTTGTCTACCATTTCTCTTCTGAGCCACAGGACCGGATTTACATGTTTTTTGAGGGAGGGGGGAATTAAAAAATGACGCCCCCTTATGGGCCATTCTATCTTATCTGGGAGAACCGGGTTTGATTCCCCACTCCTCCACTTGCACCTGCTGAAATGGCCTTGGGTCCGCCATAGCTCTGGCAGAGTTGTCCTCGAAAGGGCAGCTGCTGTAAGAGTTCTCTCAGCCCCACCCACCTCACAGGGTGTTTGTTGTGGGAGAGGAAGATAAAGCAGATTGTGAGCCGCTCTGAGACTCTGAGTGGAGGGCGGAATATAAATCCAACGTCGTCTTCTTCTTATGGCCCCATAGAATACAATTAATTAATATATATAATTAACTCCATACCCAATTTGGCGCCCCCCTGCATCGGCGCCTGGGGCAACACCCCCCTCTCCCCCCCCCCCAGATCCAGCCCTGCTGAGCCACTTTGAGTTCTTCTTACAGAAGGAAAGTTAAATATGGATATTTAAATTAAGGGGAGGAATGGCCCACAATGAATTTGTCTGATCTCCTTTTAGAGGTTCGAGTGCTGTGAATTAACTCTTGTGTTGCGTGAAGAAGGATTTATCATTTTTTCCCCAGATCTGAACTCTCTACCGATCAAATTCACAGGGGGCCCAGTCACATCCAGGTACTTACCATAGGAAAGGACAACTTGGGGACTCTCCATGGCTTGTGCCCTTTGCCCTTCCTTGGAAGGAACTCCTTCTGCTTCAGAGATTGTAGCTTCTATCTTCATGGTCTCAGCACCTGAAACAGCAACAAGGGAGAGGGGTAAGAGGACAGGGCATGGAAGAGAGCAAGTCCTGCCCCACTCCCAGATTCTGTATCCTTCTTTCAGTAGACCTGATGAGTTAACTGGAAGAATAAGAAGTTCTCTAGTATCAGAGGTTGCTGAAAGGGGCTGTTTCTTACACATCCAAGAGGAAAAGACCAACTTTTTGTTTGTTTGCAAATTAAGACCACAGGAACAGAATATCCCGTTTGTTCATTTGACTTTTCTTGAGCTGAAGGAAATTGATTATTACACACACCCCTCACCAAACTCTGCTTCCAGAGGGGTGCAAAACTGGTGCCTAAGACGGTTGTCAACCTCCAGGTGGGGCCTGAAGTTCTTCCGGAATCACAACCCCCCCCTCCCCGCTGCAGACAGAGATCAGCTCCCCAGGTGAAAACGGCTGTACGGGGCAGGAGGGGGGGATTCTTTCTCCTATCTGAGCTTCTCCAGTCCCCAAACTGGGACTTACCCACAATTCACTACCCCCCCCCGCCGCCCTAAAAAAAAAAAAAAAAGTTCAGGAATTTGCCATCCGGGAGTTGCTAACCCGATGCAAACCACGGCAGAGAAGGATCTCAGCCTCCCACCCTCGAAAGATCTCAAAGGTTATCATGCAATCCCATACTTCCAAGTCCACCTTTCCCGGATGCGGCTGCAGGGCTTTTCCCAGCTGTTGCACATCTGCAGCCCTTCCCGCTCTCTGCCCCAGGCAGAAGCAACTTCCCCCCTCCAAAAAACAAAGGAGCCTCTCCTCTTCTCCCCACCCCCCTTGCTCGGCCTCTCTAGCAAAGGGCTCTGTGGCTTTAACCCTTAAAGGTAAAGGTAGTGCAAGCACCAGTCGTTCCCGACTCTGGGGTGACGTTGCTTTCACAACGTTTTCACGGCAGACCTTTGACGGGGTGGTTTGCCATTGCCTTCCCCAGCCATCTACGCTTTCCCCCCAGCAAGCTGGGGACTCATTTGACCGACCTCGGAAGGATGGAAGGCTGAGTCAACCTGGAGCCGGCTACCTGAACCAGCTTCTGCTGGGATCGAACTCAGGTCGTGAGCAGAGGGCTCCGACTGCAGCACTGCAGCTTTACCACTCTGCGCCACGGGGCTCTTGGGTTTAACCCTCGCAGTGCTGCAGACATAGGGAAAAGGAGTCCTCTCCACGAAGAGCTCCAGCCAGGCCTTCTGCTGCTCAGTGGGGCTCCTCTAGAGTAACTCTGCCCGGGGTTGAGCTCCCAGAGAATCCCCAGCTGTTCAGCCATCTCAGAGAAAGGGAGGCTGAAGCTCCTCATTCCTCCATTGGTATAAGGAGGGCCGTGAAGCTCCACTAGGGGAAGGGGTTGGACATGGGTAGTTGAGGCTGTTGCTTGATTTCTGTCTATTGCACTTTGGAGAGAAAAGGTCAAGGTAGCCAATCTCCTGTGCAAACAGGACTTCAGACAGATAGACTTTATTTATGGCAAAAGCCAACATCTTAAACAAAAGGGATAACTATACATATCCTTTAGCAATCTGTAAAACACGATAAAAGTATTATAATATTATTAAAATTGAAAAATATGCAACAATGGCCATTAAAACGAATGTACTCTGGCATTTTAGGCTACTAGTAATTTTCTCGTCCTAAAGGCGAACCAACCAAATGTAGCTATTTTAAGAGTAACTGCAAGATACTTGTCCTCCAAGGAAAGGAAAGGAAAGGTCCCCTGTGCAAGCACCAGTTTTTTCCGACTCTGGGGTGACGCTGCTTTCACAACGTTTTCACGGCAGACTTTTTACGGGGTGGTTTGCCGTTGCCTTCCCCGGTCATCGACACTTCCCCCCGCCCCAGCAAGCTGGGGACTCATTTTACCGACCTTGGAAGGATGGAAGGCTGAGTCAACCTCGAGCCGGTTACCTGAAAACCCAGCTTCCTGTTTGCCCTCCAACCAGGACTTCAAATGCGACCAGAAAGCTCCCATCTGGGAGTTTGTAGCCATTTCTGGGCAGAGTCAAGGAACAGAGCCCGGATTCCGGGAAAGGAGGCTGGATTTGGACCCTTCCCCACCCACCCAACCACCCACCACACACCCACACCTTCACCCATTCAAGTGCTTGCTTGTGCTGGGAGAAAATTCTCTCCCTGCAACCCCCAGAGACAGAAGGAGAAAGAGAGAGATGCCTGCCAGGCAGGAAAAACGGAAAAAGAGGAAGAGGCGAGAAGGAGGGGCAGGCCTCTCCTCCCCCCCAGGCGTCTAGGAACTGAACATGGCTGTCAAGTGGGAGTAGGCCATGTAGGTGGCTGCCTAGGGCGCTGCATGACCTATAAAACTGGCGGCTCAGAACAGGAGTTTCAGACCAAGCCTACAGCTTGGGAATCCGAGAAGAGACGAAACCCACAAGGTTCTCCAAGGAAACTGCAGGCCACGCTTCATCAGATGAGGAATCAGGTATAGTGAGCAGAGCTACGTATAGCTGGAAGGAAGTGATTTAGAATGCGAAATGGTACCAATGTTCCCTCTTCGCTGCAGAATCTTGTGAGCAAAAATTCTACTTTGTGAGCTACTGGCATTAAAGTGGTGAGTTCCTGCATCAATTATTGTCCTCTGGGGTCATCCTTCCTGAGCGAAGACCAATTCGGATATCGGTCTGGTTTCCCAGTCTCCGTGCCAAGGGAGCTGTGGCCAGTCAACTCTTTAAATAAAGATAAGCGTGACTTGCCCTACAGAGGACAGAGGTTGTTTATACAGAGCAGTTGGCCTTGCCAGGTCCGGGTTGGGAAATACCTGGAGATTTTGGGGGTGGAGCCCAAGGGGGGGCAGGGTCTGATCTCTGCAGTCTGCAGGTCAGTTGTAATAAGAGGGAGATTTCCAGGTGCTTCCTGGGGGTTGGCGACCCTAATAGCAGTTCTTCACATGTCATGCTGCTGTTTTGGGTTGCAGAGAAGCATCGGGAGATGGCGAAGGCGATGCTGCAGAGGAAAGGTGTGCTGGGGGGGGGACCATCCGGCAGCAACCCAAACTTGCAAGAGGTCCGAGTCATCCTTTCTCATTATGCTTTGAATGGGGGGGGGGGGGCGGGGTAGGCTTTTGAGAGGACTACTGCAGTCCTAAGCTCTGCTCATGACTTGAGTTCAATCCCCGGTAAAAGCTGGGTTTTCAGGTAGCCGCCTTGAGTTTGACTCAGCCTTCCATCCTTCCGAGGTCGGTAAAATGAGTACCCAGCCTGCTGGGGGGAAAGTGTAGATGACTGGGGAAGGCAATGGCAAACCACCCAGTAAAAAGTCTGCCGTGAAGACGCTATGAAAGCAACGTCACCCCAGAGTTGGAAACGACTGGTGCTTGCACAGGGGACCTTTCCTTCTGTTAAGAGCCCCGTGGCGCAGAGTGGTAAAGCAACAGTACTGCAGTCCTAAGCTCTGCTCACGACCTGAGTTCGATTCTGGAAGAAGCTGGGTTCAGGTAGCCGGCTCCAGGTTGACTCAGCCTTCCATCTCCGAGGACGGTAAAATGAGTACCCAGCTTGCTGGGGGGAAAGCGTAGATGGCTGGGGAAGGCAATGGCAAACCACCTCGTAAAAAAGTCTGCCGTGAAGACGTTGTGATGAGACGTCACCCCAGAGTCAGAAACGACTGGTGCTTGCACAGGCGACTACCTTTTTTTAGGCTTTTGAGAGCTGCCCAGGTATTCTTCTCAGGAGGACCTAGGAATGAAGTACAAAATCTCTGGCTGTTGAATGACCAAAGCTCATCACCATCAGGAGGCAGACTGCCACAGAAATTGATGCCATTTAAAAAAAAATTATTTCCCTTCATTATATTCTGCCTTTTCCTCCCTAGGGCCCAAAGAAACTTGCATTGGTTTTCTTCTCTTCTTTTTATTTTTTAAAAATTATTCGTTAAGTCATTTTTACCCTGCGGCTTCCACCGTTCTCTCACTCTTCTGTTTTTATCTTCCCAGCAACCCTGCGGGGTAGGTCAGGGCGAGAGTGCGCTGGCCCCGGGACACCCAGCGAGCTTCCATGGCAGAAGTGGGGCTTCGAATCCAGGTCTCCCAGATACTAGCCTGGCACTCTTAACCACTATACCACACTGGAAAATCCCCCCCCCCTCATTTCCTTCCCAACAGAATGCATTAGATCAGGAGTGGCCAAACTGTGGCTCAGGAGCCACATGTGGCTCTTTCACGCATATTGTGTGGCTCTTGAAGCCACCATCCCCCTGTCAGCTGGCTTGGAGAAGGTATTTCTCTCCTTAAATCACTCCTCCAAGCCAAGCCAGCTGGCAGCTTGGAAAACACAACTAAAGTTAAAGTATCCTTCCTTCCTTCCTTCCTTCCTTCCTTCCTTCCTTCCTTCCTTCCTTCCTTCCTTCCTTCCTTCCTTCCTTCCTTCCTCCCTCCCTCCCTCCCTCCTAAACATCTGATGTTCCACCCCTGCATTAGATGAAAACTGCAAAGCATCTCTGTTGGCTGAGGTGATGCTACGTGGGCTCTGTGCCCTTCGTTACCGCATCGTACTGCTGTAGAAATTGCAGGAGCGAATGTCCTGTTAATCTCTGCTTCTGCCTTTTAAAAAGTGCTAGTGAGATGGTCCGGAATCCATGAGTGCTTCTCACCCTTTTTGAAACTTGAATGTCCTCTGAAGTTTATACAGCTCTATGCAGACATGCTTTTTAAAAAAAAAAATCACACTTTTGATACAGTTAGGGCTTTTTTGGAGCAGGAACACACAGGAATGTAGCTCCAGGGGTGCAGCCAAATAGGCAAATGAGTTCCTGCTGGGCTTTTTCCACCAAAAAAGCTCTGGATATAGAGTGGTAAGCTGCAGTATTGCAGTCCAAGCTCTGCTCACGACCTGAGTTTGATCGCAGCAGAAGCTGGTTCAGGTAGCCAGCTCAAGGTTGACTCAGCCTTCCATCCTTCCGAGTCCCTAGCTTGCTGGGGGGAGGGGGTAAAGTGTAGATGACCGGGGAAGGCAACGGCAAACCACCCTGTAAAACCAAGAATACAGAGCATCATTGTTCCAGACAGAGTGGTCCATCTATACCTTGTGGCCAATAGCTACTGATGGACAAAAGAACATCAGTGAAGCCATGCTGGATCAGGCCAACGGTCCATCCAGTGTCAACACTGTGTATCACACAGTGGCCAAAATCCAGGGGTCATCAGGAGGTCCACCAGTGGGGCCAGAACTCCAAAAGCCCTCCCGCTGTTGCCCTCCAAGCACCAAGAAGACAGAGCATCACTGCCTCAGACAGAATGTTCCATCTGTAACTAGTGGCTGATAGCCAGTGAGGAAACTTTGCCCCATATGTTTCTCCAGTCTCCTCTGGAACTATCCATACTTGGCCATCACCGTATCTTGTAGCAGGCTCGGATTAGAACGTCAGCCTTTTCCATCCAAAGATGGCATATTTGGACCACACCATTCTCCGAACTCCTTGCTCAGCTGCACCTTCCCGCTATTGCATTCTCGTCCTGCCCTCCCAGCCCCACCTGGCTGCTTCACGTTGACTTCTGCTTCTCTTCCTCCAGGTCGGCGAAGTTCAATAAGGGCTACGCTGCTCTCAGTCAGATCTCGGATGAAACCCTGGTGTCCTTGGAGTCAGACAGGTGAGGACTGAGCTGGGACCTCCTGGGAGCACTGAGGTGGGAAAAGCCAAGAAGTTCCCATTTAGGGGTGTTCCCTGGTCCTCTAACTTATTGACAGATTGGGTAGCAGTGAGGTGAGGGGCCGTGGTTCAGCGGTAGAGCATCTGCTTGGCATGCAGAAGGTCCCAGGTTCAATCCCTGAATCTTCAGTTAAAAGGGACCGAGCAGGAGGGGATGTGGAAGTTCTTGATCTGGCTCAGCAGTAGAGCATCTGCTTGGCATGCAGAAGGTCCCAGGTTCAATCCCTGAATCTTTAGTTAAAAGGGACCGAGCAGGAGGGGATGTGGAAGTTCTTGATCTGGCTCAGCAGTAGAGCATCTGCTTGGCATGCAGAAGGTCCCAGGTTCAATCCCTGAATCTTCAGTTAAAAGGGACCAATCAGGAGGGGATGTGGAAGTTCTTGATCTGGCTCAGCAGTAGAGCATCTGCTTGGCATGCAGAAGATCCCAGGTTCAATCCCCGGCATTTCCAGTTTAAAAGACCCTGGAGAGCTAATGCCAGTCTGCAGAGACAATAGTGACTTTGATGGGCCATTGACCTGTTTTGGTATAAGGCAGCCTCATGTGTTCCAAGATGCTAAGGGCCCTAAACCGGATGGGCTGTACCAGCCCAATCTCAGAAACTAAGCAGGGTCAGCCCTGGTCCATGTTTGGATGGGAGACCACCAAGGAAATCCAGGGTTACTACGCATAGGCAGGCAGTGGCAAACCACCTCTTCGTGTCTCCTGCCTTGAAAACCCTATGGAGTCATGGATATCAAGCTGGCCACAGCCAGGGTCAGGGCCTTCTCTACCGTGGCCCCAGCGTGGTGGTACTCCACCGGGCCTTTTTTCACATCTTCCTGGCACCTTCTCGTGACTGAACGCCAGCACTGCGATCTTGTTTTTCAAATGTTTAGACATTGGGAATGGTTTAAATACTATGTTTTTATGGTTTTACCTCATTCTGTATTCTATTGGATCAAGAAGAAGAAGGTGATACTGGATTTATATATTTCAGAGTCTCAGAGCGGCTCGCAATCTCCTTTATCTTCCTCCCCCACAACAGACACCCTGTGAGGTGGGTGGGGCTGGAGAGGGCTGTCACAGCAGCTGCCCTTTCAAGGACAACCTCTGCCAGAGCTATGGCTGACCCATAGATCTGAGATCTATTCGAGGGCTTCAAACATGACTAAAGCTCCTTCCATTTCTTTCTGGTTAGAATAAGATTTCTGTGCAGATTCACACTTTCTACAAGAGTTTATATAGTGCCTAACGCATGGTCTTTTTTCTCTTCATGCGAGTTCTTAGAGGCTGCAGAAAATTTACTTGATGAGTGAAACTCCACACTCTGAGCATCCAAAAGGTTTTCACTCTGTGTGGGTTCTTGAATGATGTTGAAGACTGCTGCTGTTCCTCAAGGTCATTCCGCACTCTGAGTGCACAAACTGTTTCTTCCATGTGGGGTTTAAGGTCCTGTTGAAGAAGGCGACTCGGTTTGAATCTTTTCCCACACTCTTAGAATTTCAAAGGTTTCTCACCTGTGTCAAGAGAGCTTCCAAAAATGGAGGGAAAACTCACCGCCCACAATCCTGATGTGCCAACATAAACTGTGGGATTTCTTCCTGAATGGTGAAATTGCAAGCCACTCTCTAATATCTAACCTAGATCATTATCAGAAATCATTTAAAGCTTTATGGTCACCTGTGGTAAATTATCTTGTAGACAAGAGTGTCAGACGTTGGAACTTACCTGTTTAAATGTGCTTTAAACTGTTCATGTCCCCTTGCCCTAACTAACTCCATTTTGAATGACTCTACTAACCCTGTGAATAAAGGTTTGCATTTCAAACCATTTTGCACTAACTCCCATGAGAATTCCTTGCATAGCACTAACAAATGTAGCAGGACTTTGAAGATAGTAAGCCTCAAGGTAACCAGCAGGGTTCCTTCCTTGGGAAAGAGATAAGGAGGCACGAGAACCGGCAATTGCCTCCCGAAAGTGTGAGAATGGTTTTATTGTTTAGCTTTTGATGTTAGAGGTTAAAATGGTATGCTTTGCTTTGAATTGTATCAATCTCAACTCGTTCCTGACCCAGACGACTAGTCCTCAAATAAATGGATTAACTTTGCTACAAATGATGGTCCGTTTTACTTTGAAGTTCCAAGTCTGACAAAGAGATCTTACCCAAGAACCCTTATTACACCAATTTGATTTTCTTTTAACTTCAGCAGAAAGATATTGCTCTCTTTTTGCCCATATACAGTAGAGTAATATTTTAATACTGTTATTATGACTTTTACAACCTTGTTATACCATGCAAGTAAGCATTTGTTGGCTAAGGTGTCTGTAATGTAGTGTGTATAGCAAATTGCATATAGTATTCAAATGTGATATATGTGACAATTATTGTATTTTTCTTTTCTCATATTGTTGTTACAAACTATTGGTTACCAGTTGTTTGTTGTACTACATTTTTTCTTCTCAATAAAATATTTAAACTTTTAAAGAGAGAGAGCTTCCAGCTTGAAGGGAATCTCTCTGCTGGGTGTGTTAATTCCTGTGTTCACAGGTACTATCACTCCTACAAGTCTGTTTCTCTCCAAGGCTGTTTCCTTAGGCTAGTCTGATTAGCTGATATGTTGCAGTTGAGAAACGCAGAGTGGTCATTTGCCTGCATTTTGGGAAGACACCACAGAGATAGCCACATGAGTGGCTAAAGGGGTTCATAGGCTGAAGCTGGCTTTTCCCAATAAGAATAGTTAGGCAGAAGTCATAAGAACATAAGAGAAGCCATGTTGGATCAGGTCAATGGCCCATCCAGTCCAACCCTGTGTCACACAGTGGTCAAGAAAACCAGGTGCCATCAGGAGGTCCATCACTGGGACCAGGAAGAAGATGATTATGATGATATTGGATTTATATCCCACCCTCCACTCAGACTCTCCGAGCGGCTCACAATCTCCTTTACCTTCCTCCCCCACAACAGACACCCTGTGAGGTGGGTGGGGCTGAGAGGGCTCTCACAGCAGCTGCCCTTTCAAGGAGAACCTCTGCCAGAGCTATGGCTGACCCAAGGCCATTCCAGCAGCTGCAAGTGGAGGAGTGGGGAATCAAACCCGGTTCTCCCAGATAAGAGTCAAGGGAAGGGTCCAGAAGTGAAGAAATCAGGGGTCCACCTAGAATGGTCCCCAAAGTGTCAGGCTACGTTTGATAACCCAAAAACTCTCTTCACCTCAGAATGCATCCTTATTCACCCAGGTGAAAATAAGAAATTTGTGGCGCAATGTGACGGAAGCGATGTGGTCAGGGCGGGCAATCTGTTACAAGAGGGGGAGGATGGCAAGTTACATCCCTGTGCTTACGTGTCAAAAAAAGTTCAATGCTACCGAGAGAAATTGGTCAGCTGGAGATAAAGAGGCCTCCACCATTAAACTGGCCCTAGAGACATGGCAGTAATAGAAAAAAGAACCTGACATTAGGCAATGTAAATAAATCAAGTCCCATGCAGTTTTCTGTCTCTGCCCAAGTGGTCCACCATACAAAGACCCCAGGTTTTGAAAAACTTCGTTTCAATCATTCTTCCACAGCGATGTGGGCTTCAAAAAACTCAATCCAGACATCTAAATATTTTTCATTCAACAAAGAATAGATCTTCTGATTCAAACGTGTAATTCTCTTCCAAGAGTTATATTTCTGTGTCGACTGATGTAATAACGTCAAATTTAATCAATTATTCTTATTGGAATCAAGCCAACCTCCCTTATAACCTCCTTCAAACGCCTAGAGACATGGTGCCAGTTTTTAGAAAGTGCCGGGGTTCTGTTTGAAATTTGGACCAAATCACAAAAATTTGGAGGCGGTGGCTACTCGCAAACGGTCCACCAAACAAGTCCGATGGGCGGGGCTCTTCTCTCAGTTTCACTTCATCCTCCTGTACATCCCTGGGAAACAAAACTTTCTTGTTGATGCCCCGTGGCACCTCCCCCAACATGAAAGCAAAAGGGAGGTCGTTATTGACTCCCTCTTCACCCCTAACCAATTGGGAGCAATGGTGGCCGCTCGACGTCAGGCTCAGGAGGGCCCTCCCACTCCGCCTCTAGGGACGGACTTCCAATCCGCCCTCTGGGAGGAGCTAACACATCAACTGCCCAAGGGGGAGAATCTAGTGCAGGGGTGGCCACACACTTAAGGTAAGAGCCACATAGAATAAATGCCAGATGTTTGAGAGCCGCAAGACATGAACATCAGATGTTTGAGAGCCCCGAGGGAGGGAGGGAGGCAAATAGATGGTGGGAGGGAGAGGTGGAAAGAAAGCAACGTTGACTTTAAATGCATTCTCTAAGCTGCCAGCTAGCTTGGCTTGGAGAAGGGATTTAAAGAGACCAATGCCTTCTCCAAGCTGGCCAATGGGGCGGTGGGGGCTTTGACAGCCACACAATATGTGTGAAAGAGCTACATGTGGCTCCCGAGCCAGTTTGGCCACCCCTGACCTAGTATGTCAGGAGGATGGGCTCTGGTACCGAGATGCCAAGTTATATATTCCCCCGCCTGTCTGCAAGATTGTGCTCGAGAGCTCTCATGATGCTAATTTGGGGTGGGGTGGGGGGTGGAATTCAGTTTTGTAACAGCACCACGTTTTATACAAGGACAATTTTGGCGGCCAGGATTACACCGTGGTGTTTCTCAATATGTGATGAGCTACCCACTTGCATATGGTGAAAAAAACAAACAATATGATAAAAAGCATGGGAAACTCTGGGCCTTTAAACCAGGTGATAAGGTCTACATTTCCACCGAGAACTTGCCCAACAGTCAGCCTTCCAAGAAACTGGGACAGAAATATTTGGGACCTTTCTCCATAAAGCGAGTTATCAATAACGTGACTGTTGAGCTTCAATTGCCTAAAGCTCTAAAGCATATTCGCCCCTGTTTTCATCGCAGCCTACTGAAACGCGATCCTGGGCCTGCACAGTGGAGGCCCCCAGCAGCGACACCTCCCCCAACCATAGTTCGGGGTCAGATACAGTAAGAAACCTCAAAGGGTAATATGCAATTAAAAGGTCAAACATTAAAAACAATGCAGGGCTTTTTTGATCAGGAACGCAGTTCCAGCTGGCTTGGCCTAATGAGGTGTGGCCTAATATGCAAATGAGCTCCTGCCAGGCCTTTTCTACAAAAAAGCCCTTGGTGAAACAATGGTGATATCAGGAGGTGTGGCCTAATATGCAAACAAGTTCCTGCCGGACTTTTTCTACAAGAAAAGTTCTGAAACAATGTATAATAAATCATAAGCAAACATACATGTATTTATTATAGAAAGTTAAAACCATCATTCAGCCATCATTAGCCTCTGTGCTTTGTACAGTCATAAAACCACAATGGGAACCCACTTCGCTTAACTTGACCTGACACGTTTCGACCTAGACGGGTCTTCTTCAGAGGTCAGAAAACGGAGTACACATATTGGCTCCTAATACAGAATACAACAAAACAATAGAACAATACTGGACCACAAAGGCTTAAAGATATTCTCGAGGCCTCTTATTCTATAGCCTTATATCCCAATCAAGGGCATACATTCGCATCCAGTGTCTTATTGTATGCCTTGCCACATGGTCCAGAATTGATCAAGGCAGGTGTAAGGTCACAGACTACGTGCCAGGAGTTATGTGTCGGGGTCAGATACACCATAAGGTGCAAGACATCTTGGATTTGAAATCAAAGAGGGAGGAACTCTACTACTTATTTCCCATTAGTGAGGCAGGATGGGTCCAGAAGTCTGACATACGTGCCCCCAAACTCATTAAATCTTTCCATCAAAGCACCCATGACAAACCCGGGGTGAGGGGATCTTTGGGGGGCCAGTATGTCAAGAGTACCTCTCGCCATTTGTTCTGTATTACAATCTGACCTGGAGTTACCTCTGCTTATGCTGTGCCTCTATCTCTTTGTGTAACTGACTTAAGTTTCTCTGCCTGGTCTCTGAGACAGTCAAGGTCAGTCGACTGTCTTTTGATGATTATGTCTCCACCTGCAAACAGGGATGTGGGAACCGAACTTTGGCGGGAGGGTCAGTTTGCTTGGTGCCTTTGTGTTTCAAAAATATAACGGATCTTGTGGGTTATATTAGTAGGGCAATAGGCCCACCATAATAAGTTTTCGCAAGAACCATCTTGCCCTATGGAAGTCAGTTTTTCAATAAAGTCATTTATTACCAATGACCTGTGTTGTTAGCTGAACTGCCGGGGACTCGACAGAAGCCCTCCCCATTGGTTAGCTGATTAGCTTCCCAACCTCCACCTTACCGCCTTGCTGCCAGAATACTTTCCTTGCCCTATGCTTCAGAGTGCCTGATGGAAGAATAAACCTTGGCTAGGTCTGCTGTGGATGGGCTTTTTTTGCATTTGTCTTTTAACTGTTTTCTATGTCCTTCTAAATATATTTTTATTTATTATAACTGTATAGCTTATAGAACATAACCCAGATAAGCCTTAGTTATGTTGCCATGCTCTCAGGCCACTATCTTTACACCCTCTGTGGGTGGTCAGATGTTGCTGAAGTGTGTCACTCGACCTGAATCTTTTCCAACACTCTTGAGAATTCAAAGGTTTCTCCCCAGTGTGGGTTTTCAGATGCACTTGAAGTTGGCCATTCTGACCAAATCTCTTCGCACACACTGAACATACAAAAGGTTTCTCCCCTGTGTGAGTTCTCTGATGCTTTTGAAGGATCCCCTTCTCATTGAATCTCTTTCCACAATCTGAGCATTCGAAAGGTTTCTCCCGTGTGGGTTCTCTGATGCACTTGAAGAGTCCACCTCGCACTGAATTTCTTTCCACACTCTAAGCATTCAAAAGGTTTCTCCCCTGTGTGGGTTCTCTGATGCACTTGCAGGTGGGGATTCTGACCAAATCTCTTTCCACACACTGAGCATGCAAAAGGTTTCTCCCCTGTGTGCCATCTCTGATGCTTTTGAAGATATCCCCCCTCACTGAATCTCTTTCCACAATCTGAGCATTCAAAAGGTTTCTCCCCTGTGTGGGTTCTCAGATGCACTTGAAGTTGGCCATTCTGACCAAATCTCTTCCCACACTCTAAGCATTCAAAAGGTTTCTCCCCTGTGTGAATTCTCTGATGCTTTCGAAGACTCCCGCTCTCACTGAATTTCTTTCCGCACACAGAGCATACAAAAGGTTTCTCCCCTGTGTGCATTCTCTGATGCTTTTGAAGGATCCCCTTCTCACTGAATCTCTTTCCACAATCTGAGCATTCAAAAGGTTTCTCCCCAGTGTGGATTCTGTGATGCCTTTGAAGAACCCCCTTCTCACTGAATCTCTTTCCACACTCTGAGCATTCAAATGGTTTCTCCCCAGTATGGCTTCTCTGATGCTTTCGAAGAGTCCCCCTCTCACTAAATCCCTTTCCACACTCTGAACATTCAAAAGGTTTCTCCCCAGTGTGGGTTCTCTGATGCACTTGAAGGTGGGGATTCTGACCAAATCTCTTTCCACAATCTGAGCATTCAAAAGGTTTCTCCCCGGTGTGGATTCTGTAATGCTGTTGAAGAACCCCCCTCTCACTGAATCTCTTTCCACACTCTGAGCATTCAAAAGGTTTCTCCCCTGTGTGAATTCTCTGATGCCGACGAAGAGTCCCCATCTCACTAAATCCCTTTCCACACTCTGAACATTCAAAAGGTTTCTCCCCAGTGTGGGTTCTCTGATGCACTTGAAGGTGGACCTTCTGACCAAATCTCTTTCCACAATCTGAGCATTCAAAAGGTTTCTCCCCTGTGTGAGTTCTCTGATGCTTTTGAAGAGCCCCCCTCTCACTGAATTTCTTTCCGCACACTGAGCATACAAAAAGTTTCTCCCCTGTGTGCATTCTCTGATGCTTTTGAGGAACCCCCCTCTCACTGAATCTCATTCCACATTCTGAGCATTCAAAAGGTTTCTCCCCAGTGTGGCTTCTCTGATGCTTTTGAAGAGTGCCACTCTGACCGCATTTGTCTTCACCCTCTGAGCATTCAAAGGGTTTCTCCCCTCTGTGCATTTTTTTGTGTACGAGGAGCTGTGATCTATTTCTAAAATATTTTCCACACAGAATGGATCTATTCAGCATCATTTTCATGAGCTTTGGAAAATGTTCAGCACACTTTCTTCCATCTTGCTTCGCAACAATACAGTCGCTTTTCTTTCTCTTTGGTCTTCCTCGATTCCTGACATTTTCTTCCAGGTCTTCATGTTTAACTGTCTTCGGCAATTGCTGCTGAAATTCCTCACCCTCCGCATTCCTCTGATCATCCTCTGCTGGAATAAAGAGAGAGATCCTGTTAGCACGTGGGAGGGGTGGTGAGGTCCAAAGCCATCTATGGGACTGCAATAGGAAAGGACTCACAACCCTCTGGAATCCTACAGCTTGGCTGATCTTAACCTCCCCTCCACCTTTACCCACAATATCTAGTGTTTAAGGATACTTCTGCCCCCCAAAATCAACAGATGAGATCTTGCTGGGAATTTCTGAGCTTCCTGATTTCAGGCCCCCAGAAGGCCTCCCTCCCTCCTTACCCAGGGAGCAGTTTGATTGTTCCAAATGAAATATTGCTAAAACGTCGATCAGAAACCCCCCCATTGTCAGAACTTGTATCTGTTATGTATGCTTAGTTAAACACTCTTAGCTTAACCGACTCCATATTGTAACTGTTAGTAGAGAGCAAGCTTTGTAGCTAGCATTGTAACCAAATGCCTTGCATTTCAAACAAACTGTGATCACTGGAGGGTGACTGTGAATCCCAGGGAAACATCTGCAGGTGTCCTTTGAAGCCACTCTGCCAGGACATCTCCCCAGGACTCCTTCCTCCTCCGCAAAGATAAGGAGCCCTGGGAACAGACTAGTGTCTCCCAAAGTGTGAGAATCGGTTTTATTGTTGTAGTTAGGATTGCATAAAGAATGTAACCATTGCTGAGCTCGTTATCAGAATCAACTCGTCTTTCTCCTGAACACAGTTCTCAATAAACGCTTTAAACTTTGAAAGAAAGTTATGAGCCTCGTTTGAAGTTCTTCAAGTTCTGACACCCATGACTGTTCCTTGCCTGTTCCCTTGATATAACTGTGAAGGATACTCACGCTCAGCCATCTTTTTTGGGAGGGAAATATGTTCTTGGGATCCTCTTGATGAACTCTCCAGCCATTCTTCGGATTCAAGGCTGTTGTCTGTCTCTGCCATAGTCTCTCTAACACTTCTGGATTCTTTCACAGAGAGAGATAGAGAAAGTATTTAGTTATTTATGGTATGGCAGTGTGTAGTGTAGCCAGGAGATGCTAAGATTGTCTGGCAGCCAGTCGTTCCAGCTGTTTACTATTACACAGCACTAGGTAGCAAGCTAGACAAGATCAGGCTATCCTGGGCTAACCAGCTTAGAGCAGAGAGAAAGTGACCATTCTGATACAGGGAAGAAAAGAAATTGAACTGTAAAAATTCTTCTGAAAGGACGGAACCATATTCAACATCAAACTCCACAATCCCAACCAGTATAAGGGGAATGGATCTGTGAAGCAAAACACCTGAGTTACCACAAGGGTTAACATGAGTATTAAGTGGCCCAGTCCATCTTGCACGTGTTCATGATTAGAGTGCCCCTGCAGCCAACGCCCTTATGTTTTTCAAGGCCAGACTCCAGAAAATGGTAATTGGTTAATTGTGAGAACATTTATCCAGCTGTGTAACTAGGAGAGAGGGGAGATTATTAGGGTGCTGACGCCCTCTGGAAAATTCCATCAAGGAGAACTCTTGTTCGGCTCATTAGGACCACTTGACCCTAAAGACGTAGAAAATATAAGACAGGTATAGAACAGATGGAAGCTAAACTAATTTAATGCTCGTGCCATGCTCATAAAACTTGCTTTATGTAGAGTAACTTAAGCTACAAGTTGGAATACTTAGTCTGCAACAAGAGGTGCCTGTCAAGCATGGTAAAATTCCATTGATAATTGATTGTTTTAGAGTCCTCCATAACACTGGTCTGTGAAATATCTTGGAGGACAAAGGTCTGTTAGCTCTGTTATTCTTTTCCCCTCCCCCTTCCTGCTTTATTGCTTGCAAAGTAGAAGTAAAGAGAAACAAAACTAACTTGAGAAGAAGTAATCAGCATCTTCCCATACATTCCCGGTAGGGAGTGCGACACATCTGGGGAAAGCAAGGATAGAGTCCTGATAACGCTATGAGAATGTAGACATTTATGATAGTTTATGTGTGAGAGCTCTCCCTCGCCCCCACCTTTTGCAATCCTTTTGAAGTAAGCCTTAAAGGTATTGTATCAATGTATTTGCAGCATCACTCTCAAGAATCTGTTACACTGAAAGAATCGGTTTATCAATAAACGTAGTTTTGTATCAACTTCGACTCCTCATTGAAACCGCATGCTTGACAGGTGCCACCTGAAACCAAGTATTTCATGTAGGCGATAGAACTGCTAGCTTTTCTTGTTTTTCTGTTGCTGAGATGCAGAAACGATGCTGTTCAGTGAAGTATTATTGTAAAATATTTTAAAGGGCTTTTCCTTTACTTGTGTGCAGTCTCCTCATAAACACACTGAACTGGGTGCTGCTCAGGTATAAAAAGTGCTGACCCAGGAGGACCCAGGCTTTGGTTCTTGATAGGTTCATTTCCAAATCACAGGCAGAGCAGAGGCTTGTAATCTTGGTTGGTCTCTCCCTTACCTGCCTCTGTGTCATGACCCTGGTATTTCTTGGAGGGCTTCCATTCAAATACTAGCCAGAGCCAGTCCTGCCTAGCTTCTGGGAAATTATGAGATCAGACCAGCCCGAGCTATTGATCCACCTCCAGATAATAGCTGAGCCAAGGATTCCAAACCAACTACAGTTTCTGAATTGATTTTGAGGGAAGGCCAACAGACAGCGCATTGCAGTAGTCTAGCCTAGATAGTAAAGAGTCCTGTAGATTCACAGGGGTGGCCAACGGTAGCTCTCCAGATGGTTTTTGCCTACAACTCCCATCACCCCCAGCCAGCATGGCCAATGGCTGGAGCTGATGGGAGTTGTAGGCAAAAAGCATCTGGAGCATTACCGTTGGCCACCCCTGCTGTAGCACATTTAAGACTAACAAAATTTATTGTAGCATATGCTTTCAAGAAACATAGCTCTCTTCATCAGATGCATAGAGGGGACATAGAAACTGCCCAGAGTTATATAAGAGCTAAGGAGAGGAAGGAGCAGGTGCAGGTAGTGAACGCCATGTAAATGCAAAGCCATTGCAAAAGTCATGAAAAAGGTAGGAGGCACAATCCAGGCTGGGTGTGATCACTCTCCTTAGCTCCTATAGATCCCTGACCACTTTCTACATACTCTCCATGCATCTGATGAAGAGAGCTGTGTTTCTCGAAAGCTTAGTCTTAAAGGTGCTACTGGACTTTTTTACTATGGTGTAGACACAAGCTTTCTACAAGTGTTTACATAGTATCAGTGCTTTAAATGGTCTGTTACAGTCTTTTATATGGTCTGTTACAGGTGTGAAATAAGAGCAAAAGCTCTATTCATTGGCTAAACAGTTAACATGGTTTCTCTTTGTGTGAGTTCTTACATGCTGTATAAGATTCCCATACTGAGTGAAGCTCCACACTGAGCATTCAAAAGGATTTCCCTCTGTGTGGGTTCTCTGTTGATGCTGAACACTGCTACTGTTACACAATGCGTTTTCACACTCTGAGCACTCAAAATGTTTCTTCCATGGGGGTTTTCAACCATCCTGCTGAAGAAAGCAACCCAAACTGAATCTCTTTCCATACTCTGAGCATTCAAAAGAGATTCCCTCTGTGGGTTCTCTGATGCCATTGAAGATCACCCTTGCTACTGAATCTCTTCCTGCACTCTGAGCATTCAAAAGGTTTCTCTGTGTGAGCTCTCTGATGGCGGTGAAGTGTGCCACTCTATATGAATCTCTTTTCACACTCTGAGCATTCAAAAGGTTTCTCCCCTGTGTGGCTTCTCTAATGATGTTGAAGATTGCCAAACTGACTGAAACTCTTTCCACACTCTAAGCATTTGAAAGGTTTCTTCCCTTATGTGTGTTCTTCGGTGTATTTTCAGTGAGTCTTTCTGACTGAATTTCTTTTCACACTGTGAGCATTCAAAACAATTCTCCCCTGAGTGGATTCTGTGGTGCACTTGAAACTTGCCGCTCTGATTGAATCTCTCTCCAAATTCTGAGCATTCAAAAGGTTTCTACCCTGTGTGAGATCCCTGATGTTGTTTAAGAGTGCCACTCTGATTCAATCTCTTCCCACACTCTGAACATTCAAAAGATTTCTCCCCTATGTGGATTTTCAGATGCCTTTGAAGAGTCACACTGTGACCGTATCTCTTACCACACTCTGAGCATTCAAAAGGTTTCTCCCCTGTGCGGGTTCTTTCATGCAGTTGCAAATTCCCCCTCATACTGAATTTCTTCCCACATTCTGAGCATTCAAAACGTTTCTCCCCTGTGTGTGTTCTTTGGTGCAGTTGAAGAGTGCCACTCTGACTGAATTTCTTCCCACACTCTGAGCACTCAAAAAGTTTCTCCCTTCTATGTATTCTTTGGTGCACAAGTAGCTGTGATCTATTTCTAAAATTCTTTCCACGATGAATGGATGTATTTGACTTAATTATACTGTGCTTTAGAGAATGTACATTATGCTTTCTTGTGTCTCGCTTCTCAACCATACGGCTGCCTTTCTTTCTCTTAGGTCTGCCTTGATTCCTGACATTTTCTCTCAGTTCTTCATTTTTAACTCTGTCTGGCATTTGCTGATGAAGTTCCTCATTCTCTTTATTCCTCTGATCCTCCTCTGCTCGAATAGAGAGATCCTGTTAGCACCTGGGAGGGCTGGTAAGGTCCAAAAACATCTATGCGACTGCAGTAAAAAAAGGATTAATGTCCCTCTGGCCTCGTCCAGCTTGGTTGATCACCTTTCCCCAAAATATCTATCCTTTAAGGTTATCTCACTCTCTCAAGAGCCACAGTTTAGCTCTTCCCCTGAAAGAGTTTCTCCACATTTTAAGTCCCCAGAAGGTCTTCCTCTCTCCATGCCAGGCCCGGCGCTAGGGTTTCTGGCGCTCCATGCCACACCCTATGCCAGCGCCCCTTCTGGTTTTTTTGCATGCGTAAAACATGCGGGGCTCAATGACATCACCATGACGTCACTGGGCCGCATGTGCATCACATGAACACTGTCTGATTTTTTTTTTCCAATGCAGAGGAAAGGAGAAATAAGGCAACACAAGGTGGAGGGAGAGGAGGGGGGTGAATAGAGAATGTGGCAAGCAGCAAAACCATCCTACTCACCACTCTCAGCAGCAGTCCCTTCCTGGCTCCTTCTGAAGAGGGAGAGGGATAGGCTGAGCCACATTTGGGAGGAGTGGAGGCCCCCCCCAAGAGCAGCCAAAAATCCTGCTGCTGCCCAGCAATGGACGGGCTGAGCCGTGTTCGGGAGGGGCAGATTCCAGGGCCCTGGAGGTCACCTCCCTCCCCCGCAAGAGTGGCCGAAAGTCTTGCCACTGCTCAGCAACAGATGGCCGCCTACTTCACTGACTCCCACGAGCTGGCTCTGCTCCATACTCCGCAATCCATATGATGGTAGCAAACTAAATATTGCTTGGAAGTGAATCAGAAATCCCCCATGACTATTCCATGTCTCTTCCCTTCACAGGACCATGAAGGATACTCACTGTCAGCCAGCTCCTCTGGGAAGGAAATTTGCTCTTGGGATCCTCTTGAGAAACTCTCCAGTTTTTCTTTGGATGCAAAGCCATTGTCTTTCTCCACCATAGTCTCTCTTATACTTCTGGCTTCATTTGCAAAGAGAGCTAGAGAAAGATAAGATAAAGTATTTATCAATCATATGGCAGTGTGTAGCATAGCCAAGAGATCATATATGTGTGTGTGTTTGTGTGTGTGTGTGTATAAAGGTAAAGGTAGTTCCCTGTGCAAGCACCAGTCGTTTCCGACTCTGGGGTGACGTTGCTTTCACAACGTTTTCGTGGCAGACTTTTTACGGGATGGTTAGCCATTGCCTTCTTCAGTCATCTACACTTTACCCCCAGCAAGCTGGGTACTCATTTGACTGACCTTGGAAGGTTGGAAGGCTGAGTCAACCTGAGCCGGCTACCTGAACCAGCTTCCGCTGGGATTGAACTCAGGTCATGAGCAGAGAGTTCAGACCACAGTACTGCAGCTTTACCTTCACTGGCTTGAGCGATGGCCACGACACTGGCCTCAGTTGCCCCTGGGTGAGTACACACACAAGAAGCTGCCTGATACAGAATCAGACGCTTGCTCCGTCACAGTCAGCACTGTCTACTCAGACCAGCAGCAGCTCTCCAAGGTTTTAGGCAGAGATCTTCACATCACCTACGTGACCCTTTTAATCTGAGATGCTGTGGACTGACCTGGGGAGCTTCTGCATGCCAAAGCCTCCCACCCCAGTAGTGGGACAGTCCTCAAAATGGTGAATTGCTATTCAGTATTTTGATTCATGCCTCATCACCATGGCAGCAACTCACATCTTGGGCACCTATAAAAGATCCTTACCCAGAAAGGCCACATTCTCATAGTTCTCCAGCATGACTTCCCTGTACAGAGCTCTTTGTCCCAGATCCAGCAGGGCCCATTCTGCCTCTGTGAAATAGACGGACACCTCCTCAAAGGAAAAGGGACACTGAAAGAAAAAGCAGATTCCCTCCTCAGAGATTAGGCCAGGCAGAGATTGCACCCTGGAAGGGTGTATTCTGGGAAGGCTTGATATGGGTAAAGGGAAAAGTGTTCAGAAGATCTCTTGTCCAGACACCTTGTAGAAACTGCAGGAGCAAAAGCCCTCCTAAGAAAGGAGGAGGGACCCAGGTTGTCCCCTGCTCATCTCTCCTACCTGGACTGGAGGGGCAGCAGCTGCTTCCACACCTCTGAAAAGATGACGGCTCAACAGCATCTCTTCACTGCCTGTGACTGAGACAAAGGAGGACAGAAAAGTGCCTGGTTGTTTGTTCCCTGCTTCACACACCACCTTCCCAGGATTGTAAAACTTCCCCTTCTGTACACTCAACAAATTTTTAAACACTTTAAAACAAATTCTGGGAGAGGCAGAAGAGAAGCACCAGGAACCTAGGAGTCTCAGCGATTTAAAATGCTGCCAACGTATTTCAGCCTTCTGCGAGACCTGTGTGTGGACTGTTGGGAGGGAAAGAGGGAGGTGGAAATTCTGTTAAATGCCATGTCTCTATCCCATTCTGCCCAGACTTGAACGCATCTGGAGACACGACAGTGATGCGAATTAGTTTTCAGAGTTTCTCATGGCATGCTCACTCAACCACTTTAGGTTTACAGTCAGAGACAACATCAACTTGACACCACGTCTGCCCCAAGCCCCTCGCCAAACTCCTTGGCGATGCTTCCTACTAATATTCCCTCTAAGCTAAGTTAGCGTGAGCTAGTTCACAGGTATTTTTTAGCCTCCAGCTCACACAATTTTGTCTCAGCGCAGGAAAAATGGCCCCAGAGCAAAGTAATTTATGCAGTAGCTCGTAACGTTAATGTCAGTAGATCACAAAGTAGATTTTTTTTGCTCACAAGACTCCACAGCTTTGAGGGAGTATCGCTTGCTACAACAGCATCCTGTTTCCCACGGCACCTTGCCAGATGTCCCAGTAAGTAATAACACAGAAGTCAACCTTTTCCGTTATTACTGGGCCCTAGAAACTGGTTTTCAGAGATCTGCTGCCCCAGAAGGTGGAGGCTCTCTTTATTCACTCAGTTGAATAGCTCTGCTGAGGTTTGTCTACCATTTCTCTTCTGAGCCACAGGATTGGATTTACATGTTTTTTGAGGGAGGGGGGAATTAAAAAATGACGCCCCCTTATGGGCCATTCTATCTTATCTGGGAGAACCGGGTTTGATTCCCCACTCCTCCACTTGCACCTGCTGAAATGGCCTTGGGTCCGCCATAGCTCTGGCAGAGTTGTCCTCGAAAGGGCAGCTGCCGTAATTCTCTCAGCCCCACCCACCACACAGGGTGTTTGTTGTGGGAGAGGAAGATAAAGGAGATTGTGAGCCGCTCTGAGACTCTTTGGAGTGGAGGGCGGGATATAAATCCAATATCTTTATCTACCTCACAGGGTGTCTGTTGTGAGGGAGGAAGGTAAAGGAGATTGTGAGCCGCTCTGAGACTCTTCGGAGTGGAGGGCGAGATATAAATCCAATATCTTCATCTACCTCACAGGGTGTCTGTTGTAGGGGAGGAATACAATTAACTCCATACCCTATTTGGCGCCCCCCCTGCATCGGCGCCTGGGGCAACACCCCCCTCTCCCCCCCCCAGATGCAGCCCTGCTGAGCCACTTTGAGTTCTTCTTACAGAAGGAAAGTTAAATATGGATATTTAAATTAAGGGGAGGAATGGCCCACAATGAATTTGTCTGATCTCCTTTTAGAGGTTCGAGTGCTGTGAATTAACTCTTGTGTTGTGTGAAGAAGGATTTATCATTTTTTCCCCAGATCTCAACTCTCTACCCATCAAATTCACAGGGGGCGCAGTCACATCCAGGAACTTACCATAGGAAAGGACAACTTGGGGACGCTCCATGGCTTGTGCCCTTTGCCCTTCCTTGGAAGGAACTCCTTCCGCTTCAGAGATTGTAGCTTCTATCTTCAAGCATGGTCTCAGCACCTGAAACAGCAACAAGGGAGAGGGGTAAGAGATGGCATGGAAGAGAGCAAGTTCTGCCCCACTCCCAGATTCTGTATCCTTCTTTCAGTAGACCTGATGAGTTATCTGGAAGAATAATAAGTTCTCTAGTATCAGAGGCTGCTGAAAGGGGCTGTTTCTTACACATCCAAGAGGAAAAGACCAACTTTTTGTTTTGTTTGCAAATTAAGACCACAGGAACAGAATATCCGTTTTGTTCATTTGACTTTTCTTGAGCTGAAGGAAATTGATGATTGCACACACACACCCCTCACCAAACTCTGCTTCCAGAGGGGTGCAAAACTGGAGCCTAATACGGTTGTCAACCTCCAGGTGGGGCCTGAAGTTCTCCCGGAATCACAACTCCCCCCCCCCCCCCCTGCAGACAGAGATCAGCTCCCCAGGAGAAAATGGCTGTACGGGGCAGGAGGGGGGGATTCTTTCTCCTATCTGAGCTTCTCCAGTCCCCAAACTGGGACTTACCCAGAATTCACTCCCCCCCCCCCGCCCTAAAAAAAAAAAGTTCAGGAATTTGCCATCCGGGAGTTGCTAACCCGATGCAAACCAGGGCAGAGAAGGATCTCAGCCTCCCACCCTCGAAAGATCTCAAAGCTTATCATGCAAGCCCATACTTCCAAGTCCACCTTTCCCGGATGCGGCTACAGGGCTTTTCCCAGCTGTTGCACATCTGCGGCCCTTCCCGCTCTCTGTCCCCATGCAGAAGCAACTTCCCCCCTCCAAAAAACAAAGGAGCCTCTCCTCTTCTCCCCACCCCCCTTGCTCGGCCTCTCTAGCAAAGGGCTCTGTGGCTTTAACCCTTAAAGGTAAAGGCACCAGTCGTTTCCGACTCTGGGGTGACGTTGCTTTCACAACGTTTTCACGGCAGACCTTTGACGGGGTGGTTTGCCATTGCCTTCCCCAGCCATCTACGCTTTTCCCCCAGCAAGCTGGGGACTCATTTTACTGACCTTGGAAGGATGGAAGGCTGAGTCAACCTCGAGCCGGTTACCTGAAAACCCAGCTTCCTGTTTGCCCTCCAAATGTGACCAGAAAGCTCCCATCTGGGAGTTTGTAGCCATTTCTGGGCAGAGTCAAGGAACAGAGCCCGGATTCCGGGAAAGGAGGCTGGATCTGGACCCTTCCCCACCCACCCACCCACACCTTCACCCATTCAAGTGCTTGCTTGTGCTGGGAGAAAATTCTCTGCCTGCAACCCCCAGAGACAGAAGGAGAAAGAGAGAGATGCCTGCCAGGCAGGAAAAACGGAAAAAGAGGAAGAGGCGAGAATGAGGGGCAGGCCTCTCCTCCCCCCCAGGCGTCTAGGAACTGAACATGGCTGTCAAGTGGGAGTAGGCCATGTAGGTGGCTGCCTAGAGTGCTGCATGACCTATAAAACTGGCGGCTCAGAACAGGAGATTCAGACCAAGCATACAGCTTGGGAATCCGAGAAGAGACGAAACCCACAAGGTTCTCCAAGGAAACTGCAGGCCACGCTTCATCAGATGAGGAATCAGGTATAGTGAGCAGAGCTACATATAGCTGGAAGGAAGTGATTTAGAATGCGAAATGGTACCAATGTTCCCTCTTCGCTGCAGAATCTTGTGAGCAAAAATTCTACTTCATGAGCTACTGGCATTAAAGTGGTGAGCTCCTGCATCAATTATTGTCCTCTGGGGTCATCCTTCCTGAGCGAAGACCAAAATGTGTGAGCTGGAGGCTCAAAATCTGTGAGCTAGCTCACACTCACTCAGCTTAGAGGGAACACTGGTCCCCACCCTTTTTGATTCTGCAGGCACCTTTGGACATGTGGCACAGCGTGTTTGGTGCCAGCCACAAGATGTGGCCTGGGATATCTCTGTGGCCCCACTGGGAGGTTGAAAATTCTCCATGAGACGCCCCCCCCCCCCCCCGCCCCTTCAAGCATCGCAGCCCTTTCCTTAGCTGCTTTGCAGCTACCTTGCACACATCCAGGGCTTTTGTTGTTGTTGTTGGAAAAGCCCAGCAGGAACTCATTTGTTTTTTAGGCCACACCCCCTGATAGCACCATTGTTTCACACAGGGCTTTTGGGGGGGAGCCTGGCAGGAACTTATTTGCATATCAGGCCACACCCTCTCACACCAAGCCAGCCGGAATTGCGTTCCTATTCAAAAAAAGTCCTGCCCACCAATTAATGTAAATTAAGAAATACAGATGGAAACTTGGGAACACTTATGGAAGAATTCTATGAAGCTTTCAACGTGTCATAGTATTAAAGAGAACTGTTTCAAAATGATGTATAGATGGTATATGACTCCTAAAAAATTGGCAAAGATGAACAATAAGATGCCAGATAGATGTTGGAAATGTAAAAAACATGAAGGTTCTTTCTACCATATGTGGTGGACTTGTGAAAGGGCAAAAAAGTATTGGCAGATGATTCAGCAAGAAATTTCTAAGATCTTGGGATATGAATTTAAGAAAGTTGCAGAGACTTTTCTGTTGGGATTACAAATGGAAAAATTTCCAAAAGAAGATAGAACTGTAATTTGGTACTTGCTTTCAGCTGCTAGGACATTATATGCGCAGTTGTGGAAGCAAGAAAAAATACCAGAGAAATGGGATTGGATTATAAAAGTTATGACATGGAGTGAAATGGACAAATTAACAAGAATATTAAGAGACTATGATTTAGAAGTTTTTAAGACGGAGTGGAAAAAGTTTAGAAGATACGTAGAAAAAGAGTGGAAAATAAAAGGACATTGGACAATTTTTGATAATGATAAAGTTTTAGAAAGAAGAAGAATATAAGTTTTTTGTTTTAATAGTTAAGGGTACCTTTAAATATTAGCATTTTAAGTAAATAACACCGGAGGGGGTCAAGTAAGGGAGGGGAGGGGTGGGTAGAAAGTAATAAATGGGGTAGATAAAAGACGTTATTAAGATGTAAGAAATAGATTTGTTACCAACTGAAAAAAAAAAGTCCTGCCCACATCCCCCCTCCCAGCCCCACCAAAGAACACGCTGCTGTTCCAGATCCAGCCTCCTTTCTCCGAATGTGGACTCTGTGCCTTCCCTCCCAGAAGTATTTAAAAAGTTACAGATCACATTTGAAAGTCCTCCGTTTTATCTCCACGGAGCAATAGGAAGTCAGCAATGTGGATTCCTCTGTTTAAAGAATCGCATCATCTAACCAGATAGATCCAGGCGGGCAGCCATGTTGGTCTGAAGTGGTAGAACAAGGCAGGAGTCA
This sequence comes from Heteronotia binoei, assembly GCF_032191835.1. NCBI lineage: Eukaryota > Metazoa > Chordata > Lepidosauria > Squamata > Gekkonidae > Heteronotia > Heteronotia binoei. The sequence continues at coordinate 34,100,548 of NC_083241.1, forward strand.
AGTGGCACCTTTAAGACCAACCAAGTTTTATTAAGAATGGAAGCTTTCGTGTGCTCTAAAGCACACTTCACCAGATGAGGAATGAGGTGCAGTGAGCAGAGCTACGTATAGCTGGTAGGCAGTGATTTAGAATGCGAAATGGTACAGATTTAAGATCCAATGACAGAATAGTAAAATTAACAACTTAAGCAAACCTTTGATCTGGGTAACATGAGTGTGAGAAACCAATAAACCAGTAACATGTCAAAACGCGAGAAGGTCTGTTAATCACTCTATTGTTATAAGCCTGGGCATTTTTCTTTTCAGAAGTTTTCCCCATCCAACTAATTTACCTTTTAACACATACATATAGTTTGCTAGTAGAAGAAAAATACATTAAAGTATAGCAGGAAATGGGTTTAGTATATGTAATGAGATAAACAGCCAATATCCCTACCTGAGTATGTCAATACAGCTAAAAGAAACATACATTGGATAGTGATGTCCACCTAATTTACTTTTTAACATGTAAACTTCTAACCATGTTTGAGCCCCTCCCCCAACTGAGTTTTATACTAGATGGAGGAATAAGGAGCTGAGACTCAGCTTCAAGCTTCCTTTTCCTGAACAGCATGGGATTCTCTGGGACTGTGCAACCCTGTGCACACTTACTCCAGAGGAGATCCATTGAGCAGTAGAAGGACTCGCTGAGGGCAGCGTGGCCGGATCGCCTCCTGGAGAGGACTGGACAAGACGCCTTTTCCCTTTTCCTGCAGCCCTGAAAGGGTTAAAGGGACAGAGCTGTTTGCTAGAGAGGCCAACCTAAGAGGGGGGCAGAGAAGAGGAGGATGAGGGTTTGCTTCTGAATGGGGAGAGAACAGGAAGGGCTGCAGATGTGCAACAGCTGGGGAAAACCCTGCAACTGCATCCAGGGAAGGTTTACCTGGAAGTAAGGCATTACATGATAAACTTTTAGATCTTCCAAGGAGGGATGGATTAGGCTCCTGCTCTGAGCTGGGATCATTCTCAGCCATGGTTTTGGGTGTGGAGGGTGGATTCTTGGAAAGGTCCAGTTTGGGGACTGGAGAGACTCAGATGGGAGCAAGACCATAGAGCCCTCCCACCCACCCCCTACCCCCCAGTACAATCATTTTCTCCAGGGGACCTGATGTCAGCTAGTGTCAGGTCGGCTGGCTGTAATTCCAGGAGAACTTCAGGCCCCACCTGGAGGTTGACAACCCTGTTAGGCACCAGTTTTGCACCCCTCTGGAAGCAGAGCTTAGTTTCAGGGGGAGGGGCTGATAATGTCTTTCGGTACAAAGAAGTCTGAATGAACAAAAGGATGTTGTTTTGCAGGTCATTTTAATCCCCAAACAAAGCTGGTCTTTTCTCCTTGGATGAGAAGGAAAGGGCTTGGTGGGGGAGGGGAAAGAGAGAACACGCCCGTCTTGGAATCAACTGCAGCCCTATGCTAAGACCCTGATGCCCTCCACTGTGGGGCCGGGGCTGCCAGCTGGTGTCCAAGGCCTACCAGAATCGAACTCAGGTCGTGAGCAGAGCTTAGGACTGCAGTACTGCAGCTTTAACATTCTGCGCCACGGGGCTCTTAAGAACCAAAGAGGCCTATCTAAAATAGCTTGGTATGTAATCCAAAAATGATATTAAAGTGTTCTACAAACTGCAAGAAGTACTTTTGTTCTGATCCACTAGGGCAGTTCTCACTTGTCTCCTGAGCATATGAAGGTTTGTGATGTTCAGTGGTGTGTCTCCGTTCTTTTTTATTTTCCTTTTGTCACGTTGCTGTCTGTATCTCTCTGCCCTTCCCAGGAAGAAGCCTCTCTTCCTATCCAAGTTAATACAGGCATCTTTTCACAATATGAGGTGACACAAGAGAAGGAGATAAAAGAAGAGGGCCCAGGAGGACCTGGGACTGGCAAGACAGCAAGCAAAGGCTCCCATTCCATCCAGGCTGGGAGTGCTGTTGAATTCTGGGGAAACCCTGTGCCCAGTAGGGTTGCCAAGTCCGATTCAAGAAATATCTGGGGACTTTGGGGGTGGAGCCAGGAGACATTGGGGGGTGGAGCCAGGAGCAAGGTTGTGACAAGCATAAGTGAACTCCAAAGGGAGTTCTGGCCATCACATTGAAAGGGACCGCACACCTTTTAAATGCCTTCCTTCCATGGGAAATAATAGATAGGGGCACCTTCTTTTGGGGCACAGAGAATTGGACCCCCTGGTCCAATCTTTTTGAAACTTGGAGGGTATTTTGGGGAGAGGCACCAGATGCTACGCTGCAAATTTGGGGCCTTTACCTCAAACAACAGCCTCCTCAGAGCCCCAGATACCCATGGATCCATTCTCCATTATTTCCTATGGGAATACATCTCCATACGGAATAATAAAGTTCGCAGCTGACATTTCCCTCCCCCCGCTTACTGATGACCCTGAAGTGGGGAGAGGGCCTCCAAACCAGGGGTTCCCCTGCCCCCACCTGGGGATTGGCAACCCTATGTGCCAGTGATCCCCCATCAGGTCACAGTGATCTCAGATTTCCAATGCTTCTGGCTGTTCCGCAACCAAGAGGTTGATGGGCTCCGAGAGGTTTGCAGCCAGCTGCATCGACTTTGCAACCAGTGGCTGAAGCCAGAGAGGCGCACCAAGAAGCAAATGGCGGACCTGGTGATCCTGGAGCCGTTCCTGATTCTCCTGCCCCAGGAAATGCAGCGCTGGGTCAGAGGATGTGGGCCGGAGAGCAGTTCCCAGGCAGTGGCCTTGGCAGAAGATTTCCTCCTGAGTCAGGCAGAACAGGTGTGGGGATTTCCTCCAGGCGTGTCCGATTCAAGCAACGCTATCTGGCCTTATCCTAAACAGTTTCCCTGCCAGACTTCTGTCCCAGTGTCAATCACCCAAACGAGAGATTTTAACAGCTTCCTTCAGCAGCCTCTTCTACAAGAAAATTTCCTATCCCGCCAGATATTTTGATAGAAGGGTGCAGAGCTGGGAGCAGGGCAGGACCCATCGCTTCGAGTCATGATCCTAGGCCTAGTGCGACCTACAGGCCTGGAGAAGCCTATGTAGGAGTGGTTAGGGGGGCCTACATTCCCCAGCATCCCTCCTCTTCCTCTGATTGGGTGAAAGCAGTTTTGGAGGGAAAACTTGCCCAGTGGGGGGTGGGATGTGGGGGATGCATAAAAGGCCAAGCCACAGACAGGGTGTATTCTCTCTGGAAAAGGCCACAGGATAGAAGGCAGCTAGAGAGGGATCCCGTATCCAAGGAGGGTGAGTGACTCTCTTGAGGTTACAGGGCCAGCCTTGGGCTGTCTGGCACCCTCCCCCATGCACTGATAACGTCATCGAGTCACATGGGGGGCACCCAGTCAGTCTCCCAGAAGGCTGGTGCCTGGGCTATTTCCTAGTGGGAGGGCAGGCCCTATTAGGGTTGCCAAGTCCAATTCAAGAAATATCTGGGGACTTTGGGGGTGGAGCCAGGAGCAAGGTTGAGACAAGCACAATTGAACTCTAAAGGGAGTTCTGGCCATCGCACTGAAAGGGACCACGCACTTTTGAAATGCCTTCCTTCCGTAGGAAATCATGAAGGATAGGGGCACCTTCTTTGGTGGCTCATAGAATTGGACCCTCTGGTCCAATCTTTTTGAAACTTGGCGGGTACTTTGGGGAGAGGCACTAGATGCTATACTGAAAATCTGGTGCCTCTACCTCAAAAAACAGCTCTCCCAGAGCCCCAGATACCCGTGGATCAATTCTCTATTATTCTCTATGGGAATAAATCTCCATAGGGAATAATGGGGTTCCCAGCAGACATTTCCCTCCCCTCCCCCCGCTTTCTGATGACCCTGAAGCGGGAGGAGGGCCTCCAAACCGGGGGATCCCCTGCCCCCACCTGGGGGTTGGCAACCCTAGGCCCTATGAGGTTAGAAGGGAACGTCTAGTTGGTTGCATCAGGGCCGTTTATTTCTTTGCACCGGCGTTTACTGCTTCTTTATTCACTGCTGCGCTAAATGTTTTCATACCCACTTGTCGTTCTAGAGCACTTATATACTCAAGACGTTTTTTGTAAAAAAAACACAAGCCCAGCATATTAGGCCACACCCCGTGACGTCACCGTTGTTTCACACAGGGCAGAAAAAGCCCAGCAGGAATTCATTTGCATATTAGGCCACACCCCTTGATGCCAAGCCGGCCAGAACTGTGTCCCTGTGCATTCCTGCTAAAAAAAAAAAGAAAAGAAAAAGCTTTGCTTACAATAAACCTGTCGTTGTACTGCTTGGGTCCTCACATCTCTTTGGTCACAGATAAAAAGTTTTGTTAAGAAGGAGGACACAAGGGTTGGGGTGGTCTCTGGAGCCTCCCGGACAGACCCTTGCCAGAGTGGTGGCAGCCAGGAGAAGGCCTTTCGTGATCCCCTGCTGTGTGACACTTGGTCTCTCTTCCATCCCATCTCTTCTCCTCTTCCTTGCTGCTATTTCAGATGTCAGGACCATCCATGAAGACAGAAGATACAATCCAGGAGGCAGAGGAGCTCCTTCCGAGGAAGGGCAAAGGACACAGGCAGGGCCGGCTCACCTACTAGGCAAACTAGGCGGCTGCCTAGGGCGCCGGGAGGGAGGGTGCGCCAAATTCGGCTTCCCCCCCTTGCGGTGCCCAAGAGAACAGCCTAATTTGCCTCTACCGCCCCCACCGCTGCAGCCAGCGCCTGCCCACCCGAGCTCGTCCTGCCGCAGCCACCAGTTCCCCCCCGCTCGCCCTGCCACAGCTGCTGCCGACTCCTGCTCGCCCTCCCCGCCAGCTCGTGCTGCCGCCAGATCCCACTCGCCCTCCCCCATTTGCCCTGCTGCCGCCAGCTGCCGCCACCCCCTCGCCCTGCCGCCGCCAGCTCCCGCCTCCTACTCGCCTCCCCCTGCACTCGCCCTGCCACTGCCAGATCCTGGCTGCTCGCCCTTCCCCCCCAGCCACCCTACCATCTCCCACCTCCGGCTCGCCCTTCCACCTTGCCCTGCCGCCACCGCCAGATCCCACTTGCCCTTCTCCCCGCCCCCTGCTCACCCTGCCACTGCTGCCAAATCCCGTTCACCATCCCCCTTACTTGCGGGGCTACTTGCGAGTAGGCGACAGGCACGAGAGCGGAGCTGTGCTGCCCTGCCTAGGGCGCGAGAAAGGCTTGGGCCGGCCCTGGCCACAGGCTGTAGATTGTACCCAAGATGGTCTCTCCTGTGGTAAGGACTCGTTGTGCCTGGACACGATTGGGGCACCCTGTGAATTTGATGGGAACTGATGGGAACAGGTTAGGAACAAAATTAAATACTTCTTCTCACAATGCAGAGCTAATTTGTGGCACCCAGCATCCACTAACTTCGATGCCTCTCAAAGGAGATTAGAGAAATTAGTGGAGGACAATCCCTTCCATTAATTTAAACATTCCTATCCCACCTTCCAAAAGAGGAACTGAAGGTGGCTCAAAAGAGAAAAGGTAGACAAATCTCAACAAAGCTATTCAGCCTGGCACATAAAGGGAGCCTCCACCGTCTGAGGCAGCAGAGCTCAAAAAACCATTTCCTAGATCGTGAAAAAATTTGCCTTCTGTGCCCATGCTTAAAAGGGGCATCTGGTGGGTTGTGGTGGGAAATGTGGCCTAATATGCAAAGGAGTTCTTGCTACAAAAAAAAAAAAAAATCCCTGGGCAAATTACAAATGCTAGGATTTCAGTGTGAAATAGGCAACAAGATAAAGAACCACCGAATGTCGAAGTGCAAATAAACCTCCGTGTCAATTTTAAGCATGCAAAAGCGTTTCAAATCTTAAGTATGTGTCTATTATTTACTGCGACGCCAAAATATTTAACAGGTATTACAAATCACATTTCAAACATACATGCCCCTGCTGAACAATGCAGAAGAAATCACAGCATTACAGTTCCTTTCACCAAAGTAGGGTTTTGAGGACACAGTCTCTCTTGCCCCCACGGTGACTTGTTTCTTGTACTCAGTTGGTCCCGTAGGTACCAAAAATGACAAGGGCACTTCTTTAAAGCCAAAGGAAGTTAGGAGACTGCAGTAACAACAAGAAATTGGCCCATTTTCCAGTACAGGTGGTTTCATTATTTTTTTAGTGTTTGCTTAGAATTCTTATGGGGAGCTATAAGAAGAGATTCCGCTTAGATCAACATTTCCTTTTCTACTTGTAAGTTTCCATTCTCAAGTCCCGTTTGTTGTTATTGTCATTTCTGTATTGTTCTGTATTGTGAAATGTGATATGTAATACTTGCTAAATATTTTGGTATTACAGTAAATAGTTGACACATTCTTAACATTTAAAATGCTTTTGTGTGCTTAAAACTGACATGGAGGCTTATTTGCTCTCCGACATTCAGTGTGTGGCAAGAGCTTGAGGCACAGATCCGATTTGCGTGTTCTTAAGAGAATCCATACGAAGGTGAGAGATTCCTATAGCTGGTTCTGATGAGGGTCTTCTTCAGACACCCAGGTATTGGAGGTTCAGAATGGGTCAGAAAGTAGTTATACAAAGGAGGGCCTTTTTAGTGGTTGCCCTCCTCTGTGAAACACACTATTTCAGGTTATCTGCCAATCTAACTCTTCCTAACTTCTACAAAGCTGGCAAAAACATTTCCTTTCCCAAATCCTGAGAAGAAATAGATAAGTTGAGGATAACCGATATCTACTCTGCTACTCTGCTACTGTCATAAATATGGCGTGACCAGCCGTCATCCTTAGTTCACATATGTTGTTATCTGACAAGCCGTTCTACAGAGGGATTACTCAACCCTAATCTCTCCCCTGTCCAGCCTGCTGTGATCTTTTTGGGGGGAGCTTTTCTTGAGAGGTGTCACCACCCTGAAGCCCAAAGAGTTCTGGCAATAGAATTTATTTGGGTTGAAAGGAAAAACTTATGCCCCCCAAAACTTCAACTCAGTAAGTTTTAAGGGGTCAGAGCCTCCAATAACCAGTACTGTGAAAACGGACTGGCATCCGTGGAGCTGGCAGGTGAACTTTCTGGGACAAAATTCTGCCATTTCATTTGTCTTCCCCACCCACCCCCAGATTCTCCCAGAGAGAACCAGGAAAGAGAAGTAAGATTCCCTCCTCCTGCTCTGACCACCACCACCCCACTCCATGAGCCAGAAATAACCTGGAGTAATACCCAGTTTGCTCCTTTTGAATTCCCCCTTGGAGACTGTGCCTTTATGTAGCAGGCTGAGAAATTTCATTTCACTTCTATAATTTGGAAAGGTATCTGCCTGAAGAGAAGAGGCTTATTGTATTGAAATGGGCGCCTGAAGAGATAAATAGCACCCCATAATGCCTCTGAAAGGGAGAGAACACTTTTTTCCATCCAAGCAGTTGGCACCCCTAGATTAAGTATTCCTTTATGAAACAAAACAAAACTCATTTTATGAAGGTTCATAGCTCATTAAAGAGATTATTATTTGTATTGGGTAAATCAGAATTTGTGTTTTCTGTGCGTTGCAGGGGTTTTTTTTTTTTAATGAACATAACATAAGAGAAGCCATGTTGGATTAGGCCAATGGCCCATCCAGTCCAACACTTTGTGTCACATAAGAACATAAGAGAAGCCATGTTGGATCAGGCCAGTGGCCCATCCAGTCCAACACTCTGAGTCACATAAGAATATAAGAGAAGCCATGTTGGATCAGGCCAATGGCCCATCCAGTCCAACACTCTGTGTCACACAGTGACCAATATATGTGTATGTGTGTATATACACACACACACACATATACACACACACACATATATATATACTGTGGCTAATAGCCACTGATGGACCTCTGCTCCATATTTTTATCCGATCCCCTCTTAAAGCTGGCTATGCTTGTAGCCGCCACCACCACCTCCTGTGGCAGTGAATTCCACATGTTAATCACCCTTTGGGTGAAGAAGTACTTCCTTTTATCCGTTTTAACCTGACTGCTCAGCAATTTCATTGAATGCCCACGAGTTCTTGTATTGTGAGAAAGGGAGAAAAGTACTTCTTTCTCTACTTTCTCCATCCCATGCAGAATCTTGTAAACCTCTATCATGTCACCCCGCAGTCGAAGTTTCTCCAAGCTAAAGAGCCCCAAGCGTTTTAACCTTTCTTCATAGGGAAGAATGAGTTGGGCATTTGTCAAAGCTTAGTGTGGCACATCTTTTCAATTGTGTATACAGTTCTAAATGAGAAATCCTCTTGCAAACGCTTGAGACTTGCACCTGGAACCATGACTGATTCCCCAGGAATTAACCTGATGTGGGTCTGTTAAGCTGAAGAGCCAGAGGGTTGATTTATGATTAGGTGGATCTGGGTTCAAATTCACAGTAGGCTTGGAAGATCTTTGGATGCCTTTTTTCTGTCACATTTTCAAGCTAACAGAACTAACAAAGTGGTTGTTGTAAGAATGAAATATTTTTGTTGTGGGGGGATGACTTCTTCAAAGATTTTATTTATTTAATAATAATAATAATAATAATAATAATAATATTTTATTTATATCCCGCCCTCCCCGCCGCAGCAGGCTCAGGGCAGCTCACATAAAACATAAAACAGATGCATAATTACAATATAAAACATATCAATACAATTCATAATATATAATTCATAATAGTTGCTATTTAAAACCATTGTAATTAAAACCATCAAAGTTAAAAAAATAACATTTACAGGTGCTATGTTCTAGATGTTCTCCTCTTGTAATTTATGATGGCCGTATGTAAAATCCACATTAAGAGAAGGCCAGTCGGAAAAGGGTAGTCTTGCAGGCCCTACGGAATTGAACAAGACTCCGCAGGACCCGTACTTCATCCGGTAGTTGGTCCCACCAGTGTGGAGCTGCGATCGAAAAAGCCCTTTCTCTCGTAGTCTTCAATTTGGCCTCCTTCGGCCCGGGGATTGTCGAAAGATTCTGTGCACCTGATCTCAGCACTCTCTGGGGCACATATGGGAAGAGACGGTCCCTAAGGTAGGCAGGTCCTCGGCCATATAGGGTTTTAAAGGTAATGACCAGCACTTTGTAACCAATCCGGTATACAATTGGCAGCCAGTGCAGTTCGCGCAGCCCCGGTTGTATGTGCTCCCACCTCGGGAGCCCTAGTAACAGCCTGGCTGCCGCAACAATCAAACTTATATCCCGCCCTCTCCTAATGGACTCAAGGCAGCTCACAACAGTTAAAACAACATAAAATTTAAAAACAAGATATAGAATGAAATCATTTCCATACATTTTAAAATCATTCCGTTCAAGATGTACATTGATATTCTAATTATCCCAATTTTTTTGGGTTCAGTTTTTACAGTTCAGTGAGATTGCCAGTGCTGTGGCATATAGCCACCTCCCCTTAACTGCTGAAGGCAAGTTTAAACAATTCGGTCTTACAGGCCCTGCGGAACTGTGGCAGGTCCCTGATGTTTTCGGGGAGGGCATTCCACAGAGCGCAGCTATTACTGAGAATGCTCTGGCTCTGGTGATGGGTAATCAAACTTCTCTTGGTCCAGCGATCTTAAGAAGATTTTGGGACCCCGAATGTAGTGCTCTCTGGGGTACGTATGGGGAGAGGTGGTCCCAAAGATAGACAGGTCCCAGGCCATATAGGGCTTTATATAGGCACCTTGAAAGGAATCTGGAACGCCACAGGCAGCCAGGGTAACGTTTCCAGCACAGGTTGAATGTGCTCCCGTATAGCGAGCTCCATTAACAACCTGGCTGACATATTTTGCACTAGCTGCAGCCTCCAAATCTGAGTCAGGGGCAGCCCCATGTAGAGGGCGTCGGAGTAGTCTATTCTCGAGGTGACCGTCGCATGGATCACTGCTTCTAAGTCACTGCGCTGCAGGTATGCAACCAACTGCCTTATCCGCCTGAGATGCTAAAATGAGGATTTGGCAGTGGCTGCTACCGGGGCCTTCATTGTCAGCAAAGGCTCCAGGAGCACCCCATAGCTCTTAACCTTTGAAGCTGGAGCTAATGGCATCCTATCAAAGGCCGGCAGAGGGATCTCCCTACCCAGCTGCTGCGACTTAGGAACAGGACCTCTGTCTTCACTGGATTCAGTTTCAGTCGACTCTGAGCCACTTCACTACGGCTTGCAATGCCAGGTCCAGATCTTCCAGGGCGCAGTTGGACTGACCCTCCCATCAATAGATAGAGCTGGGTGTCATCTGCATACTGGCGACAACCCAGCCCATATCTCTGGACAATCTGGGCAAGAGGGTGAACGTGGATGTTAACATCGGGGAGAGAACCGCCCCCTGAGGCACACCACCTACAAGTGTGTGCCTCTGTGACGATTGCTCCCCTATGGCCACTCTTTGTCCCCGACCTTGGAGAAAAGAGGTAAGTCACTGAAGGGCAGGCCCCTGAATCCCCACGCCGGCATGTGTTTGATAGGTGCTGAAATCTCAAGAGTGCTGTATTTCGAAGTGAGAACCGGCAAGGACTTGTGGGATGTATCTCATTTCCCTCTTCCCCACTATATCATTTCCTTTTCCTGAAAGTCCCCATAGCACCTCTTGTTTTCATGCTTCCTTCTCTCCTTCCAACCCTGCAACCAATCTATATATTTTTTCAAAGATTTCAGGTTTTTACGGCTGGTAACATCATTAGGGTTTGTAGAATCTTTCGGGATCAAGTGCCGTGTTCTACTGGAGAAAGTTTTCCTTCCAGACGTTTCGTTCTCAGCTGCAAATGCACAGCAGCCAAGAAGGTCAGAGCGCCTTCTCCGGCAGCAACGCCACTGAGGATGTTCTCCGCAGCTGAGAACGAAACGTCTGGAAGGAAAACTTTCTCCAGGAGAACACGGCACTTGAGCCCGAAAGATTCTACAAACCCTAATATATATTTTTTGTCCGTCTGTCTTCAGATTTCCCTCTCTCCCCCTCCTAGGAAAACTACAGCCCAGTTCTGTGATGCCAGGCACTGAGCCAAGCTAACTTGCATAGTACGGAGTCCTGAACGACTTTTCCCTCAGCCCCCCTCCACAACTATTTCCTCTTTCCCTCCTGTTGGCAACCCCCAAACCTTCTCCCCTTTCTGCACCTCATTCTTTCCTCAGCCATTATCAACCCACCTACCTTTTATCCGCTTTCATCGTCAGCAATATTTATTGTTCATTTATTTATACCCTGGCTTACTTCACATTGGGGACCAAAGGAATCATTCTCTGGTCCTTTTTAGTCTCACGCCAACCCTGTGAACAAAAAACCTCAGCTTGAGACCCTGGAGAGCCGCTGCCAGTCTGAGTAGACAATACTGACCTTGATATTGGAGGGACGGTGGCTCAGTGGCAGAGCATCTGCTTGGTAAGATGAAGGTCCCAGGTTCAATCGGCGGCATCTCCATCTAAAATGGGTCCAGGCAAGTAGGCGTGAAAAACCTCAGCTTGAGACTCTGGAGAGCCGCTGCCATTCTGAGTAGGCAAGACTGACTTTGATAGACTGAAGGTCTGATTCAGAATAAGGTAGCTTCATATGTCCATATGATCTTTAAGGGGAGGGATGGTGGCTCAGTGGTAGAGCATCTGCTTGGTAAGCAGAAGGTCCCAAGTTCAACCCCCGGCATCTCCAACTCAAAAGGGTCCAGGCAAATAGGTGTGAAAAACCTCAGCTTGAGATCTTGGAGAGCTGCTGCCAGTCTGAGTAGACAATACTGGCTTTGATGGACTGAGGGTCTGATTCAGTATAAGGCAGCTTCATATGTTCAAGATCACAACATTATTTCCTTATCAATCTGAGATCCAGCCGGCTTTATTGCCTTCCTAAGACGCCCTAAGACTGCCAGTTTTCACTGATTGACAGCCCAGCTGTGAGGGGAGGGGAGGGGAGGACAGAAACGCCGGGCGAAGCTCGGCCAAAGAACGAGCGAGAGACTGGCAAAAGCCTAGAAGGGCCGTTTCCTGGCAAGACCTCATCCCTTCCCCGTTTCCATAGGAAGAAGAGGGACTGGTTAGGTGCCTCAGATGGGGAGGGAACCACGAATCAAGCAGCCAATAGGCGCAGCCAATTGAGCATCGAAGGCGGGACTCGGATGGCTTGAGCGATCGCCTGAAGCTTCGGGCCTCGATTGTGATTGGTGGGCTGGGCAGTGAAGCTCAAGAGAGAGGCGTGGCGTGGCGGGCAGCGGAGGGAGGATGGCGGAGGGCGAGGAGGGGCCGTCGAGGCGGAGGGAGGCCGGGGCTCCGCCTGGGCCCAGCGGCGACACGGTGAGGGGCGAGGCCTCCTGGTCCCCCCAGAGGGGAAGGGGTCAGTGTGGGTTGGGGGCTGGCCTGGTGGGGAGGAAGGGGGTGGTGATGTGGGGAGGGGTTCTCTGTGGGGTGCGCCAGAAGGATCCCAGCAGGGGGGCAACAGGAAGCCTCCCCAGGCAGGAATTCAGAGCAGGAGTCGTTCCCCGTGGCAACAGGTAGACTGCCTCTGGATATAGAGGCTCCACTAACCTGCCCTGGTTAATGGCCTGTATCAGGGGTAGGCAAACGTGCTTAATGCAAGAGCAAAATAGAATAAACGTCTGACGTTTGAGAGCCACAAGGAAGAAAGGAAGGAAATAGGGGGGAGGAGGTGGAAAGAACGCAACTTTAAATGCATCCCCCAAGCCAGCTAACGGGGCATTGGGAGCTTTGAGAGCAACACAATATGTGTGAAAGAGCCACACGCGGCTCCTGAGCTGCAGTTTGGCCACCCGTGTCCTAGCATATGTGGCGACAGGCAGGCTGTCGTGGGTAATGGCATGTATCAGGGGTGGCCAAACCTGCCTAATGTAAGAGCGACGTAGAATAATCGTCAGATGTTTGAGAGCTACAATACAGGAAGGAGGGAAGGCAACTCATGGGGTGGATGGAGAGGTGGAAAGAAAGCAACTTTAACTTTAAATGCATTCTCCAAGCCAGCTGTTGGGGCTGGGGGAGCTTCGAGAGCCACGTGAGGCTCCTGAGCTGCAGTTTGGCCACCCCTGCCCTAGCGCGCGCGTGTGTGTGTTGCTGTCAAGCCACAGCCAAGTTGTGTGACCCCTCATGGGGTTTTCAAGTCCCCTTTCCACTCAGCCCACTGCCCTGTTTCCAGCATTCACAGTTCGATGGTGTGAGCAGTGGGCTGATGGTATCTGTTGCCCCAGTCTTTTGCCATTGTAGTATTTTGGATGCAGTACCTTGGGTTATGGCGGATTCACTGAGCAATCGGGGCAAATAGCAAATTGTACTGCCTTTAACCACATAGATTCAGAGTCCTGATTCTCATAATTAACAGCTGGGTGACAGAAGTTTCTCTAACTCTTTATGATAAAATCAGAGCTGCCCTGCTGGATTGGATTTAGGATTTATATCGCACCCTATACTCTGAATCTCAGAGTGGTCACACCCTCCTTTACCTCCCCTGCCCCCCCACAACAGACACCCTGTGAGGTAGGTGGGGCTGAAAGAGCTCTGACAGAAGCTACCCTTTTAAGGACAGCTCTGCGAGAGCTATGGTTGACCCAAGGCCATTCCAACAGCTGTAAGTGGAGGAGTGGGGAATCAAACTCGGTTCTCCCAGATAAGAGCCCGCACTACAACATACAGGCTCAGAGCCAATGTCCATTTAACCCAGCATCCTGTTTCCAATGGACGTCAGCTTACTGCTTCTGCAAATTGGCATGGACCATGACAGCCAGGCAGGGGAGTGATCCTAAGAGCAGAAGACAGGCTCTTTCTTCCACTGTCCTTCAGCAAATACCTTCCCTGTTTGCACCTCCCAACTGGTACATGGCAGCACACTGCTTCTGAACATGGAGATTCCATTCAGACATCATAGCTGATAGCTTTGGGGAGACCTGTTAGCTGGATGAGTGAAAAGAGTCGGTGAATATCTGGCAGTGAGAGTGGAGGACCCATGTTTTGTAGCTTTCGAGGACTGCTGTGATAGAAGGGTTTTGGATGGGGGTGGGTGCTGAAGTCTAGGTGTTGTAGGTCAGGGATCCTCAACCTTTTTGAGCCTCTGGACACCTTTGCATTTCAGATATTTTATTGACGTTTCAGAAATGAAGTTAGGGAGAAGAGAAAGGGACAAAGGGTAAAATAGCATCAACGAAATATTTTTTCTAGGGCCCGTTGTATTTCTTCCTACAACAGGCTTTACTGCTAGTCTGACATAAAACACATAATAGTCAAGTCCACGGATTTTCTTTGTAGCAGGAACTCATTTACATATTAGGCCACACACTCCTGATGTAGTCAATCCTCTTGGAACTTTCACTAGACCCTGACCTAAGAGCCCTGTAAGCTCTTGGCTCCATCAAGGGTGTGTGTCCTAATATGCAAAGGAGCCCCTGCTAGAATTCTATCTCTGGACTCTGTACTAAGCTCTTGGAGGGTTGGCTCCATCAGGGGTGTGTGGCCTAATATGCAAAGGAGCCCCTGCTAGAATTCTATCTTGCCTGCTTCGGCGGGGAGGGCGGGATACAAATAAAATTTGTTGTTGTTGTTGTATCTCTGGACCCTGTACTAAGAGCCCTGTAAGCTCTTGGAGGACTGGCTCCATCAAGGGTGTGTGTCCTAATATGCAAAGGAGTTCCTGTTACAAAAAAAGCTCTGATCATCCATACACAAAGAAAAATGTTTCTCTATAAGCATTAAAATACATTGATATTATTAACATGCCAGAATAGCTCATATAAAGCTTTGAGTTTCATTCCCCTACAGAATTTTTAAATATCCCATGTGAGATTTAAAAAACTGAATTCTGGCACAGGGTGTCGGGCACAGCCAGAAAATGGCTGCTGTGGGAGTTGGTGCCGCACACCCAGAGGAAGTCCAAGTCTGAGAGAGAAAAGAGGTAATTGAAAATATGCTGGGAAAACAGGGCTGGAGAAAATGAAACAAACCCTGTGAGGTCAGCTGTAATTTGAATCTGTAGCTCATCAGAACGTGTGGGGGGGGGGGATCATAAATCCTGCATGAGAGCCTCATCTGGCCCCACCCAATTTCTAAAAACAGCTGTGGGCATAAAGAAAGGTATTGGCGGGTGCTATGTTGCCCACTGGCACCACCTTGGGAACCTCTGGCCATTAAGAATGACAGGGCAGTCAAACTGTGTCCGACAGAAGTGCTCAGAAGTAAAATGTCAGGCAGAAGGCTGGCTCGCCCTGCTGCTACAGCCTGTCTGGCAACTCCTCTTCCTTCCTAGGTTGCTGCACTCTCACCTCCAAGCATGCGGAACGCATTCAGGACACTCAATTTAAATCGCTCACACCCACTTAGAAACAGCTCAGTGGCACGATCAATATGCACACTTGAAATTCCTCTTTCTTCTTATAGTTTCAGAGGGTAACTGTAAAATCATAGAATCCTAGAGTCTGATGGGACCTCCAGGTTCATCTAGCCCAGGGGTAGGGAACGTTGGCTCTTCAGATGTTTTTTTGCCTACAACTCCCATCAGCCCCAGCCAGCATGGCCAATGGCGGGGGTTGATGGGAGTTGTAGGCAAAAAAACATCTGGAGAGCCAACGTTCCCTACCCCTGGCCTAGCCCAACCCCCTGCACGATGCAGGAAACTCACAAATACCTCCCCCTAAATGCACAGGATCCTCATTGCTGTTAGATGGCCATCCAGCCTCTGTTTAAAAACTTCCAAGGAAGGAGAGCCCACCACCTCCCGAGGAAACCGGTTCCACTGGGGAACCGCTCTAACGGTCAGGAAGTTCTTCCTAATACTCAGCCAGAAACTCTTTTTGATTTAATTTCAACCCATTGGCTCTCAAAACATGTTCGTCTGTGTTGGTCTGCAGTAGAACAGTGAAATTTGAGTCCAGTAGGACTTTTGAGTCCGACAAGAGTTTCAGGGTAGAAGTTTTTGAGAACCAAAGCTCCCTTCATTGGGCACAAGTACACGTGAAGCTGCCTTCTCCAGAACCGGACCCGTGGCCCATCAGAGTCAGAACTGTCTACTCAGACTGGCAGCAGCTATCAAGGGTCTCAAGAATGTTGTGTGCGTTAAACAGAGATGAAAGGAAACAGCCATGTTTGTCTTTGCAGCAAAGATGAAGTAGGATCTCGTGTTAGTGTGTGTGTGTGTGTCTGTATCCTGATGCTGAAATATAATTTTATTAGCCTTTAAACTCTAGTAAACTCTAGTCAGAAGTATCTAGAGAGGCCCTCAGAAGGCAGATTTTGTACATAAGTGGGTTTTTTTTTCAAAAAACCAAACCTGAACCACATAGTTTAAAGGACCATGCCATTGCGAGCAAGCACAAGGCGAGATGTGATTAGGTAACGCTCAAATGCAATTGAGAAAAGTGGAGACGCCATTAACAATAGCAATAAATGGGGATAGAGGCTATATCCCTAGTGTTACTAGGTCAGTTGATGCACGCAGTGACTGAGAAAAGTGGACTCTTTGTTGAGTCCACCGGAGATGTTATCAAACTTCCTCTTGAATTTTTAATTCAGCGTCACACTGGAGTGTCCCTTGACCGTTCCTTTGCTGGAAAATGAGGCCAACAGAGGGCATATCCTGGGATGCTGGAATGTTCTGCTGGCTCCCAGTATGGCCATTGAGAACCAGCTTGATGTACTGGTTAAGTGTGTTGGACTGGTAGCTGGAAGACCCAGGTTCAAATCCCCACTCGTGCCATGGAAGCTTGCTGGGTGACCTTGAGACAGTCACATTTCTTTCAGACCTAACCTCCCTTGCAGGGTTGTTGTGAGGACAAACTGGAAGAGAGGAGAACCCTGCAAGCAGCTTCAATCGGGAGAAAAGCAGGGGATATAATGAATAAATAAAACAGAAAAAAATGGTGTTATTTTTGTGTCTGTATTTTAGTCCTGGAACTACTTGAAAAAAAATATGCAGAAGTGGGTTAGTTGCAGCTGGTTCTGTGGCTAGAGTAAGGATGGCCAAAGTGCAGCTTGGAAATCACACGTGGCTCTTTCACACATAGTGTGTGGCTCACAAAGCCCCCACTGCCATGTTGGCTGGCTTAGAGAAGGCGCTTGTCTCTTTAAATCACTTAACCAAGCCAGCTTGGGGACTGCATTTAAAGTAGTTTTCTTTCTACCTCTCCCTCCCCATCTATTTCCTTCCTTCCTTCCCCTCCCCTCCAACTTCTATGTGACTCTTACATCAAGCAAGTTTGGCCACCCCTGGACTAAAGCATGCAAAGGGATAAGGAGTAAGCTTTTGGAGGACTGGCTTCATCAGGGGGTTGTGGCGTAATGTGCAAAGGAATCCCTGCTACACAAACAAACACACAAGCCCTGATCTCAGTATTCTCTTAAGGGGTCTTCAGCTGGAGTTTCCATTGAACTTGTAACTTCCTTCCTCGCAGGGGCAGAGGGACAAGAAGAGAAGCAGGGAAGCCTCGCTGGAGAAACGGCCGTACATCATGAGCAAAACGCCATCCATTCAAGACAAGCTACGTAAGTCAGGGTGCGCACGTTGTCTCAGCCTCAGCTGGGACCTTGTCCGGGTGGGACGCCTTCAGCTTTGTGAGCTGGTAAGGGAACGGAATTTTTCGGATATCGGTCTGGTTCCCCAGTCTCCGTGCCAAGGGAGCTGTGGCCAGTCGACTCTTTAAATAAAGATAAGCGTGACTTGCCCTACAGAGGACAGAGGTTGTTTATACAGAGCAGCTGGCCTTGCCAGGTCTGGGGTGGGAAATACCTGGAGATTTTGGGGGTGGAGCCCAAGGGGGGCGGGGTCTGATCTCTGCAGTCTGCAGGTCAGTTGTAATAAGAGGGAGATTTCCTGGGGGTTGGCGACCCTAATAGCAGTTCTTCACACGTCGTGCTGCTGTTTTGGGTTGCAGAGAAGCATCGGGAGATGGCGAAGGCGATGCTGCGGAGGAAAGGTGTGCTCGGGGGGACCATCCGGCAGCAACCCAAACTTGCAGGCAAGAGGTCCGAGTCATCCTTTCTCGTTATGCTTTGAATGGGAGGGCAGGGTTGGCTTTTGAGAGGAGCCCCGTGGCACAGAGGGGTAAAGCTGCACTACTGCAGCCCTAAGCTCTGCTCATGACTTGAGTTCAATCCCCGGTAAAAGCTGGGCTTTCAGGTAGCCGCCTCGAGGTTGACTCAGCCTTCTATCCTTCCAAGATTGGTAAAATGAGTCCCCAGCCTGCTGGGGAGGGGGAGGGAGAGGAGATGACTGGGGAAGGCAATGGCAAACCACCCCGTAAAAAGTCTGCCGTGAAGACGCTGTGAAAGCGATGTCACCCCAGAGTCGGAAACAACTGGTGCTTGCACAGGGGACTACCTTTTTTTAGGCTTTTGAGAGCTGCCCAGGTATTCTTCTCAGGAGGACCTAGGAATGAAGTACAAAATCTCTGGCTGTCGAATGACCAAAGCTCATCACCGTCAGGAGGCAGACTGCCACAGAAATTGATGCCATTTAAAAATATTTATTTCCCTTCATTATATTCTGCCTTTTCCTCCCTAGGGCCCAAAGAAACTTGCATTGGTTTTCTTTTCTTTTTCTTTTTTAAAAATTATTCGTTTATTCATTTTTATGCTGCGGCTTCCACCGTTCTCTCACTCCGTTTTTATCCTCCCAGCAACCCTGCGGGGTAGGTCAGGGCGAGAGAGCGTGACTGGCCCCAGGTCACCCAGCGAGCCCCAGGTCACCCAGCGAAGTGGGGATTCGAATCCGGGTCTCTCAGATACTAGCCTGGCACTCTTAACCACTATACCACACTGGAAAACTCCCCCCCCCCTCATTTCCTTCCCAACAGAATGCAGGAGCCACATGTGGCTCTTTCACACATATTGTGTGGCTCTTGAAGCCCCCATCCCCCTGTCAGCTGGCTTGGAGAAGGCTTTTCTCTCCTTAAATCACTCCTCCAAGCCAAGCCAGCTGGCAGTTTGGAAAACACATTTAAAGTTAAAGTTTCCTCCCTTCCCTTCCCTTCCCTTCCCTCTTAAACATCTGATGTTCCACCCCTGCATTAGATGAAAACTGCAAAGCATCTCTGTTGGTTGAGGTGATGCTACGTGGGCTTTGTGCCCTTCGTTACCGCATCGTACTGCTGTAGAAATTGCAGGAGCGAATGTCCTGTTAATCTCTGCTTCTGCCTTTTAAAAAGTGCTAGTGAGATGGTGCGGAATGCGTGAGTGCTTCTCACCCTTTTTGAAACTTGAATGCTCTCTGAAGTTTATACAGCTCTACGCAGACATGCTTTTTTTTAAAAAAAAATCACACTTTTGATACAGTCAGGGCTTTTTGGGAGCAGGAACACACAGGAATGTAGCTCCAGGGGTGCGGCCAAATAGGCAAACGAGTTCCTGCTGGGCTTTTTCGACCAAAAAAGCCCTGGATATAGAGTGGTAAGCTGCAGTATTGCAGTGCAAGCTCTGCTCACGACCTGAGTTTGATCCCAGCAGAAGCTGGTTCAGGTAGCCGGCTCAAGGTTGACTCAGCCTTCCATCCTTCTGAGGTTGGTAAAAGTGAGTCCCTAGCTTGCTGGGGGGAAAGCAATGGCAAACCACCCCGTAAAAAGTCTGCCGTGAAAACGTCTTGATGTGACGTCACCCCAGAGTCGTTAATGACTGGTGCTTGCACAGGGGGACTACCTTTACCTTTTTATCGTGTTCTGCAGTTCTTATCATGTGATATCCCAAGGCCTTTGCGGTATATTACACAGTTGCTTGATTTGTCTTGCAATAAGCTAAGCGAAAGAGAAGCCATGTTTGATTTCTTTGTGTCACACAGTGACCAAAACCCAGGTGCTGTCAGGAGGTCCACCAGTAGGGCCAGAATTCCAGAAGTCCTCCCACTGTTGTTCCCCCCACCCCCAAGCACCAAGAATACAGAGCATCATTGTTGCAGACACAGTGTTCCATCTATACCTTATGGCCAATAGCTACTGATGGACATAAGAACATCAGTGAAGCCATGCTGGATCAGGCCAATGGTCCATCCAGTGTCACCACTGTGCATCACACAGTAGCCAAAATCCAGGGGTCATCAGGAGGTCCATCAGTGGGGCCAGAACTCCAAAAGCCCTCCCACTGTTGCCCTCCAAGCACCAAGAAGACAGAGCATCACTGCCCCAGACAGAATGTTCCATCTGTAACTAGTGGCTGATAGCCAGTGAAGAACTTTTGCCCCATATGTTTCTCCAGTCTCCTCTGGAACTATCCATACTTGGCCATCACCGTATCTTGTAGCAGGCTCGGATTAGAACGTCAGCCTTTTCCATCCAAAGATGGCATATTTGGACCACACCATTCTCCGAACTCCTTGCTCAGCTGCACCTTCCCGCTATTGCATTCTCTTCCTGCCCTCCCAGCCCCACCTGGCTGCTTCACGTTGACTTCTGCTTCTCTTCCTCCAGGTCGGTGAAGTTCAATAAGGGCTACGCTGCTCTCAGTCAGATCTCGGATGAAACCCTGGTGTCCTTGGAGTCAGACAGGTGAGGACTGAGCTGGGACCTCCTGGGAGCACTGAGGTGGGAAAAGCCAAGAAGTTCCCATTTAGGGGTGTTCCCTGGTCCTCTAACTTATTGACAGATTGGGTAGCAGTGAGGTGAGGGGCCGTGGTTCAGTGGTAGAGCATCTGCTTGGTATGGAGAAGGTCCCAGGTTCAATCCCTGAATCTTCAGTTAAAAGGGACCGAGCAGGAGGGGATGTGGAAGATCTCGATCTGGTAGAGCATCTGCTTGGCATGCAGAAGGTCCCAGGTTCAATCCCTGAATCTTCAGTTAAAAGGGACCGGGCAGGAGGGGATGTGGAAGTTCTTCATCTGGCTCAGCAGTAGAGCATCTGCTTGGCATGCAGAAGGTCCCAGGTTCAATCCCCAGCATCTCCAGTTAAAAGGGACTGGGCAGGAGGGGATGTGGAAGATCTCGATCCGGTAGAGCATCTGCTTGGCATGCAGAAGGTCCCAAATTCAATCCCCTGCATCTCCAGTTAAAAGGGACCGAGCAGGAGGGGATGTGGAAGTTCTTGATCTGGCTCAGCAGTAGAGCATCTGCTCGGCATGCAGAAATTCCCAAATTCAATCCCCGGCATTTCCAGTTTAAAAGACCCTGGAGAGCTAATGCCAGTCTGCACAGACAATACTGACTTTGATGGGCCATTGACCTGTTTTGGTATAAGGCAGCCTCATGTGTTCCAAGATGCTAAGGGCCCTAAACCGGATGGGCTGTACCAGCCCAATCTCAGAAACTAAGCAGGGTCAGCCCTGGTCCATGTTTGGATGGGAGACCACCAAGGAAATCCAGGGTTACTACGCATAGGCAGGCAGTGGCAAACCACCTCTTCGTGTCTCCTGCCTTGAAAACCCTATGGAGTCATGGATATCAAGCTGGCCACAGCCAGGGTCAGGGCCTTCTCTACCGTGGCCCCAGCGTGGTGGTACTCTCTGCCGAGTGACATCCATGCCCTGGCTGATCCGCTAAAGTTTTGCAGGGCATGTAAGGCAGAGATGTTCCACCGGGCCTTTTTTTCACATCTTCCTGGCACCTTCTCGTGACTGAATGCCAGCACTGCCATCTTGTTTTTCAAATGTTTAGATATTGGGAATGGTTTAAATACTATGTTTTTATGGTTTTACCTCATCCTGTATTCTATTGGATCAAGAAGAAGAAGATGATGATACTGGATTTATATATTTCAGAGTCTCAGAGCGGCTCGCAATCTCCTTTATCTTCCTCCCCCACAACAGACACCCTGTGAGGTGGGTGGGGCTGAGAGGGCTCTCACAGCAGCTGCCCTTTCAAGGACAGCTGCAATAGCTATGGTTAACCCAAGGCCGTTCCAGCAGGTGCAAGTGGAGGAGCGGGGAATCAAACCCGGTTCTTCCAGATAAGAGTCCACACACTTAACCACTACACCAAACTGGCTCTCAAATCGTTGTGAACTGTCCTGAACGCTGCGTAAGCAAGGAAAGGGCGGTAAAAGTTTTGTTTCTAATTTAACAAACAAGTAATAAAATAAGTCAGCTGCCACTTGGTGGCATTTTCCATTACTACTGAGATACAAGAAATGTCTCGTGGCTCTGACTCTCACTCTCCTTCTAGTGACGGGGAGCTGGAATCCCGATGTTCTTCTGGCTACTGCTCTGCAGAGGTAAGCCTGAAGCTTTTTTTGTCGGTTGGCTGGGAAAACTTCCCAGTTCATATTTAAATGTTACTGCCGTTTAAATGCTGTTAGCTAAGGAAGGGAAATCCGCCACGGGGTTTGTCCGTGCTTCAGATCCTTCGTCAGGGGTGGCCAAACTGCGGTTCGGGAGCCACCTGCGGCTCTTTCACACATATTGTGTGGCTCTTGAAGCCCCCACTGCCTCTTGGCTGGCGTGGTGAAGGCATTTCTCTCTTTAAATCGTTTTGCCAAGCTAGCTGGCGGCTTGGAGAATGCATTTACAGTTGCTTTCTTTCCACCTCTCCCTCTCCGTCTATTTACCTGCCTGTCCTCCTTCCTTTCTTGATTAGCAAACAGGTTGAGGGCATCTGAGCGTGAAGCATATCACTCAGCCCAATCAATGACAGAATTCCTGTCGCATATGGGCTTTTTTTAAAAAAAGGGGAAGCCGCTTTGAGAATCCCTTGGAGCCGAAGGACGGCCTACGCAAATCTGAACGCATCGAGGCAAAATGAAGCAGCATCCTGTTGAAAGCCCCTCAACGCAAACACGCACTCATTCTTGAGCAGTATTTTGCAGGCTGCTGAATTTCACATCAGATTGTAGAATCCGTGGAAGGTGCGGAATGTGCTCTGTCCTGCCCAGCTGCGATGGACCGGCTGTTGCCAGTCGCTTTGTGTTTTCATCAGAAGATTCTGGGTCATGGTTCAAACTCTGTGAGAAGCGGTCAGGCCATTTCAAGAAATGCTTGCCTGCATTTGGATTTGGAACTATGTGGGGAGGGGAGAGATGGTTTGATGCTGAATGTGGGAACTACCTCCTCTTGGAGACAGGGAAGTGGGGAGACGCGGGGGTCTCAGCAGTGGGAAGGTAGAATCAGTGGCAGTTGCTCCCCCCCTCCAAACTCTGATGTCCTCAGTTTTAGGAATGTGGTTGGATACCCTAGGTCAGGGGTGGCCAAACTTGCTTAATGTAAGAGCCACATACAATAAATGTCAGATGTTTGAGAGCTGCGAGACGTGAACATCAGATGTTTGAGAGCTGCAAAAGAAGGAAGGTAGGTAGAAAGATAGATGGGGAGAGAGAGAGCTGTAAAGAAAGCAACTTTAAATGCATTTTCCAAGCTGCCAGCTGGCTTGGCTTGGAGAAGTGATTTAAAGAGAGCAATGATTTAAAGTGATTGAAAGCAGTGATTGAAAGAGAGCAATGGCCAGTTTGGTGTAGTGGTTGAGTGTGCGGACTCTTATCTGAGAGAACCGGATTGATTCCCCACTTCTCCACTTGCACCTGCCGGAATGGCTTTGGGTCAGCCATAGCTCTGGCAGAGGTTGTCCTTGAAAGGGCAGCTGCTGTGAGAGCCCTCTCAGCCCCCCCCCACCTCACAGGGTGTCTGTTGTGGGGGCAGAAGATATAGGCGATTGTGAGCCGCTCTGACTCTCTGATTCAGAGAGAAGGGTGGGGTATAAATCTGCAGTTGTCGTCATTGTCTTCTTCTTCAATCCAGCCTTTTCTAGATTATTTTGCGTGTGGTGTTTTTGGACAGGGCACATCTCATTCTAGTTTATTGGTTTGGCGTTAAAATGTACCAGTTATTTCTATATCTTACATTACCGTGCAACGATCTATTTGTAAACTGTCAATTTTGGCTTTGTATAGTTGTTATCTTGTATATTGGGGTGGCCAACGGTAGCTCTCCAGATGTTTTTTGCCTACAACTCCCATTGGCTATGCTGGCTGGGGCTGATGGGAGTTGTAGGCAAAAAACATCAGGAGAGCTACCGTTGGCCACCCCTGTTGTATATGATTTCTGGAATAAAATTATTCTGAACTTTAAAAAATAAATAAAGAGGCATTTAAAAAAAAAAGCTGTCGGGCAGATCCAGGTACAGCCCGGTCTGCCACAAACAGCGAATTTTTGTTGCCAGCAGATGGCCTTCACCTTTCCTTCCGTTTCCCAGGTGAACCAGGACCTCAGCCGCCAGCTGCTGCAGGACGGATATCACCTGGACGAAGTCCCGGACGATGAGGACCTCGACCTGATTCCTCCCAAGCCCGTCTCGTCCTCGCCTTGCTCCTGTTGCTTCGGGGAATCCGCCTCTTGCTCCATCCAGTGAAGGGCAGTCCGGAAGGGCGACGTGGCACAGGGTCAAGACACCAGCACTTTTTTATTTGGGGGAAGAGTGGGGGGGGGGGCCTGTGGATCCCCGACAGAAGTAGCTGAGCCCGCCGTCGAAACACGGGTCAAAGCAATTGAGCGGGCCGGTGGAACAGGGCACTCTGTCACATCCTCTGGGTCTTCTTGGAAACGCCGAGCATTTTCTCCCAAAAACGATTTCTGCAGCGCACACTCGGGACGGCTGGGGAAAACAGCTTGCCGGTTATCTTGCCGAGGCGCGTGTCTCGGTGGGAAGGAGCCGCGCGGCCGGCGGGAGAAACGATCCGGGTCCGATCTTTCGGAGGCAAGCTGCTGAACTCTCATTTTGCGAAAGGAGATACGAAGTGAAGGCAGCCTGGGACTCTCTTTGATTTATAAATCTTTGGAGTTGTGAGAAAGACCGTGGAGGATCCGAGTAAGCAGTTTTTTCCCTTTCCCTTTGCACTTTCAAACCTTACAAGGGAACGATACAGGTGCTGAAGTAATTGCAAGGCAATGTGTCTTCATAGGGTGGGGCAGGACGGGAGCAGAGGAGACTCTGCAAATGGAACTTGGACAGCTCACCGGTGAACCAGATTCTGGAGCCTCACCTCTTAATCTGGTGGCTTTCCTGGTTTTTGTTTTTACCCCCACCCTCTTCCTCATCCAGAGGTATTTGAGGGGGCCAGGAGCACAGTCTCGAGCATAAGTATCAGGCCTTGTAAGAGACTTCCCCCCGACCTCTGGAGGTTGTATGGGTTTTGTTTGGGAAAGGGGCTTTGGTTTACACTTCCAAGGCTGATCTTTTCAGACAGGCCCAGAAGATGGTGTCAAGAGTCTGGCCTGGAGCCCCTTAGTTTGTAGCTGTTACTTTTGCATGCTTTGGTAGCAGGCTGAGCAGGTTCAAGACAAGCCGGTCTCCTTCCCCCTTCAGAAGCAAAAAGGAATTCCCAGAATCTTGGGGATCAAGTCCTTCCGCACATTTGCACTAGACTGAATCATCTGCTGTCTAGCCTGGCAGGATCTCCATAGGGCCCGCTTGGCTGGAGGGGACGTTAACCAGCTCACTTCACAACTCAGTCGCAGCTCACCCCCACCTTCCTGCATGGGGGCCAATCGTAAAAAGGCCATTTCTCGTTTTCATATTAACTCCAGGAAGCTTTATGCAAGGGTAACTATTTCATGTGAAGTTAGTGATCCTTGAGGTCAAAATAGCCTAGATTTGCTTTTAACCCCTCCCCCCCCCTGGTTTGTCTAGGTTGCTTTTACATAGCAATTATAGAAGGATGTTACCAGCATGACAGACCGGTTCTTTCCTAATTGATGAAGGATTGTGTTTTGGAGCGAGCTTTGCTAGCCACTGAGGCCGCTGGCTCTCTCCCCTTTTCGTAGTGACTTGCCGTGTGTAAAACTTGGGCGGTCTTATACTGGGCGGGTTGGGGGCGGAGATAGAAAAAAGGGAACGAACGCTTCAAAAGGTCATTGAACAAAGTTTGAGCCCAGCGGCACTTCCATCAGATACACACGAAAGCTGACGAGCAGAATTACTTAGTTGGTCTTCAAGGTACCACTGGTCTCAAAAGTTTTTTCTGTCGCTTCAGATCAACCCAACTGAACGTAACCTAAAAGTTCATGTTTACTTGCCCGCCGTTCAGGTTGCAGTGCTGGATATCGCCTCTGCAGTTGACACTACAGCGTCCGTATTTGCTAGAAACGCTTTCTTTTTTTTCTATTTTCACTAACGTGGATTCTCCAAATCCCTCCTCAATGCTGGTTTCTCCAAGCATTCCAAAATAACCTTTTTCTGCCCCGGGCCATCTCCATTAGATGTATCTTGCCGAAAGCTGCTGTGAGATCAACCCACCTGAATGTAACTTAAAAGTTCATGTTTACTTGCCCGCCGTTCAGGTTGCACTGCTGGATATCGCCTCTGCAAATGACACTACAGCTTCCATATTTGCTAGAAACACTTTCTTTTTTTTTTTCAATTTTTAATAACATGTGGATTCTCCAAACGCCCCCCTGTATGCTGTGTTTCTCAAAGCATTCCAAAAGAACCTTCTTCTGCCCCAGGCCATCCCCATTAGCCGTATCTTGCCGAAAGAAAAGCCTGCCCCTTTTCTGGTTGTGAGATCCCCAAAAGGACATCCTTGCCCGGGCCAGCTCTGCAAGAGGATTCCTGGTGGGACGCTGAAGATTCCCTTTGGGGTGCTGCGCTCCTACTTAACCAAAGGTCAGAACGTACCCTGGGGGCTGCCCCACAGACGTATCCTTGCTTCGTTGCTCTGCTGGGAAATAAAGTCGCGAGCGAGTGAAGGACAGGGAGAAACTGCCTTTGCAACCCGTAAAGGCATGGCATATTTTGCAGGGCAGGTCCCTGGTGGAGCCGGCTTCCTTATGAAGGCAGCTTTCTTTACTGACCTTTGGTTTTCTTATTTGGGTGCTGGGTGCAGTGTTTTCTCCTGGTGGCGAAAGGCAGAAGACGTGCAGCTGGCCTTTTGGAAGCTTCGGTGTAATAAGCTTTTAACGGATCCGGATTTGGGGGGGGGGGGGGCGGAAGTACATAGCAGGTGGGTAGAGACAACAAGCCCCCTCCCCCTCCACAAGCTCAGCAGGTGAAGGTGGAAATCCCAAGGTGGAGACGGTCGACTCTCCGTCCCTTCCAGGAGGGACTGCGAAAGCTGCCTTAAATATACTGACATGCACAGAGGACAATCTTACTGAATATTTAATAGTATTATATATTAGAGGATTATCAGTTTTGTAGATGGCGATCAAGGGAAGTATAGCAATAAAACTCCGCCTTGTACCGCACCGCCTCCTGTCTTCCCTGTTGTCCTGAAGAGTCATTGGATTGGGGTGAACCGAGTCAAAACGGAAGGGTTTCAAACGATTTGAGGCCGTTGTGTTCTATCTGCCCCCCCCCCCCAAAGCATCTTTCCTGATCTTTGAGAACTGCCACATCTGTGCCCATTCTTTACGGGTCACCATAAAAGTCAGCTGTGACTTGAAAGCACTTGATGCACACACAGAGAGAGCTCTTATTTCCAACGAGCACATTTTCCTCCACGGCCCGTCCTGTTATCTTTTGCCCTCTGCTTCGAACCCTGAATTAAGAACATAAGAGAAGCCATGTTGGATCAGGCCAATGGCCCATCCAGTCCAACACTCTGTATCACACAGTGGCCAAAATATATATTCCACATGTGAATTCCACATGTTAATCACCCTTTGGGTGAAGAAGTACTTCCTTTTATCCATTTTAATCCGACTGCTCAGCAATTTCATTGAATGCCCACGAGTTCTTGTATTGTGAGAAAGGGAGAAAAGTACTTCTTTCTCTACTTTCTCCATCCCATGTAGAATCTTGTAAACCTCTATCATGTCACCCTGCAGTCAATGTTTCTCCAAGCTAAAGAGCCCCAAGCGTTTTAACCTTGCTTCATAGGGAAAGTGTTCCAACCCTTTAATCATTCTAGTTGCCCTTTTCTGGACTTTTTCCAATGCTATAATATCCTTTTTGAGGTGCAGTGACCAGAATTGCGCACACTACTCCAAATGAGGCCAGACCATCGATTTATACAGGGGCATTATGATACTGGCTGATTTGTTTTCAATTCCCTTCCTAATAATTCCCAGCATGGCGTTGGCCTTTTTTATTGTACTAATTATCTGTACTAAGCCCACTCTAGAAGTTGGGTAACCCATGTAACCCTATAGGGTCCCTTTTCTGAAACTGCGAAAGTTCAAGACGACACACCAGACATGTGGTTCGAAGGGCGGCAAATCCTTTTTATTGAATCATGTTTCACTCCTCCCGACAGCTGTACTCTAGGGAGAGGATTTGGGTTATTTTCCTTCCCATTTCTGCTTCCTAGAGAATATATAAGCCCTCAGTAAGGACTTTTTTTTTGGGGGGGGGGGGACACTGGGAATTGCCATGTGACCACTTGGGTCCAAAATGAAGAGGTTTTCCCATACAAGTATACTACTAGGTTCTGTTTCCTGTTTCTGTTTGATTAAAGGTGCTGAACGGATGTAGTTTGGAAGGTTGCCCCGCAACTAAAGTCTGGCACCTGATCACACTCTTGTGCCAAAAGCTGTGGCCCCCTCTGTTTCTGAAGCTGGAAAACTGAAACACTTTCTGAACTCAGGGTAGCTGTTCGTCCGTCCATCGCAGTAGAGTAAAGCAAGAGTCCAATAGCGCCTTGAAGACTTAACAAAATTTGTGGCAGGCTGTGAGATTTTGTGAGCCATTACTTCGTCAGGTACAGCTAGAATGTGGGTCCCTCTGTCCTTATATCTTGGAGAGAGGAGCGATTTCAGATACCAAATGACAATTGCAGGTGTGACTGGATTAGATGCGATCTGCCAGTGTTCCCTCTAAGCTGTGGAGTCTTGTGAGCAAAAATGCTACTTTGTGAGCTCCTGGCCTTAAAGTTGTGAGTTCCTGCATCAATTAGTGTGCTCTAGGGCAGGGGTGGCCCACGGTAGCTCTCCAGATGTTTTTTGCCTACAACTCCCATCAGCCCCACCCCTGCTCTAGGGCCTTCCTTCCTGAGCAGACTGAGCTAAAACAAAAACGTATGAGCCAGAGGCTAAAAAACTGAGCTCACATGAACTCAGCTTAGAGGGAATACTGATGCCGGCTACCCCTCTGCTTATCACACCTGTGATTGTCATTTGGCATCTGGAATCACTCCAGTCTCCAAGATATAAGGATAGAGAGCCAGTTTGGTATAGTGATTAAGCGAGTGGACTCTTATCTGGGAGAAGCGAGTTTGATTCTCCACTCCTCCACTTGCACCTGCTGGAATGGCCTTGGGTCAGCCATAGCTCTTGCAGAGTTGTCCTTGAAAGGGCAGCTGCTGTGAGAGCCCTCTCCAGCCCCACCCACCTCACAGGGTGTCTGTTGTGGGGGAGGGAGATTGTGAGCCGCTCTGAGACTCTTGAGTGGAGGGCGGAATATAAATCCAATGTCGTCTTCTAGGTGCATCTGAAAAAGTGAACTCATAAGAGCTCACACCTTGCTGTAAATTTAATTTTGTTAGTCTTCAAAGTGCAATAGGACTCTTGCTCTTTTCTGAACTTAAATCTTGGTGCTGGGCCTCTAAACGGCTGTACGTCTCTTGCCCACATCCCTTCAAGTCTGGTTCTGCAACCTTGCAGCCTGACGATGGAATATTTTCCCTTCAAACACAAAACCGGCAACATTCAGCTATTGCGTTCATGCCTGAACCCTCTCCTCGGAGACCGTCTTTTTCCTACGTGAGCACGGAACATATCAACGGAACTTCTTCTGCCAATCAAATGAATGCAACATGCCTGACAGCATGAAGTGGGAACTTGGGTGTGAAATCAAACCAGCCATTTGTTCAGCTCTGGTCCCTTTTGAAGAGGTACAGGACCCCTACAGATTTTAACTTGTTGACGGAAGGTGCAGTGTGGCTCCTTCCCCCCCGAAACCTAAGCATGGAGCAGATTCTAGGATGACTGAGGGGTGACATGATCGAAGTTTACAAGATTATGCATGGGATAGAGAAGGTAGAGAAAGAAGTCCTTTTCTCTTTTTCACAATATGTGGACATTCAATGAGGTTACTGAGCAGTCGAGTTAGAATGGATAAAAGGAAGTACTTCGTCAACGAAAGGGTGATTAACATGTGGAACTCTGCCACAGGAGGTGGTGGCAGCTACATGCATAGACAGCTTCAAGAGGGGGTTAGATAAAAATATGGAGCAGAGGTCCATCAGTGGCTATTAGCCACAGCGTATTTGTTGGAACTCTGGCACAGTGATGCTCTATATTCTTGGTGCTGGGGGACGGGGGAGCACAGTGGGAAGGCTTCTAGTGTCGTGGCCCCCACTGGTGGACCTCCTGATGGCACCTGGGGTTTTTCTGGCCACTGTGTGACAAAGAGTTTTGGACTGGATGGGCCACTGGCCTGATCTAACATGGCTTCTCTTATGAACTGATATTCCTTTGATCTTTGCAGGAAATCTGTTGCTGCAAATTTATAATGTGGCTACAGAAAGGGATAGAATGTTCACCTTTTGAGAAAGTATGCTTGCGAGAGAGATACAAACAACATATGAAGAGCCCTGCTGGCTGAGGCCTGTGGTCCATCTAGTCCAGCATCCTCTCGCACAGTGGCCAACCAGTTCCTCTGGAAGGCCAGCAACAGGGTGCATGGAGGCTGAGGCCTTCCCGATAAGAACATCAGAAGAGCCCTGCTGGATCAAACAAATAGTCCACCTAGTCCAGCATCTTGCCTCACTCAGTGGCCGACCAGTTCCTCTGGAGGGCCACCTACAAGGCAGAGAGGCCGAGGCCTTCATAGGAACATCAGAAGAGCCCTGTTGGATCAAACCAATAGTCTACCTAGACAAGCATCCTGCCTCACACACAGTGGCCATCCAGTTCCTCTGGAGGGTCAACAACAGAGCAGAGAGGCTGAGGCCTTCATAGGAACATCAGAAGAGCCCTGCTGGATCAGACCAGTGGTCCATATAGTCAAGCATCCTGTCTCACACAGTAGCTAACCAGGATCTCTGGATGGCCAACAACAGGGCATGGAGGCTGAGGCCTTCATAAGAACATCAGAAGAGCCCTGCCAGATCAAACCAGTGGTCCATCTAGTCCAGCATCCTGTCTCACACAGTAGCCAACCCGTTCCTCTGGAGGGTCAACAACAGGCAGAGGCTGAGGCCTTCATAAGAACATCAGAAGAGCCCTGCTGGATCAGACCAGTGGTCCATCTAGTCCAGCATCCTATCTCACACAGGGGCCAATCAGTTCCTCTGGAGGGCCAACAGCAGGGCACAGAGGCCGAGGCCTTCATAAGAACATCAGAAGAGCCCTGCTGGAGGAGACCAGTGGTCCATCTAGTCCAGCACCCTGTCTCACACAGTGGCCAAGGCCATCTCCTGATGTTGCCTCATGGCACTGGGATTCACAGGATGACTAGGATTCACTGATAGATCTCATCGCCGTGAATCTCCCTAATCCCCTTTTAAAGCCATTGATGCCTGTGGCCATCACCACATCCATTGGCAATAAATTCCGCGTTTTAATCACTTGTTGCATAAAGAATTTCCTCTTGTCCGTCCTGAATCTATTGCCCATCAGCTTCCCTCAACACCCTGATTTTTCTACTCTTTGGGGAGAGGGGGAAAAAAGTTCCCCTTGTCAGCTCTCTCCACCCTGTGCATATTGTTATAAACGGGTCGTTTAGTAGAAAAATAGGTGGAGCTCATTAGCATAACTCATTAGCATATGTCGCCAGCCCCCCACCAGCCAAAATCAACCAAATGCAAGAAAGGAGAGCCCCGGCCGAGCGAGGCCTGCTTGGGCTGGCTAGAGATCCAGCCAGCCCAAGCAGGTCTCGCTCACCTGGGGCTCTCCTTGGCCATTACCCCTCCAATAGTCAAAAGGCCAGCAAGCCACCCGCTGTCCAAAATCACATAAGAAGTGGAGAAAGGGTGGTGCGGGCTTCTCCAGGGGTCAATGAGGGCTGCTGGGGGCATGGCAAAGCCCCTGGTGGCTGGCTGGCTGCTCTCCTAATCCAGGGAATGTTATACAGCTGCACCTACTAGTCAATGGACAAGGTAGGTGGGGGAGGAGGAGGAGGAACCCTCATAAAGGTTCAGGAGCTGTGCTCCTGGGAGCTCCTGCTGAATCTAAGGCCTGTTTATAAACAGAAGCGGGCAGTTTTTCAGATGATTACTTTTCCAAGCCAGTGTTGGCCAAACTTTAGAACTTGGAAACTTGTGTCTAAATACGATCCCCAACCATTAAACACGTACACGCGCACTCTGAAGGAACAATACTCTGTGTTGGTGTAATAGGATATCCAAGCACTAAATTTTACTCCGAGCTTATGCTACACCCACCGTAGCTGGGGTAAGGGCCGAGATGTAGACTGCAGGGCAGGACGTGGCAGAGCGGAGCAGACAATGAGATAACACAAGCCAACTTGCTTTCCTGGCCTGGTAAGAGCAACAAGGAGAGGATGAGCACTGGCCTCTCTCCACAGGTCCCCCAAAATATCACCCGCAGCTCGGCACTGTTTTAGCAGCTTGGCTTAGAAAGGTATTCCTGTTAACCAGCGAGTTTCTTCATTGTTGGCAGGTATGGGCTTCAACGGAAGGACACCCACTAGACCAGGGGCGGCCAAATTGTGCCTCAGCAGCCACATGCGGCTCTTTCACCCCGCCACCCCAGGAGAAGGCTTTTGTCTCTTTAAACCACTTCTCCAAGCCAAGCCAGTGGCTTGGAGAATGAATTTGAAATTAAAGTTGCTTTCTTTACACCTTTCTCTCCCTCCTCCGTCTATTTTCCTTCCCTCCTTGTGGCTTTCAAGCATTTGATGTTTAGTCTATGTGGCTCTTTCATTAAGCAAGTTTGGCCACCCCTGCACTAAACAGAAATCTTTGGCCTGTTTCAGCAGGAACAGCTTATGTCAAATCCAACCCAAAGACACTAGAGGCCTGTAAGAAGAGTGGTCTCAGCCTAAGTGGCAGTCTATAGTGGGGGTCTCGTTGTTGTAAATGGGTCCCCGCCCCCCAAGTGGATCAGGAGGTGCTTCCTGTGTTACAGCTGTGAAGCTACCGTAACACTATAGCACTCTGGACGGTGATTAATGACCTGAGCAGGCTGAAGATGCTACGACAGCAGGCCCGTGTAGCTCCTATGAGGTAGCACTAGGAGAACGGAGCGACACAGTACTGTTTTTGGCCAATCCCAAGGGCAGGCAGCAGAGGGCGACAAAGCAGCAGAGGGCGAAAGAGCAGCGGTCTTTAGCCTTTCTGGCTCCAGGACCCCATCATGTGACAGGAAGAGGTGGGGCAAAATTTATGACCTCACTATTTAAAAGGCCAGGACCATGAATAGAGAGAGACGGGGATGGAAACACAAACTGAGCACCAGGAGGTAGAATGGAGTACATATGAACATATGAAGCTGCCTTATACTGAATCAGACACTTGGTCCATCAAAGTCGGTATTGTCTTCTCAGACTGGCAGCGGCTCTCCAGGGTCTCAAGCTGAGGTTTTTCACACCTGTTTGCCTGGACCCTTTTTTGGAGATGCCCGGGATTGAACCTCGGACCTTCTGTTTACCAAGCAGATGCTCTACCACTGAGCCACCATCCCTCCCTTTTTGAGTAAGGTAATGACCAGGGACCACTGTCCTGTTATCCCACTGGGGCTGTCAAGAGAGCAGGGGGCACCCTGGCTCCCCACGCATGCACTCTAGCTGCCATTCTTTCCCAAAACGAGGGGCTCTGATGCCCTCCTGAGGGTCCCAACCCAGCTGAGGAAGACTCTGGGGCCCAGCTAGTCCCCTGCTGGAGGGTTGCTAGCGACGGGGACGTAATGCAAAACAGCCTTTTGATTTTCACGCCTCGGAGGGCCTTTCGGAGACAGCCAGGAAGGACTGGCGCAGGCACTGAGCTGAACGGCACCAGGGGTTTGGTCTGAACCTTCCATCCCTCTCGCGGGTGAGTCGTAGAAGGCAGGAGTCGCCTAACCCCTCGGCATGCTAGTTTCCAAAACGGAAGTCGTAGGGCAGATCTCCCCCTTACAAAGCACCAGGAAGAAAACATGAAGAGGATAAAACCTATCCTAAAGCTGAAACTTTGGCATTCTACAAGCCAGGAAGAATACTCAGCTATGAAGGGGGGGGGGGAATTAAGTCTCTTTCCACTTAAGAAGGAGATTCTATCATCTTAAAATCGCGCAGCTGTCGCAATGAACAAACCTGGCCTGCTTGGGAATCAGAAGGTAGGGAAACAGCCGTTGGTCAAGGAAGAGCCAGCTTAGAAGAAGACTGCAGATTTATACCCCGCCCTTCTCTCTGAATCAGAGACTCAAGAGCGGCTTACAATCTCCTCTACCTTCCCCCCACCCCCACACACAACAGACACCCTGTGAGGTAGGTGAGACTAAGAGAGCTTTTTACAGCAGCTGCCTTTTCAAGGACAACTCCTGTGAAAGCTCTGGCTGACCCAAGGCCATTCCAGCAGGTGCAAGTGGAGGAGTGGGGAATCAAACCCAGTTCTCCCAGATAAGAATCTGCGCACTTAACCACTACACCAAACTGGCTCTCTTAATGAGCTTAATGCTCAGAGTTTTGGATGTGGCAAGCAGAGAAGAAGAAGAAGAAGATGATATTGGATTTATATCCTGCCCTCCACTCCGAAGAGTCTCAGAGCGGCTCACAATCTCCTTTCCCTTCCTCCTCCACAACAGACACCCTGTGAGGTGGGTGGGCTGAGAGGGCTCTCACAGCAGCTGCCCTTTCAAGGACAACCTCTGCCAGAGCTATGGCTGGCCCAAGGTCATTCCAGCAGGTGCAAGTGGAGGAGTGGGGAATCAAACCCGGTTCTCCCAGATAATAGTCCACGCACTTAACCACTACACCAAACTAGCTAGAGGGACAGGAAGCCTCAGAGGAGGCAGGTAGAAGGGCAGAAAGCCTCGAGAAGAGGCAGGCGGTTTCTCTATCGGTTCTAAAATCGAGTCACACCAGGTCAGAGGGTTAAAGCATCCCATGTTATACAAGGCAACAGGCTCGGAACATCAGCATCCCGTCTGACGCAGAGAGCCGCAAGGAGATGCTCTCGTTAGCGGAGATGAAGAGCACGATGCCCGGGCGGAGGGCCATCTCTGAGGGGGTGGCAGTGGAGGTGCCCACAGCCGTTCCCTTGATCACCAGCAGGATGCTGGCGGAGTCGATGGCCGAAACGAGGTACAGCTTGACAGGGGAAGGTATCTGCAAGGGGAGGGGAGAGATGGTGTCAGGAGAGGTAATGGGGAACTTTGCTTCCAGCTCAAGGATTCTGGCCCACCCTCCCCCTGGCTACCAGAAAGTAAAACCAAAAGACTTAAACATACAGAGTAAAAAAAAATAAAGAAACAGATATGGCAATCTGGTTCCCCATAATGGAATATTTATGAAAACATAATGATATTCCCAATTTGATTGATACACAGTGTTTATAGTAAACTTACTGGATTTTAAATTCCTTAGACTAGAAGATGATGATGGTATTGGATTTATATCCCGCCCTCCACTATGTGTCTCAGTGGCTCACAATCTCCTTTACCTTCCCCCCTCCCCCTGTGAGGTGGGTGAGGCTGAGAGAGCTCTCCCAGAAGCTGCCCTTTCAAGGATGGCTCTGCAAGAGCTATGGCTGGCCCAAGGCCATTCCAGCAGCTGCAAGTGGAGGAATGGGGAATCAAACCCGGTTCTCCCAGATAAGAGTCCACGCACTTCACCACTATACCATACTGGCTCTCTATAGACTCTGTATTCAGAGAAAGTGTTTGAAACGACTAAATATTGAAAATTTCCAGTATACGTTTAAAACAGACATATGTTTCTTAAAATGCTGTATTTTTATTAATATCTGACTACAGCCATTGTACTGTACTATATTATTTTGTCACATTTATATTTTGAAAATACAATGAATTGCTAATTAAAAAAAATAGTGAGGATGTGCTAAGCAACGTTCCCGCTAAGCAGTGGAGTCTTGTATGCAAAAATCCTACTTTGTGAGCTCCCGGCACTAAAGTTGTGAGCTACTGCAGAAATTAGTTTGCTCTGGGGCCATTTTTCCTGAGCTGAGACAAAAATGTGTGAGCTGGAGGCTAAAAACTTGTGAGCTAGCTCACGCTAGCTCAGCTTAGAGGGAACATTGGTTCTGACGCTCTAGGAGTTCACTGCCATAGGAAGTGGTGGCATCGACGAGCAGAGGTAGCTTCAAGAGGGGACTGGAGAAACATGGAGCAGAGGCACATCAGTGGCTATTAGCCACACGGCATAGATGGAACACAGTTTCACATGTGCTAAAATGATGTGTGTAAAAGTTTCCATCCACTTCAATGACCGTTTGCTGGTGGATTCTGCCATTTGACAAAGCAGAATCCAATTGCAAAGTGAATTGAAAGTGTGCTATTCAGTGTGTGTGAATCGCCCTGTCTGGGGTAGTGACGTCTGCATTCTTAGTGCTTGGAGGGCCAACCGTGGGGGGATTCTGGAGTTCTGGGCCCATTAGTGGACCTCCTGATGATACCTGGATTTTGGCTACCGTGTAACAGACAGTGTTGGGCTGCATGGGCCATTGGCCTGATCCAACATGGTTTCTCTCATGTTCTTACTAAATCTAGAGATTCAGGAAATCCCTAGAACAGGGGTGGCCAATGGTAGCTCTCCAGATGTTTTTTGCCTACAACTCTCAATCAGCCCCAGCCAACATGGCCAATGGCTGGGGCTGATGGGAGTTGTAGGCAAAAAAAACATCTGAAGAGCTACCGTTGGCCACCCCTGCCCTAGAATGTTGCTGCAACATCACTTGCAGTGATGTCACTTCCTGCCTGGCCCCTAAAAGCTCACAGGGGTGGCCAGCAGATGACCGGCAACCCTAAAAAGGAGAAGTGAGTGCAAAAAGCTCCAACCCTCCTGCACTTTCCTTGCCCCTTGTGGCGGACCGGTCCTGCGTCTGTCAGCTGGTCCCGATCCTGCCCAGCCCTTCCTGGTATACTGACCTGAAAGGGCTGTTCCACTTTGCTGCCTCAGCTGCCACCACTGTCCCTCTCTGGGCTCTGGTTAGGCGGGACGGCCTCCTAACCTCCCTCTGGACTCACTAGGAACTCTGTTCAGGGTTTCCCATGGAACTTTGGGGCTCCCCTGGAGAGTTGGCAACCAGCTATTCCACTTCTCTCCTCCTTAGGGATTCCCCAACCCACTCCTAGCATTCCAAGCGGTTGGGGGAACTATGTGGTACACAAACGTAACATTTATTTAAAGTATACAACTATTTACAGGCATTTTTTAAAAAGTGAACAGAAGAAACAAATGGAAGTAGGGAAAAAAATGCTCCTTCTCTCCCTGTTATAATACTTGCCCTAAACGGATGTCATGCAGGGCAGGCACCTCACTTATATTGTTGCAAGCCTGACCATACCTTCTGAACTAACTGAACTCCAGGATTAAACTGCCTGCTTCCTGCCCAAAATCTCCAATATAAATTGCAATTCACGCCCAGGAATTGGTTTGCCTCTCTTGCAGCATTTTGGGAGACAGGCCTCAAGGACTTCCTGTCTCTAGGAGGTCCCCCCCCCCCGAATTGCTGGTTCCAGGCAGGAGGGGAGGGGGCAGGAGGAAGAGACTAGGCCAAAGCCTGACTCGAGTTTGATGGCCTCTTCCTGCCAACTTCCAGATAACCATAGCCTAAAATGGCGTTTCTCCACACCCCTCTTCAAAGACGTCCACACTTACCTCTATTTTCATGACGGCAAAATCTGGGACTGGAGGATCGTAGATGGAGACGCAAGGGTCCAAGCGGCTCTGGGTGGGCGTCAGCACCTTGGAACTGCTCGGGGCTGGAGTGTAATTCAGCATCTCGCACAGGGTGTGGACGTCGATGAACTTGGGCGTGAGGCCCGCCCGCACCGTGTTGTCCGAACAGGCCATGCACTCAATGCAGTCTGCAGGATTGAAAGCCAAGGGGGGAGGGAACCAATGGTCAGTGTGTGCACAACCCTTCCTGGTCCCATTCAGCATTCCCTCTAAGCTGCAGAGTCTTGTGAGCAAAAATTCTACTATGTGAGCTACTGGCATTAAAGTTGGGAACTACTGCATTAATTAGTTTGCCATGGGGTCATCCTTCCTGAAATAAGACAAAAATGTGTGAGCTGGAGGCTAAAAATCTGTGAGCTAGCTCACACTAACTCAGCTTAGAGCTGGGGTGGCCAAACTTGCTTAACGTAAGAGCCACAGAGTAAATGTCAGATGTTTGAGAGCCGTAAGACAAGGAAGGAAGGAAGGAAGGAAGGAAGGAAGGAAGGAAGGAAGGAAGGAAGGAAGGAAGGAAGGAAGGAAGGAAGGAAGGAAGGAAGGAAGGAAGGAAGGAAGGAAGGAAGGAAGGAAGGAAGGAAGGAAGGAAGGAGAGGTGGAAAGAAAGCAGCTTTAACTTTAAATGCACTCTCCAGGGCACAGACAAACACAATTAAAAACTTAAACATGGTTAAAAGATTAGCATTCTTGCAGTATTTTGTTAATTTAACAGTTTCTGATAACTGACACCTCTTGCTCTGAATTATTGCATCAAAATCTGGAGACGTCTGTGTGGCAGCAATCTTGAGTATGCTGTTCAGGAGTTGTTCCTGGGTCAATCAATGCTTTGAACCTAAGACCTTGGGGAAAATATGAAATGATTGGGCATTGCAAGCTTTTGTACAGAAGCTGCTTCATGTGCTGGTCAGCCAATATAGAAAATACAGGTTTTGCTCTGTAGCTCCTCTGCGATTGAGCAAGCCTAGCAAAGCAAGCTATGATGCAGAAGGAAGCAAGAGAGAGAGAAGGAAGCAGATGACAGTGAGTTGCTTGTGGGCCTGATAGCAGCTCTCCAGGGGCCTGATTTGGCCCTCAGGCTGCGTGTCTGACATCCCTTAACTATGCAGATTAAAATAACATTTCAACAGCAGCTACCGCTGCAGCATTTCTTTTATTCTCTCTTGCTCTTCTTCCCCAGCGCATTTTTAAAAATCACCTCTCTTCTCCCTGGAACTTGGCCTTCCTTTGTGTGTGTGGCTCCGCCTCCTGCAGCAGCCATTTTTATTGGCTCCACCTCCTGAGGCTGCCATTTTATGGTTGCACTCACCACCCTGTGTCGGGATTCTAAAGGTGCCCACAGGCTCCAAAAGGTTGGGGACCCCTGGAGCAGAGTGATAAGTGAATAGATCTCCCCAGTCCTGACGGGACACAGCAGCTGCTATGTCACACGATGCTCAGTGCGGACACTCACCTCCGTAGAGATAGGCGTGCGGCTCATTGGCTCCAAGGAACATGGACTCTCCCGGCTTCATTCTCACCAGGTTCAGGAAATAGATGGCGAAGCAGCCGATGTCTCCAGGGAACTGCGAGTGAAGCTGGAGAAGAAGGGCCCCGAGGCTGGCTGAAGTGTCTTCCCCTAAAGCAGCTGAGGAAAGAGAGGCACAGAAACCCCTGAAGAGCGAGCAGCAGAGGCCTCTCCATAGGGTCCATCACCTTAGAGCCAGTTTGGTGTAGTGCTTAAGTGCATGGACTTTTATCTGGGAGAACCAGGTTTGATTCCCCACTCCTCCACTTACAGCTGCTGGAATGGGCTTAGGTCAGCCATAGCTGTTATAGGAGTTGTCCTTGAAAGGGCAGTTGCTGTGGGAGCCCTCTCAGCCCCACCCACCTCACAGGGTGTCTGTTGTGGGGGGAGGAAGATATAGGACCGTGGTGGCCAACGGTAGCTCTCCAGATGTTTTTTTTTTGCCTACAACTCCCATCAGCCCCAGCCATTGGCCATGCTGGCCAGGGCTGATGGGAGTTGTAGGCAAAAAAAAAAAACATTTGGAGAGCTACCGTTGGCCACCCCTGATATAGGAGATTGTGAGCCGCTCTGAGTGTCTGATTCAGAGAGAAGGAGGGGTATAAATCTTCAGTCGTCTTCTTCTTAGCAAGGCTCCGTTCCAGAGATCAGCAGCCTTTTGTAATGAAAGAGCCCAATGACATCAAAACTCAAGAGATTGACGAGACTCAAGAAGAGCATGGTGGGAAACTATACATCTTCACAACAAAGTCTGAGTCCAGTGGCCCCTTTAAGACCCAACAGGGCTGGCCTTAGACTGTCTGGCACCCTAGGCTAACTTCTGGCGTCCCCCCCCCCTCCGCACTGATAATGTCACCAAGTCACAATTAAAAGCTCCCAGAAGTCTGGGTGCCCTAGGCAACTGCCTAGTTTGCCTAGCGGCAGGGCCAGATGTGAGACCCAAGCTAAAGAGCCCCAATAAAGTTTGATGTCAATGCTTGGGCTGTTGTCTGGCTACGGCGGGAAATGGCCCCAAGGTACAGTCAATTGCTCCATCGAGCTCATGCTAAAAGGTCACAAAGGTGCTTTACGAAACCGTCCCCCCCCGCTCACCTTTCTCGGTCATCCGCTTCACCAACAGGCTGAGCTGCTCCGTGTAGACTTTCTTCTCACTCTTCATCATCCTGGTGAAGCAGACGCGCAGCGCGGCCGACACTCCCCGGGGGTCGTCCCTCACGCTGCGCTCCAGCTGCTCGGCGGCCACATTCCCAATCAGGGCTCGGAATTCAGGAATCTCTGTGGGGAAAAACAGATGCACGCACTGTCAACAAGGACCGCAACGCACCCGCAGGTCCAATGCAGTGAGAGGGGAATCCGCTGAATCACTGGCAATGTCTTGGGAAGAGAAGAAGAAATTGGATATTGAGATATAAGAGAAGAAGAAATTGGAGAGCCAATTTGGTGTAGTGGTTAAGTGTGCGGACTCTTATCTGGGAGAACCGGGTTTGATTCCCCACTCCTCCTCTTGCACCTGCTGGAATGGCCTTGGGTCAGCCATAGCTCTGGCAGAGGTTGTCCTTGAAAGGGCAGCTGCTGTGAGAGTCCTCTCCAGCCCCACCCACCTCACAGGATGTCTGTTGTGGGGGAGGAAGGTAAAGGAGATTGTGAGCCGCTCTGAGACTCTTCGGAATGGAGGGCGGGATATAAATCCAATATCTTCTTCATCCCGCCCTATACTCTGAATCTCAGAGCGGTCACAATCTCCTTTACCTCCCCTCCACCCACAACAGACATCCTGTGAGGTGAATGGGGCTGAGAGGGCTCTTACAGCAGCTGCCCTTTCAAGGACAACTCCTACAAAAGCATGGCTGACCCACTCCTCCACTATTCCAGCAGCTGCTAGTGGAGGAGTGGGGAATCAAACCTGGTTCTCCCAGGTAAGAGTTCGCCCACTTAACCACAACACCAAACTGTCAACCCCCAACTCTCCCAAACCTTAATCCCACTCTCTAAATGCTATTTGCATGGATTTTTCTTTTTTGGTATTTGTTTATATCCCACTGGTCTTCCCATAGTTGGGACTGACGCTCCTTCTAAGCTGTGAGCGTCTTGTGAGCAAAAATTCTGCTTTCTGAGCTACTGGCATTCAAGTTGAGAAAGTCTGCATAAACACGTTTGCCCTGGGGCCATTTTTCTTGGGCGAAGACCAAAACGTGTGGATTGGAGGCTAAAAAGCTGTGAGCTAGCTCATACTAACTCAGCTCAGAGGGAAGAAGAAGAAGAAGAAGAAGATGATATTAGATTTATATCCCGCCCTATACTCTGAATCTCAGAGTCTCAGAGCGGTCACAATCTCCTCCACCTTCCCTCCCCCCTCCACCCCCCCACAACAGACACCCTGTAAGAGTTTTTCGCCCTGGCCTTTGGCAACCAGCAATTAGAGGTAGACTGCCTCTGCTCACGGAGGTTCCATTCAGGCCTCTGCTGCTTCCCCCCCTCCTTGTTTTAAAGGCCCCGCCATTCACTTACTTTGAAGAAAGGTCACAATCTCTTCAACAGGACGGAAGCCGCATAGACCGTCAAAGGTGGACAGGGCGATG
This sequence comes from Heteronotia binoei, assembly GCF_032191835.1. Classification (NCBI taxonomy): domain Eukaryota; kingdom Metazoa; phylum Chordata; class Lepidosauria; order Squamata; family Gekkonidae; genus Heteronotia; species Heteronotia binoei. The sequence goes on from NC_083241.1 coordinate 34,142,174, forward strand.
GCCATCTCTGGCTTGTGGTTGGCGTCGGGGTAGTTCTCTGGGTGCTTGGCGTGAAGCTTCATCGCCAGTTCCTGGCAAAAGAGCAGGGACAGAGTTCAGAGGTGGCCCTCACCTACGGCAGCAACAAGGGACCTTTTCAAAGATTCCTCTAAACTGCGGAGTCTTGTGAGCAAAAATTTGACTTTGTGAGTTACTGGCATTAAAGTCGTGAGCTGCTGCGTAAATCAGTTTGCTCTGGGGTCATTTTTCCTAAGCTAAGACAAAAATTAGCTGGAGGCTAAAATCTGTGAGCTAGCTCACACTAACTCAGCTTAGAGGGAACACAGGCCTTGACCCTTAGATCTTTATTATGTAGTCCATTTAGTCCCTTTCTTCTCTCTTTTGTTTTACCCCCACAGCAACCCTGGGAGGTAGGAGAGAGTGTGACAGGCCAAGTGTCACCCAGCGAGCTTCAGTGACAAAGCAAGGATTTTAACTCGGGTCTCCCTGATCCTAGTCTGACACTCTTACCCACTACGCCACCATGGCTCCATTAGGAAATGACAGGTCATAGCTTATGAAGCTATGAAGGAAGGTTAAAATGCTTGGGGCTCTTTAGCTTGGAGAAACGTCGACTGCGGGATGACACGACAGCAGTCTACAAGATTATGCATGGGATAGAGAAGGTAGAGAAAGTAGGACTTTTCTCCCTTTCTCACAATACAAGAACTCGTGGGCAATGAAACTGCTGAGCAGTCAAGTTAGAACGGATAAAAGGAAGTACTTCTTCACCCAAAGGGGGATTAACACTTGGAATTCACTGCCACAGGAGGTGGTGGCAGCTACAAGCATAGCCAGCTTCAAGAGGGGATTGGATAAGCATATGGAGCAGAGGTCCATCAGTGGCTATTAGCCACAGGGTATTGTTGGAACCTTCTGTCTGGGGCAGTGATGCTCTGTATTCTGTGTGCTTGGAGGGGCAGCACAATGGGATGGCTTCTAGCGTTCTGGCCCCACTGGTGGACCTCCTGATGGCACTTGAGTTTTTTTGGCCACTGTGTGACACAGAGTGTTGGACTGGATGGGCCATTGTTCTGATTCAACATGGCTTCTCTGTTCTTATGTTCTTCAACAGGCCGCCGATGAGGGTCTGCATGATGCAAGCATGGAGGGAAGCAGGGTGGATGGATCTCAAGTGATCCATTAACCAAAAATGTTATTAAATATTACAAAAGCCAAAAGTTGTATAAAGGTTAGAGTCTGAGACTAGGAGCTGGGAGACCCAGGTTCACTCTGACATCGAAGTTCACTCGGTGACCTGGGGACGGTCATCCTCTCAGGCTGATTTACCTCAAGGGGCTGTTGTGAGGATAAACTGGAAAACAGGAGAAGCTACTGGGGGGGGGGGACAGTGAGATACACAGTAATGAAAACAAACAAATTGAAAACTGTGGAGTCTACAGTGAAACTTAATAAATATTCAACCCGATTCATTGTGAACGAAGTGGTTATTATTAGAAATCTTATAATATTAGGAAAGGTCACAACCGTTACACAGAAACAGCGCTGTGAACAAAAGCGAACCACTCTTCTGAGACAGAGATCAATCCAGAAAGCTTTTGTGAAACAAAGAACCAACAGAATGTTAATTGGTATGTTCAGGGTCACAATGAAGTCGAGAAGACCAAAATTCTTCATTTCAAGCGGACAATAGATAGAAAGATGATCCAGTGACGCTGACCCCGGCCTCTAACGGGCAAGCCAGCTGAGAAGGGCTGCGTTTCAAGAGAACCTTTATCAAAGTGGGAACTGATCTGCCACCCTAGGTAACCATCTCACCTTTGGGTTCTAGGATGAAACCCACTCCCCCCCCCCCCCACTGATTCCTTGTTTAAAGGCCCCACTGTTCACTCACTCTGAAGAAAGGTCACAATTCTCTTTGTGCACAGAGGTCTAAAACCACGAAATCTGCAACTGGAGGACAGGATCAGTCTTCCCAAAGAACAAGCCCGCTGCTGAACGGACAGTCCTGAGAGAGGAGGCCATGAGAAGGCTGCTCGAATGGCACAGGTCGCATTTGAGAGCAGGTAGTGAGACGCCGTTTGCTTTGCCTGCACCAAGAAAGTCTCACCTTGTTAGGATGCGCCTGGATGGACAAGGCCGTGTTGACCGAGAGCACCTTGAACAGGAAGGGCAGCTGCCCGTGAAACATCTCTTTGACCTTTGAACCCAAACACCCAGGATTCTCCGCAATCCACTGCCCTAAGGTCTTCTGGGGGATGCGGTTGTCCAGAATGGGGGAGTCGCCTTTGGGATGCGTGCCCATCCAGAGCTAGGCCAGGAGAGGGGAGAGAAGGAAGGGGGGGGAGAGAGGTTAGACATACAGTAAGTTCACATGGATTTGTAAGAAGAGTTGGATTTATACCCTGGCCTTCACTTGGAGGCTCAGAGCAGCTTACTATCCCCTTCCCTTCCCCTCCCCACAACAGGCACCCTGTGAGGCAGGTGGGGCTAAGAGAGAACTGCTCTTGAAAGAACAGCTCTGAGAGAAGTATGACTGAACCAGGGTCACCCAGCTGGCTGTACGTTGAAGAGTGGGGATCAAACCTGGTTCTCCAGATTAGAGTCCACTGCTCTTAACCACCACACCAAACTGGTTCTCAGGAAAACAGTTGCCTAGGAAGATGTAAAAAGAAATCTAAAAGCCAGTTTGGTGTAGTGGTTAAGTGTGTAGACTCTTACCTGGGAAAACCGGGTTTGATTCCCCACTCCTCCACTTGCAGCTGCTGGAATGGCCTTGGGTCAGCCATAGCTCTGGCAGAGGTTGTCCTTGAAAGGGCAGCTTCTGGGAGAGCTCTCTCAGCCCCACCCACCTCACAAGGTGTTTGTTGTGGGGGGAGAAGATACAGGAGACTGTAAGCCTTTCTGAGTCTCTGATTCAGAGAGAAGGGTGGGGTATAAATCTGCAGTCATCGTCTTCTTCTTCTTAAAAATGCCACACTGCATTTCCCTCTTCCAGATAGGGTGTCACTAGCAGTCTAGTGTGGGTTGGACTAAAATCCTGCACAGTTGCTTTCCACACTGGTACAATGGTGGGAAATGGTGGACGGGAGACCTGACTTCAAATCCTCATACTACAATGCAGCTTATTTGAAAGAGAGAGAGAAAGACTGAAGACACCCCAGTAAACTTTGGAACACTGTGGGGACTTGAACCTGTATCTCAGCCCTCATGCCAAACCACTCTTACAATGGTCTTTAGCATCTGTCACATTTTCATCCCAGGTTGTGCACACATCTCTCTCCTCCACGTTGTCTTCACGTTATCTTCACAACAACCGTGGGAAAGAGTTACCAGTGAGAGGGAATTTGAACCCAGATCCTAGTCAGTCCCTCTGTCCTGCACACTACACTGGCACTCAGATGTCATAAGGTAGTGAAGTCCACCACTGTTAAATGGTGAACTCCACCGCTCTTGACCACTACACCACGTTGGCAATCAACAAAGGTCCTTCCCAGATGCCAAGAATCAAATCCAGAACCTTTTGCATGCCAGACACCCTGTGAAGTAGGTGGGGCTGAGAGAGCTTTTACAGCAGCTGCCCTTTCAAGGACAACTCCTGCAAGAGCTCTGGCTGACCCAAGGCCATTCCAGCAGCTGCAAGTGGAGGAGAAGGGAATCAAACCCGGTTCTCCCAGATAAGAGTCCGTGCACTTAACCGCTACACCAAACCGGCTCTCAAAGTACCAAAAATCTCAGAAAACCCAAGGGCTCTCCAAAGAATGCAGGGGTGACCAAAGGTTTTATTCCTTTTGCGACATAAGCAAATTATTCAAGACATACATTACTGGATAATCAGAGAACGATTCTACATGACTTGGCATCATTCCATTGGAGCATCCCAATTTTGGGATGGAGCTCAATAAATTAGCAGCTGTTTACATTTCAAAGAACGCATCACTGCAAGCTGGTACCTCTTGGCAACAGTAAAACAATTCTTCTCCCAGAGATGTATCCATTTCAAGGCCATTTCTGTTTTTCTTAGGCTTGTTGTGTTATCAGGACATTCAAAATAACAGGCCTCTCTTGTAAATCAACCTCCCTGCAACTGTATCAGTCTATGGGCCTTCAAAGAGATGCTAACTTTGCCCTCCTCTCCACGTTGGGCCTCCTTCCGGAGCTAAATTACCCCTCTGCCCACGGATGGGAGGCCAAATGTTGCTGCTTAGATGGGTCATTAAGGGCAAGCTGCTAGATTGGAATGTGCTTTCGGTTTTGCGGCCAAGTCAAGCCTCCACAGAAATGCAGACTGAAATGTACTTTTTAAAATAAATTCCTTTCCGAATTTGTTAATTTTACTGTTCTGCTATTGGATTTTAACTTTGTACCACTTTGCATCCTAAACCTCACCAACTATATGCAGCTCTGCTTACTGTGCCTTATTCCTCGTCTGAAGAAGTCTGCATGCACACGAAAGCTTACGTTCTGAATAAAAGTTTGTCGGTCTTAAAGGCGCTACTGGGCTCCTGCTTTGTTCTACTGCTTCAGACTGACACGGCTGCCCACCGGGATCTTTTTAAAATCAGTCTCTACACGCGACTATTTTATTATATTTCTAGAGTTTGCTCCCCACGTTATTTGGGCCTCTTTTTCACACAAGATTCTATGGCTCAGTCTTTTTCTAACCCAATAAGTCCTTTAGATTGCAGAGCCTTTATGCTAGCCAGACGTAACCTTTTCCCTTCAGCTGTCTTGAAAGACAGATAAGGCTAATCCTTATAAGGAATTTTGCCATTGCATTCTAACTTTATACTACTTTGCATTAACCGCTGCCCACCACTATATGTAGCTCTGCTCACTGTACCCCATTCCATTGTCTGAACACGAAAGCTTACATTCTGAATAAAACTTTGTTGGTCTTAAAGGCGCTACTGGACTCCTACTTTAGTTCTATTGCTCCAGATCAACACGGTCGCCCACCTGGATCTATTCTTCTCTGCGCTGCTGCTAGATTCGCCCACGTCTCCCTTCTGTAAAACCTATGACCAATAATGATTGAGCCTTTCTGTTATCTGTCAAATCCCTCGAAATCACTGCATCTGTGGCTGAGTTTCTGCCACGTTTATGGAAGTTAAGGACTAGAGAATATGATACATAGATCCAAAAGTGGAATTCTAGCAGGAGCTCCTTTGCATATTAGGCCACACCCCGCGGATGTAGCCAATCCTCTAAGAGCTTACAAGGCTCTTTTTTGTAAGCTCTTGGAGGATTGGCTACATCAGTGGGGTGTGGCCTAATATGCAAAGGCGCTCCTGCTAGAATTCCACCCCTGTATAGATCTATTCTGTCTGCCTGTTTTGCCTTTTTAATTTCAGTGGGTTCTGGTTCTGGCAACCAATACTCCCTCTAAGTTTTGAAGTCTTGTGAGCAAAAATTCTACTAAGTTAGCTACTGGCATTAAAGTTGTGAGCTCCTGCATAAATTAGTTTGCTCTGGGGCCATCCTTCCTAAAACAAAAATGTGTGAGCCAGAGGCTAAAAAACTGTGAACCAGCTCACACCAACTCAGCTTAGAAGGAACACTGGTGGCAACCTTCTTTCATATTTTTAGGCATCTAGTTTTTGTACTGTTTACTCCTGTTTTATTGTATTATCATGCCATCAAAGGTTTGTTTGATTGTATTGTCCAATTTTGGAATAAAAGATTGCTAGAGAAAATACTAAAATGTGCCGTGTGTATCACAATGCAGAGGGCTCTTCTGATGTTCCTATGTTCTTCCCTACCATCAGAGATCCAGTTTGGTGTACTGGTGAAGTGTGCGGGACGCTTATCTGGGAGAACTGGGTTTGATTCCCCACTCCTCCACTTGCAGCTGCTGGAATGGCCTTGGGTCAGCCGTAGCTCTCGCAGGAGTTGTCCTTGAAATGGCAGCTGCTGCAAGAGCTCTCTCAGTCCCACCCAGCTCACAGGGTGTCTGTTGTGGGTGGGGGGTGGAAGGTTAAGGAGATTGTGACTGCTCTGAGATTCAGAGTATAGGGCGGGATATAAATCCAGTATCATCTTCTTCTTCCTTTAAGTGGAACTGCATCCAGGACCTTCTGCAAGCTAAACAGGATTCCCCCCACCAGCCCCTTCCCCAGTGTCTGGATGCAGGAGAGGTCCAAGAAGGGGAAGACTGACAGGGGGGCAGCCCCTAGGGAATAGGACGAACACTTACTTCCGCGTAGGGCTTCTCCAACTCAATCCGCATAATGGGTTCGCTGCTGGCCAAGAGTCGTGCCACTTCGCTGTCCCGGCCAGACTTGCCCCAGGCGTAGTTCTGGATCACGCAGGCCAGGGGAAAGACTGAAGTAGCAAGGAAGAAGAGGGGGGGGAAAGCCTTTATGGAAGGACACCCCCGGAGCGAGCTAGCCCTGGCCTCAAGCATCAGCCTGACACGCTTCACAATCTGCAGTGCGTTTGAGTCTCCTGAATGATAACCAGTGTTTCCGTTCTCTTTGCAAACCCCATTGCTGCCTCTTCGTTTGGCAACCCAGGGCACGATCCAAAAGCCCTGCCGAAGTGAAGCTGGGCAGTCTCTGACCAGGCCCTGGGTGAGGAGCAAAAATTTTGTACTGAATGCACTCAATAAATTTAGCAAAAATATAAAGTGTGCTGTGTCTTGTTATTCATGCCCTTGGCAATTTGCCGATGGAACCTTTGTTCTGGAACTTCAGAACGCTCAGAAGGCAGTCCACCTAGTTTGGACTTGCAAGGACTCCGATTTGTAATTCCTCAATTGTGTTTACTATCTGTGTTTGTCGAAGGACACGCTATTACGAAGAAGCTGATAATACCACGTCTTGTATATTGCATAGTACTATGATTTTGAACGGTTTGAATACGTAACCATTCTTTTTGTTGGTAACAGGAGCTTCATTTTGTTGGTTTAATCTTTAAAAAGTTTTTTTGGAATAAGAAGGCACAACACACTTTGTAATTTTGTTAATTGTGTACTCAGTCCAGAATCATTTGCAAATAAAACATATCCCAGGCAATCCCCAAAGTATGGATATTTTTAGCATCAAAGAGAAAACTTTTGACAGAAGGCACGGGGTGGGGTGGGGGGACAGAATTTAGCAGTTGAACCCTCCAGAGAAGCTCTTGATTTCAAAGCAAAAATTTCCCCAGGGGTTATTTTTCTTTGTGTTTTTATGTTGTTTTGTCCTCATCATGATCTGCTTTGTGTTGCAGTGACCGGGGAGAAAGGCTGGATACATATTGCCAAGATTTCCTTCCCAAGTGAAAACGGCTTGCTCAAAAAGGATCCCCTGTGAAGATCTAGCCCAGTCTCATTAGATCCCAGAAGCTAAGCAGGGTCAGCCCTGGCATTTAGATGGGAGACCTCCAAAAGAATACCAGGGTTGTGATGAAGAGGCAGGCAACTGCAAACCACCTCTGAACGCCTCTTGCCTTGAAAACCCTACAGCAGGGGTGGGCAAACTTGCTTAACGTAAGAGCCGCACAGAATAAATGCCAGATGTTTGAGAGCTGCAAAAGAAGGAAGGAAGGAAAATAGATGGGGGATGGAGAGGTGGAAAGAAAGCAACTTTAATTAAATGCCTTCTCCAAGCTGCCAGCTGGCTTGGCGAAGCGATTTAAAGAGACCAAGGCCTTCTCCAAGCTAGCCGATGGGGTGAACTTTGTGAGCTACACACTATGTGTGAAAGAGCCACATGTGGCTCCTGAGCTGTAGTTTGGCTACCGCTGCCCCACAGGGTGACCATAACTCAGCTGTGACTTGATGGCTCTTTTCACCACCACGCTGAGATCCTCAGATTCTGAAGGCCGGGCTTGGACGAGCAATTTGAAAATAATGAACAATTTTACATTCTATAAGGCAGTATATATACATACACATATATACATACATATATTCAGGGGTGCATAAGGCTTTCATGCCCACATCCCATCCTAAAAAAGAATCCAATGGTACCTTAAGGGTGACCCTTATGTCGACCAGGGAACAGTGTATCAAACAGAAGGCAAAAACAAGCCAAAGGGGGTTTTTATCCCTGGATCAGTGAACTGTACAATGAGACCCCTCAAGCCGTTGTTCATATTCTAGCGGGAGGTGGGGGAGAACGATGAGAGATTATTTTAGCGAGGCTCCCGCAGGCTGAAGGCACTTTGGCCCCTATAAATAGCCACAGCACTTTGAAAAGCTATCGTCACGTGCCTGAGACGGGCTGTGTGTCTAACTTGAGACCGTCAAGAAGAGTTTGAGCAGGCCGCTGTACCCTGGGAGGCATCATCCAGACCCTGCTGGCATTACAAATAACCTTTCCGCATCTCTTGGCTTTGGTTAACGCACTGTCCACAGCAGTTCCGAGTTCTGCAATTGGCACTGGCTGCATCTATAAATATGCATTTGTGCCACTTTGCATCGGTTATCGAGAGGGCAATTCTCCACCCGTCTAGCCACCTCCTGCTGCAGCTCAGTTTGGGTCTAAGGTCACAGTAAATTCTGACACATTCAGTCTCTCATAAGAACATCAGAACAAATACTGCTGGATGAAGCCAGTGTTCCATCCAGTCCAGCCTCCTGTCTCACACAGGGGCCAACCAGCTCTTCTGTAGGGCTAAAAACAGGGCATAGAGACTGAGGTCTTCATAAGCATATAAGAAGAGCCCTGCTGGATCAGACCAGTGGTCCTTCTAGTCCAGCCTCCTGTCTCACACAGTGGCCCCAACCAGTTCCTCTGGAGGGCCAACAGCAGGGCATAGAGGCTGAGGCCTTCATAAGAACTTCAGAAGAGCCCTGCTGGATCAAACCAGTGTCCGTCTAGTCCAGCCTCCTGTCTCACACAGTGGTCAACCAGTTCCTCTGAAGGGCTAACAAAAGGGCATGGAGGCTGAGGCTTTCCCTTGACATGAACATCAGAAGAGCCCTGCTGGATCAGACCAGTGTTCCATCCAGACCAGCCTCCTGTCTCAAACAGTGGCCAACCAGCTCCTCTGGAGGGCGAGCAGCAGGGCAGAGAGACTGGGGCTATCGCAGGAGCCTTGCTGGATCAGACCAGTGAGGGCCCATCTAGTCCAGCATCCTGTCTCACACAGTGGCCAACAGGTTCCTCTGAAGGGCCAGCAACAGGGCACAGAGGTCGTGGCCTTCCTGATGTTGCCTCCTGACTCCAGGATTCAGAGGTTGCCTGCCTACCTGCTTTTGAACACAGAGGCTCTCTTTAGAGGTTGACTACCTCTGAACATGGAGGTTCTGTCTAGTAGCCACTAGCAGATTTCCCCTCCATGAACCTGTCTAATCCCCTTTCAAAGTCCTCTACGCCTCCGGCCATCCCTACAGTCCTCCCACAATTGAATTGCTCTCTGCCTCAAGAAGGGTTTCCCTTTTTGCCCCTCCTGAACCGACTTGCCATCTGCTTCAGCTTTTAAAATAAGGCCCATCTCGCTTCAAGCCGTCCTTGTTGTTGCAGACCTAACCCAGTGCCGTTTCCAGCAGGGGTCGGCTGCGTGCCTCCAGGACAGTGGCGGACTGGCCAGGGCGTCAGCTTGCCCAATGGCAAATGGACCCCCTTAAACATTAGGCAATATGTTCAAAATGTTAATGACCTTTTAGTAGCTTGAAAATATAACAGAAGTTCTAGTGTTATTACTGTAATGCAACTAACATTTACATTGTATTTCAGGTTGCCAGCCTCCAGGTGGGGCCTGGGGATCTCCCACTTTTACAACTGATCTCCAGGTGGCAGAGATGGACTCCCCTGGAAAAAATGCAATCTGACTTTGCATTTAGTATCTACCGTATACTGCCAGGGATAAGTAAAATGTATGCACACTGTAATTGCTAAGATGCATATATTTATTTTGCAAAAGTTTCAGTTGTACCTTTTCCCCACTTATGTGTTTTTTTGAACATTTTATTTATTTCGTACAAAAATTAAATGATAGCCTTAGAGTTGTGGGCGGGCCCCCTATGTCTCTCCTGGCAACCAATATTTTTAGACCCAGTGCGCCACTGCTCCAGGAAGTAGCCAGCCAGAGAAAGAAAAGGCATCTCCATCTCCTGGTGCATTGCTCCCAAAGCTATGGGGCTGAAGCCCTCCAAGGCATGGCGGCCCCGGAGGATCGTGCCTCCGCCCTGGACTTACTCCCGAGGAGACCCGGGCCCGCCCCCTTTTTCCCACGCAGCGCAGGGCTTTGAATCACTCACCTCTCACCTCTGCCATCGCTCCGAAGCTGCCCGGCCTCATTTCCCAGCCGGCCAAAGGAGGCGAGAAGCGCCGCCTCTTCCAGGAGTCGGGGGGCCGTGCACGCCGGGAAAGGTAGTTTCCCCGCTTCGGATTCTCAACCCGTGGCAGGAGGCTGCAAAATGTTGGATTGTGCAAAAGGGAGTTAGATCCAGAGCAGTTCTCGAGCCCCAGAGCCGTATTCAGGCGCCGGTCCTTTGGGTTTGCGGAGCAGGGCTGTTGGGGCGGGGGCAGGCAGGGATTCAACCGGCGCAGCAGGTGGGTGGAAGGGGCGAGGCTGCACCTGTGGAATGTGGGCGGATGCTTTTGCACCAGAAAGCCTTGAAGGCAGGAAAGGAAAGGTCCCCTGTGCAAGCACCAGTCATTCCGACTCTGGGGTTTGCCATTGCCTTCCCCAGTCATCTACACTTTCTCCCCAGCAAGCTGGGTACTCATTTGACCGACCTCGGAAGGATGGAAGGCTGAGTCAACCTCGAGCTGGCTACCTGAAAACCCAGCTTCCGCCGGGGATCGAACTCAGGTCGTGAGCAGAGTTTAGGACTGCAATACTGCAGCTCTAACACTGCGCCACGGGGCTCTTCTCGGAGGTAGACCGGGATACAAAAAGGGGAGGCGAGCGCCCCTTTGAAACGGCAGCCTTTTTTGGCATCGGGTTTCCCCAAAAGCGTTTGCAAAAAAGATTCTAGTGAAGTTTAATCCAAATCTGCAACGCTGTTGTTTGGCATCGGGACAGATGATTAGGAATTAGTATTGTTTAAGAAGCAACATTTCGTAAGCTTGCATAGACGCCCAGCAGAGTAAGTTATTAACCTGCATTATTGATTCTGTTCATTTTCTAAAAAAAATGGTTTTTAAACAGTTAAAATGGACAATTATTAAACAAGTATTAAATAATTAACCGGAATTAATAATTATTAAGTAATTAACCGGAAGCAGCAATTAAAAAGCCAATTAACCACTAATACAATTCATGAATTCACCTCTGCTAACTGCAAGCGGGTAGAATGAATACACTGTAGCCGAGCCAGTCCTTAGTGCGCATGCTCAGAAAGCATCGGTCCCTGTCGAGCGCCCTGCCAGGGCCGAAAGAACCGAGCCAGAAAGGCTTTTCCCTGTTGCGCATGCGCCCTCCGTATCGCTCCTTTTCCCCTCCCCTGCTCGCTGAAGTCACAAGCTCTGCTTTATCACGTGGCACCGAACGCTCGGCAGCTGGCGGAGCAACGCGCATGCGCATCGGAGGCGGAGCCGTCCTGCCGGAAGTGGCTCTCTTGTCTGGTTTCTAGGGAGCAGGAAGCGGACCGGATTGAGAGCAGGTGCGGTGGCAGGAGGTGGCCTGACCGAGCCCGGAACCGGCCATGTCGGCCTTCGACACGAACCCTTTCGCGGACCCGGTGGACGTGAATCCCTTCCAGGTGAGGGGGCTGCAGCGAAACGGTCGTCCTTTCCCCGGTCTACTACGCTTGGGGTTGGGAAGGGGGGATTGTTTAGAGTTGAGAGGGGGCTGCGCGCGCAGCCTCCCCCTGTGGTTGGGAGGGGCGAAGCCACGCCCTAAATAAGGGGAGGAGACTGAAGACTCCTTGCCACGCTCCCTGATTGACTGTGGCGCTTGAAGGGGGTTGGGAAGAAGGATAAAGGTGCCTTCTGTCAACCATAGGTAGATAAGAAGGGCTGATTTGCTATATAAAAGTCTAGCTCTGGAGCAGTTGGTGAGTCTAAGCTGAGTTGGTGTGAGCTAGCTCACAGTTTTTAAGCCTCTGCTTTTGTCATAGCTCAGAGAAAATGGACCCAGAGCAAACTAATTTATGCAGGAGCTCACAACTTTCATGTCAGCAGCTCACAAAGTAGAATTTTTGCACACAAGATTCCACAGCTTAGAGGGAGTATTGCACCTGGAGGTGACTGATTCGGGATAAAGGTTTATCTTGAACTGATCCTTTCATTGCCTTAAACAAGATGCATATTGGCATGCCTGACCCTGGACCCCACCTTTACAGCCCTGCTTCCCAGGAATCTTAGTTAAGACCTAGATGTCATCATATCTTGTGATCTGCTTGGTGATTGATTGCAAAGGTTGTTTCTCATGCTTGTAATCTGCCTACGGTCCAGGTGAGAAATGCAGGCTGCAAGTGATGATACAGCTCTAGTATCTTGTGCGTGAGGAGGAAGCAAATAGAAGAGAAGGTTTGTGCTAGGCGCAGAGTTTCTCTTTCCTTATGGGAAATCCAGCAGGTAGTTTTCTACCCTCGCTTTACCCTGTGTGGCAACCTGCACTTTGTAATCTTAGGTGGGTCTGAAGCAACAGAACAAAGTTTGAGTCCAGGGTCACCTTTAAGACCAACACACTTTTATCCAAGGTATGAGCTTTTGTGTGTGTGTCTGAAGAAGTGAGTGCATATGAAAGCTCATACCTAGAATTAAACTTTGTGGGCCTTAAAGGTGCCACTGGACTCAAACTTTCTTCTGTACTTTATAGTTTCAGAGGGTAACCATGATGGTCTGCAGTAGAACAGCTAAATTTGAGTCTGGTGTCACCATAAAACAAGATTTTGGGATATAAGCTTTAGAGCAGGGGTGTCAAACTCATTTGTTATGAGGGCTGGATCTGACATAAATGAGACCTTGTCAGGCCGGGCCATGTGTGTCATAAAATGTAATGCCAGGCAGCGGAGGGCGGGATATAAATCCAATATCATCTTCTTCTTCTACATCTGGAATGGTGGCGGCGGCAGAGCCTTCAGGGCAGAGGCTGCCGCTTCTAAGAAGTATCATTCCTTACTGCAACTGAACAGCAATGTGAAAAAAACATGGGAATTCGGCCTTCAGAGAAGAAAGCAACATTCTGCAATTTGCAAGCAGCAAGCTCTTTTGAGCTGCTCTCACGGGTAGGGAACAGTGGCTCTCTGGATGTTTTTTGCCTACAACTCCCATCAGCCCCAGCCAGCATGGCCAACTTCTGGAGAGCCACTGTTCCCTAGCCCTGTGCTAGAGACTTTCTGTCTTCTTGCAAAGAGAACGAAGAAAAGTAGCGGGACGACAATCGCTGTAAATGTGCGGGGAGCTGCTCTCTCAAACAGCGTTCTGTCTTCGGCAGCCTCTATGCCAGGGATAGCCAAACTTGCTTGACATAAGAGCCACATAGAATAAACATCAGATGCTTGAGAGCCGCAAGACATGAACGGCAGATGTTTCAGAGCTGCAAGACTGGAAGGAAGGGAGGAAGAGAGGGAGAGGTGGGGGGAGGGAGAGGTGGAAAGAAAGCAACTTTAAATGCATTCTCCAAGCTGCTGGCTGGCTTGGCTTGGAGAATGCATTTAATGAGACAAATGCCTCCTCCAAGCCGGCCAACAGGGCAGTGGGGGCTTCGAGAGCCACACAATTTGTGTGAAAGAGCCACATGTGGCTCCCGAGCCACAGTTTGGCCACCCCTGCTCTCTGCAATCACATTCCCGCAAAGCTTCTGCCCTGCTGGCGACATGTGAATCCATTCGGAGAAAGGCACTCTTTCCAAATAATTCTTGCGGGTACGCACGTGACTTCTGTTTTTGCTACGGTGGGTTCAGAGGAAGTGGCTGAAATTGCCAAAGGGGTGACATCGCTGTGGCAACTGCACAAAGGCAATGAGCACATCTGATGCAAAACACCTTGCATTTGCCGGTTTCAACAGTTTTAACTCTGATGTGGTGCCTGCATTCTTCGACTATCATAACTTCTCTCTGCTGTGACAGTTTGGATACAGTGTTCAGGAGGTGTGGGCATTGTCCTTTCTTGGCAGCTGGGAGGGGAATGAAGCGTTCTGGGATCTTGCCTGTTCTCGGCGTAAGGCTTTGCCGTTTGAGTCAGCTGCCTTGGCAGCTCCGTGCATCTTTGAAACATGCCATTGTTTACCGAGGGAGTTAGCCGGCAGCTCCCAAACCAGCCTCATAATCTTGATGGCCTGAGTCAGGCACTGATGGGCGTCTGTCATGGTGCAGTGCAGGAGTGGCCAGACAGTGGCTCTTGAAGCCCCCACAGCCCTGTCAGCCAGCTTGGAGAGGGCATTTCTCTCTCTAAATCACTTCACCAAGCCAGCCGGCGACTTTGAGAATGCATGCAAAGTTAAAGTTTCCTTCCCTTCCTCCCTCCGGCTCTCAAACATCTAACTTTGAACATATGAAGAACATATGAAGCTGCCTTATACTGAATCAGACCCTCGGTCCATCAAAGTCGGTCTTGTCTACTCAGACTGGCAGCTGCTCTCCAGGGTCTTTAGCTGAGGGTTTTTTCACGCCTACTTGCCTGGACCCTTTTTAGTTGGAGATGCCAGGGATTGAACTTGGGACCTTCTGTTTACCAAGCAGATGCTCTACCACTGAGCCACTGTCCCCCCTCCTCCTCCTCCTCCTCTTCTTCTTACATATGAACATATGAAGCTGCCTTCTACTGAATCAGACCCTCAGTCCATCAAAGACAGTCTTGTCTACTCAGACTGGCAGCGGCTCTCCAGGGTCTCAAGCTGAGGTTTTTTTCACGCCTACTTGTCTGGACCCTTTTTAGTTGGAGATGCCAGGGGATTGAACTTGGGACCTTCTGCTTACCAAGCGGATGCTCTACCACTGAGCCACTGTCTCTCCCCTGAACATTCATGTCTTGCAGCTCTCAAACATCTGATGTTTTTTCTATGTGGCTCTTACACTAAGCAAGTTTGGCCAGCCCTGGTGCAGGAGCACCACGGAGAACTGCTCTGTGGGGTGCAGCTGTCCGTTCCAATCCTAGTTCCTCATGTAGAACTCAGGTTTAAATCTCTCTTCAGTGTAAACTGATGGTGTAATTTGTGACCAGGGTTCCCTTTAGTGTGAGCACGTGAGCAGATAGGCACAGATTTTCACTGGTCTGCTCACAGAGATTCAGTCTAAACGCACGGATGCTTCCTCTAGGCTAGGTTTACATGATAGTCAAATGTAGGCTTGCTCTCAACTTTAATGCTAGCTGCTCACACGGTAGAATTTTTGCCCACAAGAATCCCCAGCTTGGAGAGAACATTGAACCAAGGATTTCCAGGCACATGCAAATCCAGAATGCTTTCCTGTTCTAACTCTCTAAAGGAGGTGTTCAGAGATCTTCTAAAGATGGTGTTAAGAACATCAAAAGAGCCCTGCTGGATCAGACCAATAGTCCATCAAGTCCAGCATCCTGTCTCACACGGTGGCCAACCAGTTCCCCTGAAGTTCCAGCAACAGGACATAGAGGCCAAGACTTTCCCCTGATAAGAACATCAGAAGAGCACTTCTGGATCAGATGAGTGGTCCATCTAGTCGAGCACCCTGTCTCACACAGCGGCCTACCAGCAACTGGGCAGAGAGGTCGAGGCCTTCACAAGAACCTCAGAAGAGCCCTGCTGGATCATAGCAGTGGTCCGTCTAGTCCAGCATCCTGTCTCACATGGTGGCCAACCAGTTCCTCTGGAGGGTCAACAACAGGGCATAGGGGCCAAGGCCTTCCCCTGATGTTGCCTCCTGGTTCTAGGAGTCAGAGGATTAGTGTCTCTCAATGTGGAGGTTCCCCTCAGTCACCATGGCTAGTAGCCATTTAACTTTTTTTAAATGGCTGTTTTTAAATGGCTAGTAGCCATTTAAACTATTTTTTAACTTGTTATTTGAATTTGTATGTTGGGAATGTTGTCCCCTGCCCTGAGCCTTGTTGCACAGAGGAGGGCGGGTTATGAATCAGTCAGATAAATAGACTTATCCTTCATGAATCTATCCAATTGCCTTTTAGAGCTGTTCGTTCCTGTGGCCATCGCTACATCCTCTGACAGCAGATTCCACACTTGAATCCCTCTCTGAGCAAAGAAGTATTTCCTTTCGACAGTTCTGAACCTCCTGCCCATCAGCTTCAGAGCCAGAGAGCCAGTTTGGTGTAGTGGTTAAGTGTGTGGACTTTTATCTGGAAGAACCGGGTTTGATTCCCCACTCCTCCACTTGCACCTGCTGGATTGGCCTTGGGTTCACCATTAGCTCTGGCAGAGGTTGTCCTTGAAAGGGCAGCTGCTGTGAGAGCCCTCTCAGCCCCATCCACCTCACAGGATGTCTGTTGTGGGGGGAGAAGATACAGGAGATTGTAAGCCGCTCTGAGTCTTTGATTCAGAGAGAAGGGCGGGGTATAAATCTGCAATTCTTCTTCTTCTTCATTGGAGGCCCTGGAGTTCTGGTCTTGGGAGGGGGAGAAAAAAGTTCTCTTTGTCAGTTCTCTCTACTCCTTTCATGATGTTATAAACCTCCATCTTGTCCCCTCTTAGTCTTCTTTTTTAAAGCCTCTTCTCCTAGGGAAGGTGCTCCAACCCCCTTATCATTTGGCGTTAAGGCTGCCTTCAGTTACAGATGCTCTGTCAGCTCTTTCTCCTGCTTACAATAGAAATCCATCTGCTGTTTGCAGACCTGCTGACACTTGGAACTGAAATGTAATGCAAGCTTTAACCTCATTTGGCCCACTTTTTCAGCCCTAGTAAGGAGCCTAATGTGTTTTAAACTTTCGAGGTTGATTCATCCTTTCTCACAGGGCTCAGATCCTTAGTTGTCTGTCTAGTGCAGGGATCATCAGATTGTGGCTCGGTAGCTGCATGTGGCTCTTCCACGCAATATTGTATGGCTCTCAAAGCCCCCACCACCCCGTCAGCTGGCTTGGAGGAGAAGGCAGTTCTCTCTTTAAATGACTTCTCCAAGCTAAGCCAGCTGGCAGCTTGGAGAATGCTTCTAAAGTTAAAGTAGCTTTCTTTCCACCTCTCCCTCCCCCCCAATCTATTTGCCTCCCTCCCTCCAACATCTGACGTTTATCCTATGTGGCTCTTACATTAAGCAAGGTTGACCAGCTGCGATCTAGTAGAAGTCAAATTGTTCCATTGCATGTTTTAAAAAAGCAGGACCTGCAGTTTATCGGTGGTGTTGGCATGAACTCTCTGCATCTACTTTTGGCAGAAAGTAGATACCCAGTGTGTTGTCCTGAAAGCAAATCAAGGAGGGGGAGGGAAACCCTTACCTTTGCTTAAACAGAACAAAATCAACCCTACTTTAGAATCCTTCGATGTCGAAGATTAACCTGCAGTCCCAGCCATGATCGTCTGCCCAAATGAGTCTTCTGCTTTTATGTTTGGGACCGTAAGGGTGTGTGGCGTTGCATCCCAAAAAAGTTTGCTTGCTTCCCTTTTCCAGACTTGCAGAAAAATCCTGGGAAGATACTTAGGGGCTTTTGCCATAATCCTGATTGAGCTCTCTCTATAACAAATGTCTGTGGCCTTTTCTGCTCTGACCTGTAGCGGCTCTCGAGGCTCATAGACCAAAGTCCTTCACATCACCTACTACCTGGTCCTTTCAACAGGAGATGCTGGGGACTGAACCTCGGACCTCCTGAATGCCAAGAAGAAGAAGATATCAGATTTATATCTCGCCCTATACTCTGAATCTCAGAGCAGTCACAATCTCCTTTACCTCCCCCCCCCCCCCACGACAGACACCCTGTGAGGTAGGTGGGGCTGAGAGAGCTCTTGCAGCAGCTGCCCTTTTGAGCACAACTCCTACGAGAGCTATGGCTGACCCAAGGCCATTCCAGCAGGTGCAAGTGGAGGAGTGGGGAATCAAACCCGGTTCTCCCAGATAAGAGAGCTATGGCTGACCCAAGGCCATTCCAGCAGGTGCAGGTGGAGGAGTGGGGAATCAAACCCGGTTCTCCCAGATAAGAGTCCGCACACTTAACCACTACACCAAACTGGCTCTCCCACCCAGCCGCAGCCCCTCCCATTGATGTCTGGTATTTGGGTCCTTAAAGGACTCATGTCCATAACAGGGTTCCTGGCCCCCAAGTCCTCCCAAGTTTCGGGGATTTCTCTCCACTGCAGGACCAGCCGGTTGGTGGGAGAACCCCCTCCCCTAAACAGGGGCATTGTGCGGGGAACACTCGGGTTTTTGGGCAAGCTCTATGATTTAAGCCCAATTTAACCACAGTTTGCCCAAAAAACAGAGCATCCCTCATGTAACATCTCTGCCCGCCCTCCCCCCCCGAATGCCTCCCGAATCCCCCTGCTGCACGGGCGAGGGGACTTGACAACCCTAGGCCATAAACACATTTAGCCTGCTTTACGTAATGTTATTGCAATCAGGCCTCAGATTCAGCAGGAGCTCACGTGAGCGCAGCTCCTGAACCTTTCTGACAGTTCCCCTCCTTCTTCCCCACTTACCTTGTTCATTGAATAGTACGTGCAGCTGCATAACAATCCCTGGATTAGGAGAACAGGCAGCCAGCCAGCCACTAGGAGCTTTGCCACACCCAGCAGCCCTCATTAACCCTTGGAGAAGCCCGTGCCACCATTTCTCCTCTTCTTATGTGATTTTGGGAAGTGGGTGGTTTGCTGGCCTTTTGACTGGGGCGGAGACCAGGAAAGCCCCAGGCGAGCGAGGCCTGCTTGGGCTGGCTGGATCTCTAGCCAGCCCAAGCAGGTCTCGCTTGCCTGGGGCTCTCCTTTCTTGCATCGGGTTGCTTTTGGCTTGGGGGGGGGGTAGCATCTGCTAATGAGTTACGCTAATGAGCTCCGCCACCTATTTTTCTACAAACGATCCCCGAGTACAATTAGTTAATATTTTAACTTTTCCCCCCATCATCATCTTCTGCAGCTGCTCACAGGAGGCACCCAAACATTGGCATCAGTGGTCACAGAAGGTCTTTGTCCTCTTTTTAAAACTAAACTTGTTCTTTCTCCACTGTTGACTTTTCTGCAAGCTGTAATTAGTCTAGCACGAAACGCAGGTCTGCAATACGAACTTGGTGACATCTGTCATATGAACTTGGTGACATCTGAGTAAACTTTGGGGGAAATTGCCGCTGGGGCCCCCCCCCCATTTCTTAAAAATGGATTGCTTCACAAAAGCTTGTGTTGTAATGAATGGATACCATGAGCAATGTTCCCTCTAAGCTGCAGAGTCTTGTGAGCAAGAATTCTACTTTACGAGCTACCGGTATTAAAGTTGGGAGCTGCTGCATAAAAGATTGTGTCCTGGGGCCATATTTCCTGAGCTAAGGCAGAGGCTAAAAATCTGTGAGCTAGCTCACACGAACTCAGCTTAGAGGGAACACTGGCCACGAGCAGTCAATTTGAGGAGTTTGATTTTGACTCAGCATTGGGACGGGGGTGCGAGAGACAGCGCAGCCCTATGCCAGTCGATGCTTGTTGAAATCTGTAATTTATTTATTTTATTTATTTAGCGAATGTATATTCCGCCCTTTCCCCTAACAGGCTCAGGGTGGAACGCAGCGTAGATTAGACAATTAAAAAAACCCAACAAGTCGAATTTAAAGGGCACCAGCAGAAAGGGCACATTTCACAAAGTGCAGTTTTTGGCCCAAGAAGAAGTGACGGTGTTAAAAGATCAGATTCAGCACCTCAGTGAGGCTATAAAGCGTGATGTCACAACACGGGATGGTTGGTGGGATAGGACGCCCCGCTGCCTCAACCAAAAGCCCGGCGGAACAGCTCCGTTTTACAAGCCCTACTGGATTGAGAAGGAAGTAACTCGACATAGGATTGCCCTATAAAGCCCTCTGGTCCTGCAATGTGCACAAACCGCCTTTACCAAGCTGAGTACTTGCGACTGCAGCAAGGCGGTCGCTTATTGCCTCTTTCATTGCCTTTTGCAACCGGGGGCGAATGCTATTTCCCTTTGCGGCAAAGCCTAGGTTTTTCACTGTCTCGTGTCACATTGGACTTCTGCCACCAGTCCTGACCCTGAGGCTGTTGTGCCGGGGATCAGTCCGGTTCGCTTTATGTGGGCGGGGGAACCTTTGCAAGGAGACGCCCTCCCCTCTCTCGCTCTTTACATTCCTGGCCACCTCCGGCAAGACTGCCAAGAACCCGGTCAGTTCCTTAATTCGTTTCCAAGCACATCCATTTGCCCCACCGCCTTAATTCTACAAGGTATAAAGGAGTCTTTTTTCCTCCCCAGCTTCTTTTACTTGCTTCCTGGTTCACCGACTCATGCTGATGGGAGCAGGGAGTGTCGGAATTCAGCCTGTTTGGCCAAAGTTATTCATTAAATGGGAGCTTGGTCACATGTGCCAAGACATGAAAGCGGAGATGACACTCCCCCAGCCCCCTCCAGGGTGGATCCTGCTCCTAGAATTAAAGCCATAGCTCTTCTCCCTCGCCCAGCCCCGTCAGGTTTTGTTTGCTGGGTGCAGGGCCATAGCCAGCGGGGGGGGGGGGGGGGCGCACAGGGGCGGTACTCCCCATAGCAAACTTGCTTAACGCAAGAGCCACGTAGAATAAACGTCAGATGTTTGAGAGCCACAAGACACGAGCGTCGGATGTTTGAGAGCTGCAAGACGAGGGAGGGAGCAAATAGACGGAGGGGAGGGAGAGAGGAGGGAGAGGTGGAAAGAAAGCAACTTTAACTTGGCTTGGAGAAGTGATCTAAAGAGAGCAACGCTTTCTCCAAGCTTGTTAGTATTGGGATATTCCACACACATATATTCGCCACTGTGTGACACAGAGTGTTGGACTGGAGGGGCCATTGGTCTGATCCAACATGGCTTCTCTTATGTTCATATGTTCAAGCTGGCCAACCAAGCAGTGGGGGCTTTGAGAGACACACAATATGTGTCAAAGAGCCACATGTGGCTCCCGAGCCACAGTTTGGCCACCCCTGCCCTATAGAATTTGCAGCACCCCCAACCAGCCTTCCCCAATCTTTCCTTTCACTGACTTGTTGGGGGTGCTGCAGATTCTATATGGGGCACTTGCCCCCCCGTGGGCCCCCCCAGCTACGGCCCTGGCTGGACGGAAAGGCCAAGGACCTTGGGTGCGTTTGGGTTTCCTCGGCAGGGTGTGGAACATGCAGAAATAAAGAGCTTTCTCTTATAAAGGTGAGGGTGGGGGCTGTCTTCAGCCTGTCCCCTGCCAGATAACCTAAAGATGGCCATTTGTGATAGGGGAAAATGCTCTTTCGATTAGGCTGCTTTCTCTCCTTTTAACTGCGACCTGAACGTGAGCTGGATCTACTTTTGAATAAATGTCCTTTTTTTTACAATATACTCCTTGGGAAACTTATTTACTGCAGTCAGAGAATCCCGCCTCTGTGATTGGGCTGAACTCTGCTGCGTTAACTGAATATCACAATACTAACAAAGCACTGTATTCATTCCAGGCTGCGTGTCACAGCCTCTCAGCCCCAGGCATGGACTCAGCCCAGGGCGTGGACTTCCTTATCTCCCTGGGCTTGGTAGCCGCTGCCTTTGGCCCCACAGAGAGCAAGCCCCGCCCTTTCTTTAAAACCAAAGTCAGCTGAGTCTCTTCCTGAAAGCCGATCCGTTGGGTGGTCAGCCCCATCCTTGCGACCTCCTTTTTCTGACAGCGCTCTGTACACGCGTTGTCCGTGTTTCACATAGTTTCAGCCAGGGTTTCCTCCGAGCTGAGTTAGTGTGAGCTAGTTCAGTTTTTTAGCCTCCGGCTCACACATTTTTTGCCTTAACTCGGGAAGAATGACCCCAGGGCACACTAACTGATGCTGTAGCTCGCGGCTTCAATGCTAGTAGCTCGCGAAGTAGAATTTTTGCTCACAAGACTCCACAGCTTATTATTTATTTATTTAATGTATATCCCGCCCTCCCCACCAAAGTCAGGCTCAGTATGGCTCACAAACCAAGGGTCGACACATAAGAGAAGGCATGTTGGATCAGGCCAACGGCCTATCCAGTCCAACACTCTGTATCACACAGTGGCCAATAATTTATATACACACACACACACGCACACACACATATATATACACACTGTGGCTAATAGCCACTGATGGACCTCTGCTCCATATTGTTATCTAACCCCCTCTTGAAGCTGGCTATGCCTGTAGCCGCCACCACCTCCTGTGGCAGTGAATTCCACAAGTTAATCACCCTTTGGGTGAAGAAGTACCTCCTTTTATCCATTCTGACCCGACTGCTCAGCAATTTCATCAAATGTCCACGAGTTCTTGTATTGTGAGAAAGGGAGAAAAGTACTTCTTTCTCTACTTTCTCCATCCCATGCATAATCTTGTAAACTTCTATCATGTCACCCCGCAGTCGACGTTTCTCCAAGCTAAAGAGGCCCAAGCGTTTTAACCTTTCTTCATAGGGAAAGTGTTCCAAACCTTTAATCATTCTAGTTGCCCTTTTCTGCACAATGACACAAACACATTAGTGTGACTGATACAATAAACAACAATAAAAACGTAAGCATAAAAACAATTTAAAACATTTGCATGTGCTACTTCCATAATTTCAGGCAGCGATTTCAATTCTGGGGGTTAGCTGTTCTCCAGAGGTCTCAAGATCACTGTAGTGAAGTGCAGTAGGCCATCGGTGGTGGTCTTATGGGCCTGTCCCGTTGCTGCAGATGCTACCATCATGTAAATACCTGTTGGAAGAGTGCCGTTTTGCAGGCCCTTTCGGAACTGTAAGACCTCTCGCAGGGCCCTAACCTCCTCCGGCAACTCATTCCACCAGCTAGGGGCAGCAGTGGAAAAGGCCCTGGCTGTCATTGTTTTGAGCTTTGCTTCTCTGATGCTGGGAACTGTCAACAGATTTTGAGACCCGGACCTAAGTGCTCGCTGGGGCATGTGCAGGGAAAGGCGGTCCCTCAGGTATGCAGGACCTTGGCCATATAGGGCTTTAAAGGTAATGACCAGCACCTTGAGACGAATCTGGTACCCTATCGGTAGCCAGCACAGGCCGGATGTGTTGCCGTAAAGGAACTCCCATTAACAGCTTAGAGCAAGGGTGACCAAACTTGCTTCACATGAGAGCCATATAGAATCAGATGTTTGAGAGCTGGGAGGGAGGGAGGATGGATGGATGGATGGATGGATGGATAGATAGATAGGGCAGGAAGAGGGAGAGAAGCATGGAAAGAAAGCAACTTTAAATACATTCTCCAAGCTGCTGGATGGTTTGGCTTGGAGAAGCGATTTAAAGACTGAAATGCCTTTTCCAAGCCAGCCAACAGGGTGGTGGGGGCTTCAAGAGCCAGTTAACGTGTGTGAAAGAGCCAGGTGTGGTTCCCGAGCCACAGTTTGGCTACCCCTGGCTTAGAGGGAGCCCTGGTCTCAACCAAACATCAGAGAGCCCCATGTGGAGGAAATGAGGGGTTGATGATGCGAGTCGGGTAATTTCCCCCTTCTGCTTCAGACTCTAGCGAACCTCTGCCTTTCTAGTGCTGGAGAGGGCAGGGTTTCTGTCAGGGGAAAGGAAATGCATCTTTCTATACCTGGCCTACCTGCACGTGCAGCCAAGTCTACGTTCTTCTTAGTAGGTGTCATCTCTGTATCTCCCCCCCCCCCTTTCTCTTTCAGGATCCTTCAGTCACCCAACTGACGAACGCTAACCAGGGAGGCCTGGATGAATTCAACCCCTTCACCGAGAGCTCTCGGCTGGTAAGTGCAGCCTCAGACCGGGTTCCCAGGGCGGCTGGGGCCGGCAGGTGCCCGGGAAGGGTCTGCTTGAGAGATCAGGAAGCGGCAACGTTGAACTGTCCGGAAGCAAAAACCCTCTGGTGCTAAACACCACTGTTCTTGAAAAACGGCATTGTTTCAACAGTGTTCAAGGGCAGACCGGTAGAGCCGGTGGGGGTTTTCAGCCTCTTCCCCTTATTGTTGCACCCGTGACATGGTCGGGGCAGGGGTGGAATTCTAGCAGGAGCTCCTTTGCATATGAGGCCACACACCTTTGATGTCGCCAATCCTCCAAGAGCTTACAAAAAAGAACCCTGTAAGCTCGTGGAGGATTGGCTCCATCAGGTGTGTGTGGCCTAATATGCAAAGGAGCTCCTGCTAGAATTCCACCCCTGATAAGGGGCATTGCATGGTTGGGACAGGCAGGGGTGTGTGGGGGAAAAGGCACCCAAGTGGTTAGAACGAGAGATCCTCACGTGCCCTGTCCGCTGCTCTTCCCGGCCATCCAGACAGCTGGGGTGGCACCTTGGAGGTGCCCCGAAATAAGGTACCGCTTTGTAAGTGGTACTGCAATACTCTATTGCAGCTCTATTGCAGGTCGGGATGGTTTGACAGCAGGAGCGGAATGGCAGGCAGATGTGTGCATTTGGATGTGCTTTTTTATCTGCTCGCCTGCCGTCCCTAGGGCGGCTTAAACCGCCCGTCTGGCACTAGCCATAGATTGTACGACCGGATGGGCCGTTGGCCTGCTCCAACATGGCTTCTCTGATGTTCTTAAGGCTCCGAGTCAGCATAGGCCAACTTCCTGTGTTCGTGTGGTCCATGTCCATAAGGGCGTCTGCTAGGATTGCTTGGAGGGGTGTGTGTGTCAGTGCCGTGGGTCTTGGGCCTCGCTCGGGAGACTTGCCAGGGGATGTGATACCGGTTGCAGGACCGAGAGGCGCACAGACGCTGCCGTCATCCCCTTCTGACCTTTTCCCTCTCACTCTCTCTCATAGACAAATGTGGCTCAGACTACTCCGGCGACACAGCCCGTGGGGCCTTCGCAGCCAGCCGTGCTGCAGCCGTCCGTGGAACCCACCCCCCAGGTATTGCTCTCCCCTCCTGCGGCTCAGCTGCGTCTCTAGAGAAAGGACTTTGTCGGTCGCTTCTGCACTGCCTGCTGGTCGTGCTTAGCGCTGGGCTTCGGGGCTTTCCCCTTTCCTGGTTGCCAGGGAGAGCGTTTGGACTCTTCCTCCAGCTTTACAGCTCACGTGCAAAGAAGCAAGGAAGGGAAGCTTTGCAAACGCAACCAAGGCTGGCACGGGGGAGTCGGTGGGGCAGGCAGCGGTCTAGGGCTCTGCCTTGCCTGGCAGGACCGGATCGGCATGTTTTTTGAGGGGGGGGGGCAAAATTTAAAAACGGCACCCCCTTATGGCCGTTCTGTCTTATGGTCCCATAGAATACAATGGACTGGTGTCGCCCCCTCCGTTGGCGCCCAGGGCAAGCACCCCCCTCTGCCCCCTCCTAGATCCGGCTCTGCCGCCTGGGGGCGCCACTAGGCGCAACCCTTACCCAAGCAGAGCGCTTCTCCGAGCCTGCCTTGAAGGCGGGATCGGAGGAGCACTGCACAGTGCATGAAGCTCTTCTGTTTCACGTTTTGGAACTTTTATGTTTTTCTCTAAGCTGTTTGAGTTTATAACAAAAGACAAAAATATTTATTGGGGGGGGTGGGAAAGGAAGCCTCTGAAGAGCACACTGTTTTAGCGGCACCGGTCGCCTTTGGGTTGAAAGCAGCTGAGCGATGCTAGAACAGTGCGCTAGGACAGAGCGTAGCGCAGGGGGAAAGCGGTGGCGCAACAGCACTCTTGTGCACCGCCCATCGCTCTCTCCTCCCCCGCTCGCCGCCCTGCATGATGACGTCACTACTGTTGAGCTCCATAAATGAGCTCCGAAAAGGGAGCTTGCAGGGGTGGGGAGGGGTCTGCCTTGAGCGGCAGAGCCCCTAGCACCGGCCCTGAATGCGACACCTGAGATCCGCAAGGCGGCTAGCTGAAATTTACCTGGGATGTTCAGCTCCCATGCTTCCCTCTTTCTGGGCCATGTTCTCACAGCCTGTATGCCCCAGCTTATCTGTTCGTTCCTCCAACGCAGCCTTGTCCGTCCTGTTGCTAGACCATGTACGTGTGGGGATTTACCTAGCCCCGCTTTCTCTGCCCCCAGCCTCTTGTGAACTTCTGCGTCCCCTGCAGTCACACCTCCCACAGACCACTGCCCCATTGTGAGCCATATCGCCTGGGCTTTCCCACTCTTTTAGCAGCCTCGCACTTTCCCAACTTCTGTGCCAGTAGTACAGAGCTCTCCCCCCTCTAAGGAGCTCCCTTTTCCAATTTGACCTTTCACTGCCTTCTCGTAAAACAACTGCTTGTTGACATTCTGGCGCTGGCACCCGATATATGACAAAAGAAAAACCGAGAGGGGAAAGAAGCCTAACCCCAAACACTGACATCAAGAACCTCAAGGTTAATATACAAGGGGACCAAAATTAAAAAGCAGATATTAAAATAAAATCATAACCAAAAATACATGTCAGGTGAAGAAGATATTGGATTTATATCCCGCCCTATATACTCTGAATCTCAGTCTCAGAGCGGCTCACAATCTCCTTTACCTTAACCCCCCCCCCCCCCACAGCAGACACCCTGTGAAGTAGGTGGGGCTGAGAGGGCTCTCCCAGAAGCTGCCCTTTCAAGGACAACTCCTATGAGAGCTATGGCTGACCCAAGGCCATTCCAGCAGGTGCAAGTGGAGGAGTGGGGGGGGGGGGGGAAACCCGGTTCTCCCAGATAAAAGTCCGCGCACTTAACCACTACACCAAACTGGCTCTCCAGGCTGTGAGCCTGACTGAGTAGCATACATTGTTTCTTCCCCTATTTCCCCCTTCACAACAGCTCTGTGAGGTAGTTTAGGCTGCATAAGTGAGTGGCCCAATGACTGTTTGTGGCAGGATCGGAACTTGACTCCAGATCTCTTCGAGAACCTAGTTCAGCATGGTGTAGTGGTTAAGAGTGGTGGCCTCTAATCCGGAGAACCGGGTTTGATTCCCCACTCCTCCTCCGCATGCAACCAGCTGGGTGACCTTGGGTCAGTCCCAGTTCTCTCAGAGCTCTCTCATCCCTACCTACCCCCACTTTCTTAACCACTACACCAAACGCTTAACCTCTACACCAGACTGGCTCTCTTTCTGTATTTATTACAGAAAGTTGTTATTATATGATTTAACTAAGTGAGGAGGCCAATGATGGGCCCCAAAAGGCTTTTAACTTTCTTTAATAAATACCTGTATTTTTGGTTATGATTTTATTTTGATTTCTGTTTTTAATTTTTGACTCTTGTAGTATATTAAGCTTTAGGTTCCTGACTCCAATTTTTGGGTTAGGTTTCTTTCCTCTCTGTTTTGCTTCTAGCGGCGCTTTGCTTACAACTTGTTTTAATGCAAAAGATTGCTTTTAGTAAACTTTTAGAAGTTCAAATGCTTTTTTTTTTAAAGTAAACCTTTCTCACTTCCTCCCATGTGTGTGTCACGCCCTTGACCTGTTAACGATGTGAGTAACTTAGTTTCGCCTAGTGACCAGACAGTCCTCGTCCCGTGAGCCTAGACACAAAGTGCAGTTGTGTGTTGCAGTTGCTGCTTAAACAGGTCAGCAAATACCTGACTCCTAAGTTCATCTCAGCAAGTCCAGAAGGTTCAGAGAGGCAGAGGTTGCTAGGAGACGACGCCAGCTCTTGGAATAAGCGCCAGGTACAGAGGGTAGGGAAAGGGTAAAAAAAAACTAGCAAGAAGGTAATGGCTCCCCCCTCCCCCCGGTATTGTAACAGCTATCAAGTGGACTTTTCTCCCTCTTAGCCAAATAGGGCTTGGGGGGAGATTCCCCTATTGGAAGCTCTAAAGGAGGGGTCCTCAATGTGGTGCCCATGGGTACCATAATGCCCCACTGACACCTTTCCTGGATCCCCCCAAGGGTTTTTAGAAAGTGGGCAGAACCAGGGGGTCTTTTGCCTCACAAGGCTTCCGATGGGCCACTGGAGATTTGAAGAAGACTGCAGATTTATACCCCGCCCTTCTCTCTGAATTAGTCTCAGAGCGGCTCACAATCTCCTTTCCCTTCCTCCCCCACAACAGACACCCTGTGAGGTGGCAGGGGCTGAGAGAGCTCTCCCAGAAGCTGCCTTTTCAAGGACAGCTCTGCGAGAGCTACTGCCGGCCCAAGGCCATGCCAGCAGCTGCAAGTGGAGGAATGCGGGGAATCAAACCCGGTTCTCCCAGAGAAGAGTCCGCGCACGTAACCGCTGCACAAAACCGACTCTTGATGAGTTGTGCAGATTTTTAAAAACGTTGCGTTGGCAGCAGCTGCCACTGCAGTGCAAGGATCTTTGCTGTGCGGTTGCGGGTAAGCGGCGGCAGCCATTTTGCACCTGGTTCTGCCTCCTGGGGCAGCCGTTTCGGGGCAGGTGTTTTGTGGCCGCACCCACCACGCTGGGTCTGAATTCCAAAAAGGTCGGGGGGCCCCGGAATAGATCATGAAGCTCTTCTTCAAACGTCAAGGCATTCCTGAGAGATACTTCAGTTCCACTGAGCTGTGGAAATTGGATGTGTGAAGAAGGGTACACGGATCTTCGCTGGGTTACGGAGGGGCAGGCAGGGGAAGCCATTTGGCGGGTGCTTCTGCCGCACCAGGTCAGAGTTGTCGAGGCGGCTGCAGGCTCGGCAGCAGGGCTGTAGCCGGGATTTAAAGGTTGAGAGGAGGGGGGCTTTTCAAAAAGTCAGGGGGCCCCCTTTCCCATCCACTGCAGAGTAGGGGCGAAAGCTGGAGGCTCTGAAAGTGGCCACGGCAGACAAGCCTAAAACTTTGGAATCAAGAAGGGGCTTGAACGTTGCCTGCAAACGAGGGTTTCCTTCTGTCTCCCTTCCCCCCCCCATCCCAGCACCTTGCAGCTAGCAGCTCTGTCCACCCACCTATTCCACGCAGCTTCCTCCACCTCCTGCTCCTTCGCCTCCCTCCCTCCCTCACCATCTGCTGCTTTTGCTGCTGCAATGCACTGCGCTCTCCCAGCTCCAGACAGGGGGCAGCGCCCCACAGGCCCCTCTGTGGCTACAGGCCTGCTCAGCCTTTTCAAGTTCTAAAGTGTTCACTCACGGTATAATTGACACGGCCGCAGTTTTGCGACAAGTCGTGAAGCGCAGCCCTAAAGGAAACTCCTGATAGCTGTCATAAGATCCGGAGATCTTAGGCCTGTAAAACGCAAGTTTCTGGATCTCGTGATTTATAGGAGCAGGGCTTCTTGGGTAGAAAAAGCCCAGCAGGAACTCATTTGCATTTTAAGCCACACCCCCTGATGGCACCCTTGTTTCGCATAGGGCTTTTGTGTAGGAAAAGCCCAGCAGAAGTTAATTTGCATATTAAGCCACACCCCCTGATACCAAGCCAGCTGGAACTGCGTTCCTGCTCAAAAAAAGCTCTGTAGAGGAACAACTGAAAAACCTGCTCATGTGGCCTTACGAACTATTAGGATTCTAAAGGATACCCAGGTGGTGCTTTTGGTGGTCATTCGCTCAGTTAAGAACCGTTCTCTCTCTTCTAGCGGCCACTGCTCAGAATCCTAGGTTTTCCTTTTCATCTTAGAGAAACGCCCTTTGCTCTGCTCTGCTCTTTTTGACGGATCTCTTTTTTCCCCTACCCGCCCGCATAGGCGGTGGCCTCAGCTGCGCAGGCCGGCCTCCTTCAGCAGCAGGAGGAGCTGGAAAGGAAGGCCGCGGAGTTGGAGAGAAAGGAACGCGAACTGCAGAACAGCTCGGCGGGCTTCAACCGTGAGTAGCGCCCATCATGGCCTCGAGGCCCAGGCCAATATTGTCACATGTCGCGTTAGGAGCAAGGGATAGTGATCGCTTGCAATCCGACCTACCTGGGGAAGCCCTTCCAGACGGTGAGCGGTTTGCCCACAGTGGCTCACCAGATGGAGCCAGCCCCCTCCGTAAGTTGCCAAAGAATGGTCTATGGCAGGGGTAGCCAAACTTGCTTAATGTAAGAGCCACATAGAATAAACATCAGAAGTTTGAGAGCCGCAAGACATGAATGTCGGAGGTTTGAGAGCTGCAAGACAGGGAGGAAGGAAGGAAGGGAGGGAGGGAGGGAGGGAGGGAGGGAGGGAGGAGGGAAGGAAGGGAGGAGGGAGGGAGGGATAGGTAAAGTAAGTAAAGTAAAGTAAATTTATTTTTATATCCCACCCTCCCCCACCAAGGCGGGCTCAGGGTGGTTCACAGACATGGAATGCCATGATTTACATAAAATACAATACAATACAATACAAATACAATCTAGACAAGCAATTTAAAATATAATTAAATTACATAGGTTGGTTAAAATAAATAAAACAACTGTTATAGAATTAAAATTAATTAAGGTGCTATAGATCACAATCGTACATAAGATGGCTAGGTAGTTATAATTCAATTTAGTCAGGTTCTGTCTTAAAGGCTAGCTGAAAAAGGTAGAGGGAAAGCAACTTTACATGCGTTCTCCGAGGTCACGTATTTTTCATCAAAGTGACAGTGCATACAGTTTCACCAATAACCAAAACGTGTACAAATATAAAGGGCGGGGGGAATGTGTGGTTTTTGGCCTCCTGGCCGCAGTGCAATGAGGAAATATCAGTGCACCTTTCTCGAGGCTTTTCTCCTTCCTCTCTCCCCACAGCCAAACAAAACAATTGGCCTCCCCTCCCGAAGTTTTGTCCCGTGAAGCCCTGCTTCTACCAGGACTTCTCTGCAGACATCCCCGCCGACTACCAGAGAATCTGCAAGATGCTATATTACCTGTGGATGTGTAAGTCGAACCTGCTGACCAAGGGGAAGCTTGGGAACTCTCATCAGGACCTAGGGCTTGAAATGCAGGCGTAGGGCAGGGCTGCAGGGCACCCACATTGCATTCAGAAGGTCCCAAGTTCAGTCCTCAGCATCTGCCTTTAAGAAGGATTGAGGGTCTCGCGTTAGGTCAGGGGCGGCCAAACTTGCTTAACGTAAGAGCCCCATGAAATAAATGTCAGATGTTTGAGTGCTGCAAGATGTGAGCAAATATTACACACATGTCTTTATTAAAACTGCTAATACTTTCTTTGCACAGAAAGATAAACTATACATGCATAGTTTTAAAAAGATGTATAGTTTAAAAAGGTGGGAATAACAGTCCCCATAAGACCAGCATAGGGAAAGGGTAAGAAATTATTTTTGGCACCAGTGGGGAAGGAAATACACATGTACCATCAAAATCACTGGCCATCATTGGCATCATTATGTATCTCTCATTGCCTTGATGCCAAGGATAGTAAGTAAGCTCTTACAAGAGCTATGAAACTAAGGGGGAACTCTGCGCCACCCTTTTTAATTCCGTCCCTCCTTCCAGCAGCTCCCTTGGCTCTAGAGCTCTCTTTCCGCACTCTAGGTCTCTGGGTGAGTTCTGTAGTGGAGGAGAAGAGCTTGCAAGCCTGCCAGTTTCCCCCTCCTTCCCCACTTCACACACATCGGAAATAGTCACCTACCTATGGGTCAGCACTCAGGTGCTGACTGAGGTACCGATGCTAAACACGCTTACTTGAGAGGAAGCTTACTTGGAGAGCCAGTTTGGTGTAGTGTACAGATTCTTATCTGGGAGAACTGGGTTTGATTCCCCACTCCTCCACTTGCACCTGCTGGAATGGCTTTTGGTTAGCCATAGCTCTCACAGAGCTGTCCTTGGAAGGGCAGCTTCTGGGAGAGCTCTTTCAGCCCCACCCACCTCCCAGGTTTTGATTCCCCACTCCTCCACTTGCAGCTGCTGGAATGGCCTTGGGTCAGCCATAGCTCTGGCAGAGGTTGTCCTTGAAAGGGCAGCTGCTGTGAGAGCTCTCTCAGCCCCAGGGAGGGAGATAAATGAGATTGTGAGCTGCTCTGAGACTCTTGAGTGGAGGGCGGAATATAAATCCAATGTCGTCTTCTAGGCGCCACTGCTGACTTCTTCAGACACAGCTAGTATGTGGGTCCATCTGTCCTTCTAGCTAGGAGAGCGGAGTGCTTTCAGATGCCAAATGACAATAGTAGGTGCAATCAGATTTGGTGTGATATTGCATCCCTTCTGCATGTCACGCCTGCTGTCGTCATTCACCTGCTTGCTATCATTTGGCATCTGAATTCACTCCGCTCTCCAAGATCTAAGGACACTTCTTCAGACATGCAGCTGCATTCTTCGGTCTAAAGACGCGAGCAGTGACTCCTGAAAGCTCCCACCCAGCCACTAATTTTGCTACTTTTTAAGGCGCTCCTGGACTCTTGGCTCTTTTCCGCTTCCTCCTCTTTTCTTGCTGGGAAGAGCTCTGCTCTCCAAGCTGGCGTTTACTCTCGCGGGAGGCAAAAATAGGGGTTGCGGGCAATGTTCCCTCTAAGCTGCAGATTCTTACGAGCAAAAATTCTACTTTGTGAGCTACTGGCATTAAAGCTGAGAACTGCACAAATGAGTATGCTCTGGGGGCATCCTTCCTGAGCTAAGACAAAAACGTGTGAGCTGGAGGCGAACGATCTGTGAGCTAGCTCACGCTAACTCAGCTAGGGGGAACACTGGTTGCAGGTGGTCTACACACAGAGTTCCTCCATTCTCCATCCCCAAGTTTTATCACTTTCTAAAAATTTTTACACTGAGTAAGTCTCGACTCAAGAGCCATGGAGGGAGCAAGTATAAACTTTTAAGGCTGTATCCCATTGCTTTGACAAACAGGGTGATCTAGTTCCTTACTCTATTCATTCCTGAGACTGTGTGTATCACATTTACGAAACAAAATCCAGTGCTGAACAACAGATATTGCAGGCTCCCTTTTTTGCCGTTGATCCAAGCAGAGCTTCCAGAAGGAAAGGGGGCCCTGAGACACGGAACGCTGCAGGGCCCTATCGACACCAACAAACGTCACCTTCTGTAGAATGGCAGTATTTACAATTGCAGCAAGTCATATCTGGACTTCAAGCTGCGAAAATGACAAGTTTTAGCCTCATTGCAAACCTGAATGGAAGATTAGGCTGAGAACATATGAAGCTGCCTTCTACTGAATCAGACCCTCGGTCCATCAAAGTCAGTATTGTCTACTCAGACTGGCAGCGGCTCTCCAGAGTCTCCAGCTGAGGTTTTTCACGCCTACTTGCCTGGACCCTTTTGAGTTGGAGATGCTGGGGATTGAACCTGGGGACCTTCTGCTTACCAAGCAGATGCTCTTCCACTGAGCCACCATCCCTCCCCAATATGAAGCTGCCTTCTACTGAATCAGACCCTGGGTCCATCAAAGTCAGTATTGTCTGCTCAGACTGGCATCGGCTCTCCAGGGTCTCAAGCTGAGGTTTTTCACACCTATTTGCCTGGATCCTTTTTTAGTTGGAGATGCCGGGGATTGAACCTGGGACCTTCTGTTTGCCAAGCAGATGCTCTACCACTGGCCCAAGGT
Organism: Heteronotia binoei; assembly: GCF_032191835.1. NCBI lineage: Eukaryota > Metazoa > Chordata > Lepidosauria > Squamata > Gekkonidae > Heteronotia > Heteronotia binoei. The sequence goes on from NC_083241.1 coordinate 34,175,343, forward strand.
TCACAACCGGGGTGGGTTGGGGATTTGAACCCAGGTCTCACCGGTTCCAGTCCTAGCGCTGTAGCTGACACCGGCTGCCACCGCGTTTCAGCAGTAGATGCGTGGTGTCCTTTTTCCTCCAAAAGGTGTGGGGCGCTCCGGCTTGTTACAGAGGTCTCCAGCCCTGACTAATCGCTCACTCCTTCCTCTCCCCTCGAGCAGTTCACTCGATCACTCTGCTGCTCAACCTGCTCGCCTGCCTCGCTTGGTTCACGGTGGTACCCGAAAGAGGCGTGGACTTCGGTCTCTCCATCCTGTGGTTTGTCCTGTTCACTCCCTGCGCTTTCCTCTGTTGGTATCGGCCGATTTATAAGGCTTTCAGGCAAGTGCTTTGCTGTGAATGGGGAGGTCGGGGCGGAGGACAATGTTTCGGGTTGCAGTTTGGGGGTGGTCTTTCCCCTCCCCCTTTCCCCCAAGTGTAAAATCTATGGCCGCTCGCGACCCACCTATCTGCCAAGAAGCGCTGAGCAGTATGTTAAACACAACGACCGTATGAGGTAGGCCAGGCTAAGGCAGGATGGCTTGCTCAAGGCTGCCCCCTTGCAGTTTCATAGCGAGGGCAGATTTGGACCCTGTGTCGAACTCCAAAGCGGCGTTTGCCGATTCCTAGAAGAATCGATTAGTCCCCAGTCCCAATGAATCCCCACTCGCGACTCAAAACGCTCCCTCAGATGACCTGCGTTCTGAAATAAGTGCCTGTGTCGCACGTGTACGCTCGTGTGCTTCTCGCTCCAGTGTCCTCGCGAGCCGGAAGCCTGTTTTTCAGACGGAGAAGTCGGAATCACTTGCATAGCCGGCTCCACCAGGTTCCGCCATCAACAAGCCTCGAGGCCGGGGGGGTGGCCAAACTCGCTTAAAGTAAAAGCCACACAGAATAAACGTCAGATGTTCGAGAGCCGCAAGACATGAACGTCAGATGTTGGAGAGCCACAGGGCAGGCAAAATGGGGGAGGAGGGAGAGGTGGAAAGAAAGCAACTTTAATTTGAAATGTATTCTTCAAGCCACCAGCTGGCTTGGCGTGGAGAAGGGATTCAAAGAGAGGAATGCCTTCTCCATGTTGGCCGATGGGGTGGTGGGGGCTTTGAGAGCCACACGATATGCGTGAAAGAGCCACATGTGGCTCCCGAGCCACAGTTTGGCCACCCCTGCTCTAGGCCATTGTGAAGCGGACTGGAGGTTCCATCGTTGTCCACAGCCTGGCTGAACACCCGTGTCCGTTCAGGTGGAAGCAGCCCTGGCATGCTATTGGGCATGGGCAAAGTGAGCTCTCCGTTGTTCCCATGTTTGGTTCCAAGCCAGCTTTAAAGACCGACAGTTGAGTTCACTGCTAGAGGATTAGGACTGGTTGGCAGCAGAACCCTGGTATCTTCTGGAACTCGTGCCAAGCCCTCCGAGGGCAAGTCTCCCCGTGATCTACTGCCCACTCCTGAGAACGCGCGGCTCAAAATGTCCCATCTCTCTCTCGGCAGGTCTGACAGTTCCTTCAGTTTCTTTGTCTTCTTCTTCGTCTTCTTTTGCCAAATAGTGATCTACATCATCCAGGCTGTCGGCATTCCTGGCTGGGGGGACAGGTAAGCCCGATTTCTACGATCCGCCAGACAGTGGCAGCGAACAAGGGGGGGGGGCGGTCTCTTGCTCCCAGCTTGCAGCGGCATCCAAGGCTTCTGTAGCGCGCTCTTCTAAAGCCCTCTCTCTCTTTTTCTCTTCTCTTCCGCGGCTTCCACAGATCTCAGCCGAAGGGCCTCTAACTCCAAGCTTCCTGCTCGAGTCCTTCGCCCGAAAGGCACGTATCTCACGTCACCTTTCTTCCTAACACTGCCGGCTCTTTTCTGCGCTCGCCACACCCCTCGCATGCGGCTTGTGACTGTGACGGTCCTTTCTTTCCTCTCTGCTTCTCTTTCTTTTGGCTCCCTTCTCAGTCTTCTCCGAGACGAAACAAAAGCAAAGATAAATCTGTTCGATGGATGCGTTCTTTTTAATCTGCTCACTGGCAGGAGGGGCATACAGAGACTGCCAGGTGTTTTGAAAGCCCCCAGGTGTCGGAGAGGGGGGAGCAACGATGCATAGCTGCCTATGGCAGGGGTGTCAAACTCATTTGTTCTGAGGGCCAGATCTGACATCCATGAGACCTGGCCGGGCTATGTGTGTACCTATTTCAGATTAAGGACGCAGACAAATACAATTAAAGATATTTTTAGAAACCCTTAGAAGTGTTTAAAACATCAGCACTTGGTCTTAAAGGTCTTTTTTTTTTGTATTTCTCACATGGGATCCAGGGAACTGGGCAAAGAAAGCTCTGGCCCTTTCTCTTCCTCCCCAGGGGACCGGGAGGGAGAGAGGCTTGCCTCGGTAGCTCTGCTGTGCAATTGAGAGAGCCTAGCAAAGCAAGCTCTGCTTCCCCCCCCGAGGGAGGAGCCTCAGCCAATGGAGAACATACAGGTTTTGCTCTGTAGCTCTGCTGTGCAATTGAGAGAGCCTAGCAAAGCAAGCTCTGCTTCCCCCCCCCCCCGAGGGAGGAGCCTCAGCCAATGGAGAACATACAGGTTTTGCTCTGTAGCTCTGCTGTGCAATTGAGAGAGCCTAGCAAAGCAAGCTCTGCTCCCCCCCCCGAGGGAGGAGCCTCAGCCAATGGAGAACATACAGGTTTTGCTCTGTAGTGCAATTGCACAAACCTTGCAAAGCCAGCTGTGATGCAGAAGGAAGCAAGAGAGGGAGAAGGAAGCAAATGAAAGCCAGTTGCTCGGGGGGCCAATAGGAGCCCTCTGGGGGCCTGATTTGGCCCCTGGGACACATGTTTGACACCCCTGACCTATGACATGAGCCTTACAACATCTTGAAGGTTTAGGCTGGGGCTGGGGCACAGCAGTAGAGTGCCTGCGTTCCATGCGGAAGGTCCAGTTTTAAGCATTTCCCATTAAGTTCAAATAGCTTGTGTTGCAATGTCCCTGTATGGAGGTGTGATACAGCCTCATTAGGAAAACTGTGTGCAGTTCTGGTTCTCCGAATCTCCCAAAAAAACGTGGCAGAGCTGAAAAAAAGTCAGAAGAGATCAACTAAGATGATTCAAGGGTTAGGCCGAAGAGTCTGGGACTTTTCAGTTTGGAAAAGAGACGACTAAGAGGGACATAATAAGGGCTTATCGAATTATGCCTGGGACAAGTCCAGCTCGCCCACTAGGCAAGCTAGGTGGTTGCCTAGGGCGCAGGCAGCACAGGGGCGCCAAATTCAGCCTCCCCCTCCCAGGCAAACATCTAGTTTGCCCGCTCCCCAGCCTCCTCTCCCTCTCCCCCTCCCTTTCCCACCCCATGTAGATTTCAATGCCGGAACGGGGCTCTAGCCCCGCATTCCCGGCTATCTAAAGGTGCCCCCCCCCCCCCACGATCAGTTGATCGGCTGGTAAAACCGCACCGCATGGCCACACTCACTGTCTGTCAGGACCAGCATCCTGAAAGGGCGGCCCCGCTGCCTCCTCCCCTCCGCACAAGCCACAAGGGGGAGGGCGCCAAGCAGCCAGTCTGCCTAGGGTGCCGTGGGACGTCAGGCTGGGATGGGGAGAGTTGATGAAGAGAACTTTTTCTCCCTCTCTGAATAAACTCGAACTCGAGGCCATTCAATGAAGCTGACGGGCTGCAGGTTTGAGACTGACGAAAGGAAAGAACTTCTTTGCACAGAAAAGTGGTTAAAAGGCGGCGTTCGCTGCCCGAGGATGCCGCGATGGCTACAGGAATAAACAGCTTTCAAAGGGGATTAGCCATATTCATGGAGGAAAGGTCAGTCAACGGCTGCTAGCCATGCTGGCTGCAGGGAACCTCCACATGAAACCTCAGAATCAGAGAGCCAGGAGGGAAATTCAGAGGAAAGGCTTCGGCCTCTCTGCCCCGTTGTTGGCAGTCCAGAGGAACTAGCTGGCCACTGAGTGAGACTGGATGCCAGACTAGGTGGCTCTTCTTATGTTCCTAAGATCGGCACTGGAAATCACGGAGAGCCGTCGCCAGTCCAAGCAGACAGTCCAAGAGCCAGTTTGGTGTAGTGGTTAAGTGCACAGACTCTTTTCTCGGAGAACCGGGTTTGATTCCCCACGCCTCCACATGCAGCTGCTGGAATGGCCTTGGGTCAGCCATAGCTCTCGCAGGAGTTGCCTTTGAAAGGGCAGCTGCTGTAAAAAGCTCTCTCAGCCCCACCCACCTCACAGGGTGTCTGTTGTGGGAGTGGGGGCAAGTAGAGGAGATTATGACCGCTCTGCGATTCGGAGTACAGGGCGGGATATAAATCCGACAATACTGGCCTTAACCAAAGGCCTGACTGAGTATAAGGGAGCTGACTGTGTTTACTTTACTGGAGCATTTTAGCCTTTGTAAGCTACAACATGCTGGATCAGATGTTCAGATATACATGGGATGTGTGGGGAGGGGCCGTGGCTCAGCGGTAGAGCTTCTGATTGTCACGCAGGAGGTCCCAGGTTCAGTCCCCAGCAGCTCCAGTTACAAAGGGCCAGGCGGTAGGTGATGGGAAAGACCCTCTGCCTGAAACCCCAGAGAGCTGTTGCCAGTCTGAGTAGATATCTCTGACCTTGAGGGCCTGATGGTCTGATCCATGTGACCTTGGCATAGGGATTTCCGGTGCCATGCCATCTTGCGGCATTCATGTGTCTCTACACCAGTTTGGTGTGGTGGTAAGTGTGCGGACTCTTATTTGGGAGAACCAGGTTTGATTCCCCACGCCTCCACATGCAGCTGCTGGAATGGCCTTGGGTCAGCCATAGCTCTGGCAGAGGTGGTCCTTGAAAGGGCAGCTGCTGTGGGTGTCCTCTCAGCCCCACCCACCTCACAGGAAGGGGTCTGTTGTGGGAGAAAAAGATAAAGGAGATTGTAAGCCGCTCTGAGTCTCTGATTCAGAGAGGCGGGCGGGGTATAAATCTGCAATTCTTCTTCTTCTTCTACACCAGTTTTTTGTAGTGGTTAAGTGTGTGGACTCTTATCTGGGAGAACCAGGTTTGATTCCCCATTTCTCCACTTGCACCTGCTGGAATGGCCTTGGGTCAGCCATAGCTTTGGCAGAGTTTGTCCTTGAAAGGGCAGCTGCTGTGAGAGTCCTCTCAGCCCCACCCACCTCACAGGATGTCTGCTGTGGGGGAGGAAGGTAAAGGAGATGGTGAGCCACTCTGAGATTCGGAGTGGAGGGTGGGATATCATCATCTTCTAACTCACCTGTGTGTGGGGGTGTGGCCTGATATGCAAAGGAGTTCCTGCAACAAAGCCCTGCCAGTAAAAAGCCCTGCCAGTAAGAGCAGATCAGAGGAGCCCATCGAATGATCCATGATAAAATCTGAGAAGGCGTGATAGTCTTCGCTGCTTGATTGAACACCTACAAACAGCAGCTGCCCTCAAGAAGCTGAAGTCCTTTCTCCCCCCTTTCTGTTTCACTTGGGCCAGGTCAAAGATCCACAAGCGTGTAGGAAGGGGAGGTGGAATAACAGCGGATTACAGTCATGAAGTTAACCAGCATACTAACTGCAGTACCGATTTCCTTCCAAAAAATAAATGCAGAACCTGTGTTAGATGCGTGCCCTCAATGTCCCAGCAGAACGGTTTGAAATCATTTATTATAAAATCTTCAAACGTTCTTCTGCAGCTAGCAGAGCACAGCAGCTAGATGCTGTTAAAGGAAGTGTGATAACTCGCTGGATTATCTGAGTGCAGCTGATTGTACAGAAATATCCCTGGTAACCAAACTGTGGGAGGTGGGGGAAGCACATGTGGTCTGCACAGTAATACTGGCTGCATCCTAACCAGTCTATGTTGTGTGTCTCTTCCCTCCTGCCAATGCAACCTGATTTCCTGACCCCTTGTCCAAATCTCCGCCGCCTCTCTTCCAGTGGTTGGATCGCAGCTCTCTCTGAGATCGGGGTGAATTTGGCCGTGGCGATCATCATGATGGTAGTGGCCACCTTCTTCACCGTCTGCTCCGCTCTCTCTCTTTTCTTGCTGAAGCGGGTGAGTTTGCGCGTGGAAAGGACTGTACTCTCCCCCACCCCCCACCCCATCTGGGGTGGGCTCCAGTGGTTCCCATCCCAGTTTGGTGTAGTTGTTAAGAGCAGCAGACTCTAATCTGCAGAAGCTGGGTTTGATTCCGCTGCTCCTCCACATGCAGCCAGGTGGGTGACCTTGGGCCAGTCACAGTTCTCTCAGAGCTCTCTCAGCCCCACCTATCTCACAAGGTGTCTGCGTAAGTCGCTGTGAGACTCCTTTGGGTAGTGAAAAGTGAGGTATAAAACCATTCCTTCCTTCCTTCCTTCCTTCCTTCCTTCCTTCCTTCCTTCCTTCCTTCCTTCCTTCCTTCCTTCCTTCCTTCCTTCCTTCCTTCCCTCCTTCCTTCCCTCCTTCCTTCCCTCCCTCCCTCCCTCCCTTCCCTCCTTCCCTCCCTCCCACATCTTGCAGCTCTCAGACATCTGTCATTTATTCTATGTGACTCTTACGTTAACCAAGTTTGGCCACTCCTCCTCTATAGCCATCATAAGATATTCAGTTCTTCAAGCCAGTATGGCCCTAGTCCGCCTTCTGTCTTCAGTTCTTAGAGCCAACACAGTCCTACTGCTAAGATACTTAAAGTGATTTTCAACTTTTGCTTTGCCACAAATACAGACAAGTTAAAATGCCAAGACTGCTTTCCCAGGAATCCTGACAAATGCTGTCTTGTGAATGGGTGGACAATCTGGCAGAACCGGTTTCTGAGTTCCCTTCCCAGAGGGGAATTAAGTGTTGCGAGAACTCCCTTTTGCAACTCGGGTGCGTCCTTTGCATGACCACGTACCTCTATACTGCAAACATTAAACAACCAAAGCTTTTTTTGAAATTCCCACTGCTCTGTGAAGGGATGCCGCTTTGTCTGTGGCTTGAAACCTTCCCAGTGCCAACTGCTTCGTGCCACCTGCACAGTTTTAATGTATTTGTTTATTAGATTCCCCTCCCCCCTTAGTCCCTGCTCTTGAACATATGGACATCTGAAGCTGCCTTATACTGAATCAGACCCTCAGTCCATCAAAGTCAGTATTGTTTTCTCAGACTGGCAGCGGCTCTCCAGGGTCTCAAGCTGAGGATTTTCACACCTATTTGCCTGGACCCTTTTAGTTGGAGATGCCGGGGATTGAACCTGGGACCTTCTGCTTCCCAAGCAGATGCTCTACCACTGAGCCACCGTCCCTCTTGCAGGAACTTGTGTCGCTAAAAACCAACTTCATAATAAATAGGTTAAAAAACAACCCCCCAAAATCAGGTAAGGCATATGCAATATTAAGAAGTATGACTCTGTACCATACCACTATTACATTAAGTACCTAAAGGTGAAGGAAGCACAAACCTACGGGCCAAATGATGCCTAGTTGATTTAAAAATTAGCAAATATCTGAAAATATGTGTATTTACTTCACAGCAGTTTATTTATTTATTTATTTTTCATACTTATATCCTTCCCTCCCCGCCGAAGCAGGCTCAGGGCGGCTCACGACATTTTAACATTGAACGATAAAACAGTAAACAAGCAGTTGCCATAATCAATTATCAATTAAGCAATTAAAACGATTTAAATGGTTTAAAAGTATTAATACAATTTTAAAACAATCTTTGGTGCTAAAGTTAACACAGTACGTTCAGTAGTGTTGAGCATCTGTATGGTTTGGCTGAAGGCCAGTCGAAATAATGTTGTTTTGCAGGCCTTGTGGAACGGGTCCCGCAAGGCCCTGACATCTTCTGGGAGTCGGTTCCACCAGTGGGGGGGCCGTAATTGAGAAGGCGCTTTCTCTGGTAGCCTTAAAAGCAAATATAGGCGTTGCAGTAGTGCAGTTTGGTGTAGTGGTTAAGTGTGCGGACTCTTATCTGGGAGAACCGGGTTTGTTCCCCACTCCTCCACTTGCACCTGCTGTTATGGCCTTGGGTAAGCCATAGCCCTGGCAGAGGTTGTCCTTGAAAGGGCAGCTGCTGGGAGAGCCCTCTCAGCCCCACCCACCTCACAGGGTGTCTGTTGTGGGGGAGGAAGGTAAAGGAGATTGTGAGCCGCTCTGAGACTCTTCGGAGTGGAGGGCGGGATATAAATCCAATATCTTCATCTACCTCACAGGGTGTCTGTTGTGGGGGAGGAAGGGAAAGGAGATTGTGAGCCGCTCTGAGACTCTTCGGAGTGGAGGGCGGGATATAAATCCAATATCTTCATCTACCTCACAGGGTGTCTGTTGTGGGGGAGGAAGGTAAAGGAGATTGTGAGCCGCTCTGAGACTCTTCGGAGTGGAGGGCGGGATATAAATCCAATATCTTCATCTACCTCACAGGGTGTCTGTTGTGGGGGAGGAAGGTAAAGGAGATTGTGAGCCGCTCTGAGACTCTTCGGAGTGGAGGGCGGGATATAAATCCAATATCTTCATCTACCTCACAGGGTGTCTGTTGTGGGGGGGAGGAAGGTAAAGGAGATTGTGAGCCGCTCTGAGACTCTTCGGAGTGGAGGGCGGGATATAAATCCAGTATCTTCATCTACCTCACAGGGTGTCTGTTGTGGGGGAGGAAGGTAAAGGAGATTGTGAGCCACTCTGAGACTCTTCGGAGTGGAGGGCGGGATATAAATCCAATATCTTCTTCTTCTTATCATTGATAATCTGTAGGGACATGCAAAAGTGACAACTGTTGACCCTGACGTATGTGTTTCGACCCAGTTGGCTTTCCAGAGTGGAGTAGTGGTTAAGAGCGAACGACTGTAATATCTGGAGAACTGGGTTTGATATCCCACTCTTCCCATATGAACCCTCTGTCTGGGGCAGTGATGCTCTGGATTCTTGGTGCTGGGGGAGGGGCAAGAGTGGGAGGGGCTTCTGGAGCTCTGCCCCTGCTGGGGACCTCCCGATGGCACCTGGCATTTGGCCACTGTGTGACACAAAGCATTGGACCAGATAGGCCATTGGCCTGATCCACCATGGCTTCTCTTGTGTTCTTATGTAAGGCTTGGGCCAATCCCAGTTCTCTCAGAATCTCTCTCAGCTTCACCTAACTCACAAGGTGACTGTTGTGGGGAGAGGAAGAGAAGGTGGAGCGTAAGCTGCTGAAACTCCTTAGGGTTCAACAGGGGATTGGAGAAACATATGGAGCAGAGGTCCATCAGTGGCTATTAGCCACAGAGTATTGTTGGAACTCTGTCTGGAGCAGTGATGCCCTGTATTCTTGGTGCTTGGGGGGAGGCAGTGGGAGGGCTTTTTGTGTCCTGTCCCTACTGATGGACCTCCTGATGGTGCCTGGTTTATTGGCCACTGTGTGACACAGAACGTTGGACCGGATGGGCCGCTGGCCTGATCCAACATGGCTTCTCTTATGTTCTCATGGCTGGGGCAGTGATGCTCTGTATTCTTGGTGCTTGGGAGGGACAACAGGGTGAGGGCTTCTAGTGTCCTGACTCCACTGATGGACCTCCTGATGGCACCTGGGTTTTTTTGGCCACTGTGTGATACAGAATGTTGGTCTGGATGGGCCATTGGCCTGATCCAACACGGCTTCTCTTAGGGTAGAGAAAAGTGGGGTATAGAAACCTGCCCTTCCGTTTCTTCTTCCTCGGTGGCTTTCCCTTGACATCTGTTCTCCTTTGTCTCTCCCACAAAGGTGCATTCTCTGTATCGCCGGACCGGAGCCAGTTTCCAGAGAGCCCAGGAGGAGTTCTCCCAAGGCATCCTCACCAACCGGAACTTCCAGAACGCTGCGGCTGGGGCAGCTTCTACAGCCGCTCAGAGCGCTTTCCGGGGGAACTAACCCCCTCCCTCCCCCAAAGGGGGCCTGCGTGTGTTCCCGCTTCTCTCATCACTCCCTCATCACTACCGTTCCAGGGTGTGCTTCCCCCAAGGGTACCGGCCTCGGCTCCGAGATGCCAGCAAGAAGAGGTTCTTGGACTTTTATTCCTGCCCACACCAGTGTCTTTTCTCTTGGGAGGGGGGCCACGGTCAGGCCAGGTTCTTCTCTCCGCCCCCCCCCCCCTTTTCCCAAATCAAATACATTTCTTTTTAAAAAAACAAACAAAACCCCAAAGATCCGAGATGCGTTCACCGTTTCTTCTCCTTCTCGTCTTCCCTGCCCCAGCCCTTTTTTTTGTTTTGTTTTGTTTTTTTCGCTTTGGTTGGTAAATTTTTAATTAATCGCTGACCCACAACCGCCAGCCGATGAGGGATTTGGGTACGTGCGCTGCTGGCTTTGCAGCGTGAAAGGGACGTGTGAAATGAGCAGCGCCCTTTCGACACGGGAGCTTTCCCCCAAAGGTTCGCCCTGCGGAACGTGAATCCACACACCCTGGACCTCCAAGAACGGGGGATTTTTGATTGTGGAATTAGCCGCCAGTGGTGCATCTGTTAGCATAGCCTTCTGTTTGGGATGATGGCATCTTGGGGGGTTATTTCTGGATTCTGGCTTTTTTCGGGGAGGCAGCATTGAATAACCCAGTGGTTTTTAGCTGATACATTCTCTTGGGATCCAGAGAGTGAGGGAAGCAGCACAGATCAAGACGTGAAACCGCTTTGGAGAATAAAAGGGTTACTTTTGAGCAATCCGGTTAGATTTTTTTTTTTTAATTTTATTTTTTGGCAATAGCCTAGTGCTGATTTTTGGTTGCAGCCGCTTTCCAGAGGCTGTCTTCTTTACACCCTCTCCGAACCCCTCGGGAGCGAGGGATTCCGAGATACAAGGAAGGCACATCGGAAAGAGAAAGAATGTTGTTAGGTGAAGTATTGCACATCTTCAAGGTGGGCTCGCCGAAACCCTCTTTAATTCATTTCCTAACGGCAGCGTTCGGGCCCACCTTGAACGACGCCTGTCCCAAAACCACCGTGTATCGAGTGCGAGTCACGCAAAGTGCGTTGATGGTTTTCTCTGTACCAAACAAACACCTCTGTGGATTTCGCAACCCCGGGAAATGAGCGGTGGGGCGATCCCCACACCAGCCTTCACAAATCCCTGGAATTAAGTCTTTTGCTCCTTCTTTCTCAGCGGAATCAGGCTGTAAAAAAATACCCCCTTCCACACACACGTGCACTTTGCGGGAGTGGAGTATGAGGAAAGAAAGGCAGGTCATATTTCTCAGTAAGCTGGGGTGGAGGAGAAGCAGGAACACCGCCGGATTAAAGTTGGCGGGGAAGGCAGGAGGGGGAGGCCGTGGCAATAAGTTGACGCGGGAGGCAAAGCGGAGGAGCTTCAAGGAACGCCGTGCCACGGACGTGGGAAATCCGGGATCCACGCTGCGAACTCGGGCAGCTTCAGGAGCTATAGAAACACCTAGATATTACGGCAAGTCGTAGCCCAGGATCACTCCCTCTCGTAGGCTGCGCAAACAAGTCAGTTGTAGAAGCAAGAATGGAACTTCACTGTAAACGGTTTGCTTCGTCGTGCACTTCTTGGGGGGGACGTGGGTGGCCAGGAGTAGCAGACACTGTACAATCCGTAACCCAGTTTCTTCGTTCGCTCGTCCCTTACACTGGTCCAGAAGGCGCACTAAGACCCGCCATGCTGATGAACGGCTTTGCCAACTGCTCTGAGTAAGGTAGTTAAGTAGGATGCAGCGTTCAGAAGAACATTAGCAGGCTTTGGCTTCTGCTCCTCAATAGGATCTCACATCCCTTGTCAAATGTTAGCATCCTAAATTGGTTTTTGGGCCTCACCTTGAGGTATGCCCAAGCCCCCTGGTACACCGGAGGGCGACATCTCTTATTTTGGTTTCTTTGTCTTTCTCAAATGTATGTAATGATGGCAGAACTTGAGATTTTTACAAAAAAAAAAAAGAATTCTTACCTTTCTCGGGTGTACTTTTCCACCTCTGATTTTTTTTTTCTTTCCCCACCTTGTAAAAATGTATATGTCAAACTTTTTGTGCTTAAATACAAAATAAAAATGACAGATTGTTAGTAAATGCTTGTGGATTAGCTTTTTAAGGTCGATTTAGGTTAATGTACAATTGGCACATTGGATCTGAAGTCCGTGATCTTAAGAACATAAGAAGCCATGTTGGATCAGGCCAATGGCCCATCCAGTCCAACACCTTGTGTTACACAGTGGCCAAAAAAATTATACACACACACACACACACATATACAAACTGTGGCTAATAGCCACTGATGGATCTCTGCTCCATATTTTTATCTAACCCCCTCTTGAAGTTGTCTATGCTTGTAGCCGCCATCACCTGTGGCAGTGAATTCCACATGTTAATCACCCTTTGGGTGAAGAAGTACTTCCTTTTATCTGTTTTAACCTGACTGCTCAGCAATTTCATCGAATGCCCACGAGTTCTTGTATTGTGAGAAAGGGAGAAAAGTACTTCTTTCTCTACTTTCTCCATCCCATGCATTATCTTGTAAACCTCTATCATGTCACCCCGCAGTCGACGTTTCTCCAAGCTAAAGAACCCTAAGCGTTTTAACCTTTCTTCATAGGGAAAGTGTTCCAACCCTTTAATCATTCTAGTTGCCCTTTTCTGGTCTTTTTCCAATGCTATAATATCCTTTTTGAGGTGCGGTGACTAGAATTGCACACAGTATTCCAAATGAGACCGCACCATCGATTTATACAGGGGCATTATGATACTGGCTGATTTGTTTTCAATTCCCTTCCTAATAATTCCCAGCATGGCGTTGGCCTTTTTTTATTGCAATTGCACACTGTCTTGACATTTTATTTATTTTATTTATTTATTTTATTCGATTTATATCCCGCCCTACCCCAACGAGGTGGGCTCAGGGCAGCTTACAACACGAAAAGCTAACAAAATCAATTTAAAATACATTAATAATACATTAATAATTATAATTATACAATAAAATACATAAAATACATATAAAATACATAAAAACACGTAAACTCACTTCAGTGTGTACTATGCTACCTTCAGTGAGTTATCTACCATGACCCCAAGATCTCTCTCTTGATCAGTCTCTGCCAGTTCACACTGGAGAGCCAGTTTGGTGTAGTGGTTAAGTGTGCGGACTCTTATCTGGGAGAACCGGGTTTGATTCCCCACTCCTCCACTTGCACCTGCTAGCATGGCCTTGGGTCAGCCATAGCTCTGGCAGAGGTTGTCCTTGAAAGGGCAGCTGCTGTGAGAGCCCTCTCCAGCCCCACCCACCTCACAGGGTGTCTGTTGTGGGGGAGGAAGGTAAAGGAAATTGTGAGCCGCTCTGAGACTCTTCGAAGTGGAGGGCGGGATTAAATCCAATATCTTCTTCTTCTTCTTGTATTTGTAGCTGGGATTCTTGGCCCCAATGTACATTACTTTGCACTTGGCCACACTGAACCTCATCTGCCACGTTGACGCCCACTCACCCAGCCTCAACAGATCCCTTTGGAGTGCCTCACAATCCTCTCTGGTTCTCACCACCCTGAACAATTTAGTGTCCTCTGCAAACTTGGCCACTTCACTGCTCACTCCCACTTAAATCTTTAATAGGAGCATCCATTTGAATGCTCTTTGCTGTGGCCCAGCATGGCGCCAAGGAAGTGCTTGTTAGTGCGTCTCCGGTTGATGCAGTTTGTAAAACATGCAACCTCTGATGAACTGAGCATCAGTGTCCTACAAGATAAGGAATCCGCCTGGTGTCTGTAAAAAGGTAAAGGTAGTCTCCTGTGCTCACGACCTGAGTTCGATCCTTGGGTTTTCAGGTAGCCAGCTCGAGGTTGACTCAGCCTTCCATCCTTCCGAGGTCAGTCAAATGAGTACCCAGGTTGCTGGGGGGAAAGTGTAGATGACTGAGGAAGGCAATGGCAAACCACCCCGTAAAAAAATCTGCCATGAAAACGTTGTGAGAGCAACGTCACCACAGAGTTGGAAATGACTGGTGCTTGCACAGGGGACCTTTCCTTTCCTTTCCAGTCCCCTGTGCAAGCACCAGTCGTTTCCGACTCTGGATGGCCAGGAGTAGCAGACGACATTTTCACAGCAGACTTTTTACAGGGAGGTTTGCCATTGCCTTCTCCGGTCATCTACATTTCCCCCCCAGCAAGCTGAGTACTCATTTTACTGACCTCGGAAGGATGGAAGGCTAAGTCAACCTTGAGCCAGCTACCTGAACCCAGATTCTGCCAGGATCGAACTCGGGTCATGAGCAGAGCTTGGACTGCAGCTTACCATTCTGCACCATGGGGCTCTCTCTAGTGTCTGTACTTGATGTCTTAACGTCAATTTACTTTTTAAATTAGGGAATCTGCCTAGCTTCTGTACTTGATGTCTTAACTTCCAATTCAATTTATATTTAAATTGTTTGTGTAGCGCTACCCATGTTTTATGGATACTTTAGGTTGTAAAACCGGAACAACTCAATTCAGAAGGGTAATGCTGCCCTTAATAGTTTTTCCATGATTCAGGAGTCCTGTGAGCCTACCAGGAGGGGAAGAATGCACGTTTATGTGTGGTTTTTAAAGAGCTGTAGAAAAGATCCATTGGAAGAAGCTCCAGCGGTGTTGTCACTTAGTACTATATATTTGGATGTCAATGAATATGGAGCTTAATGTCAAATTTGACCCAGAGAGAGCAGACAAAATAGGAGGTGAAGCGAAAGGCTATTAAGGCCATGAGAAGAGCCCTGCTGGATCAGACCAGTAGCCCATCTAGTTCAACATCCTGAGAACCAGTTTGGTGTAGTGGTTAAGTCCGTGGACTCTTTTCTTGGAGAACCAGGTTTGATTTCCCACTCCTCCACTTGCAGCTGCAGGAATGGCCTTGGGTCAGCCATAGCTCTCGCAGGAGTTGTCCTTGAAAGAGCATCTGCTGTAAGAATTCTCTCATCCCCACCCACCTCACAGGGTGTCTTGTGGGGGGGGGGAAGGTAAAGGAGATTGTGACCACTCAGACTCTGAGGTTCAGAGTATAGGGCGGGATATATCATCTTCTTCAACCAACTCCTCTTGAAGGACAACAACTGGTCATGAAGGCCGAGGCCTTCCTAAGAACATAAGAAGACCCCTGCTGGAACAGACTAATAGTCCATCTAGTCCTAGCATCCTGCTTCACACAGGGGCCAAGCAGTTCCTTTTGAAGGCCAACAATAGAGGCTAGGGCCTTCCCCTAATAAGAACACCAGAAGATCCTTGCTGGATCAGACCAGTGGTCCATCTTGTCAGCATCCTGTGTCACACAGTGGCCAACCCGTTCTTCTGGAGGGTCAACAACAGAGCAGAGAGACCAAGGCCTCCCCCTAATGTTGCCTCCTGGCGCTGGGATCCAGAGGATTAGGGGCTCTGAACATGGGTGATCCCTTTAGTCACCGGGGCTAGTAGCTACTGATCAACCCCTCTATTGAGTCTCTCTATGCCTGTGGCCATCCCATCAGCAATGAATTCCACATTTTATAACCTGTCTTGGTGCAGATTTGGGGGTTACATTTGGTGTAGTATTTGGTGCAGATTTGGGGGTTACATTTCATAGAGGTCAAGGAAATCAATGAATTAAATCAAAAACTTCACAAAGGAGCAGGGATTTGAGCCAAGGAGAGAAGGATCAAAGTTTTTGGGAAGGAGTTCCAGCCTTTGCTGCATGCTGAATATGACATCGACGTGTGTGGTGTTCATGGAGAATAACAAACTGATTTTGCCTCCAGGTATCTTGCAACCTAAAATTAGGCATCTCCAGCATTGCTGGCTCATGGGTATGAACAGGAGTTCTTTTTGTAGCAGGGATTCCTTTGCCTATTTGGCCACGCCTCCCTGATGTAGCCAATCCTCCTGGAGCTTATGGCAGGCCCTGTAAGAAGAGCCCTGTAAGCTCTTGGAGAATTGGCTACCTCAGGGGTGTGTGGCCTAATAGGCAAAGGAGTTCCTGCTACAAAAAAAGAGCCCTGGGTACCAGCACCTTAATCCAGGCCTGGGGGAGAACCCTTGGTTTGTGTTTCTTCTAAAGCAAATCTGTGCAGGGAAAAGGGGGTGAAGGGTGGTCCTGATCCAAGTGCTATCTTCCACTCTTGGTCCTAATCTGAGTCAGGCGTTGTGCTGGCGGAAATAGAGAAAAAATCCACAACTCACGTTTGGTTGTGTAACAGGCTGTGGGACCCAGGCCACCATATCTCTGTGTTCCATGCGATGTGACTCAGCTCCCCAAATGAGGGTTGCCAACTCCAGGCTGGGAAATTCCTGGAGATTTGGGGGTGGAGCTTGAAGAAGGCAGGGTTTTTAGGGAGGGGCCTCAGCAGGGTTATAAGGCCTAGGGTCCACCCTCCAAAGCAGCCATTTTCTCCAGAGGAACTGATCTCTGCGGTCTGAAGACCAGCTGTAATTCCAGCTCTCCAGCTCCCACCTGGAAGTTGGCATCCCATTCCAAAGCCCAAGGTTTACCTGCCCTCCACCTTTAACAATGTATGACATCAAGTAAACAATGCAACAACTAAGAAATGTGTGTGTTTATTTCTTTGCAAAATGGTATATATATATAGTTCCTTTTTTAAAAAAGTCTTTTAAATTTAAAGATACCTTTTGATATCAGAATTTTAGGTAATTGGCATCGGCGGAAGTCAAGATTTGGGGGGAGGGGAGGAGGGGAAAGTGTAATGTATGGGGAAGGTAGTAAGTATTTATTAATATTTTATTAGTATTGAATATAATTACCATATATTACCAAATAAAATTATTTAACAGGAAGTAAACAATGCAACTGTTACATCTTTTTGCACGGTCCGTTGGAGGTCCCATTCCGTTGCTTTGTAATCCATCTTCTTTGTAATCCATCGAGTCCCATGGACAAGGGTGGGGGATAAATAGGGTTGCCAACCTCCAGGCTGGAAAAAAAACAACCACCTGAGATCAATACTCCCTCTAAACTGGGGAGTCCTGTGAGCAAAAATTCTACTTCGTGAGCTACTGGTATTGAAGTTGTGAGCTACTGTATCAATCAGTTGGCTTTGGGGGTATTTTTCCTGCGCTAAGACAAAAATGTATGAGCCGGAGGCTAAAGAACTGTGAGCTTGCTCACACTCACTCAGCTTGGAACACTGCCTGGGATCACAGTTCGTATTACATGAAATACAAATAAACACTGTGATATGCTGGCTAACAATATTTAGTAAACCTTTAAAGAGTCATGTAAATCTTTTACTTGGACTGCAAGAAGATCCAATCAGTGAGTCCTAAGGGAAATCCACCCTGACTGTTCACTGGAAGGTCAGATGCTGAAGCTGAAGCTCAAAGACTTTGGCCACCCAATGAGAAGGGAGCACTCACTGGAGAAGATCCTGATGCTGGGAAAGAAAGAAGGCAAAAGAAGAAGGGGACGGCCAAAGACGAGATGGCTGGATGGTGGTACTGATGTAACTAACACGAATTTGAGCAGACTTCGGAGGATGGTGGGAGAAAGGAGGGCCTGGGTTTGCAAACAGTCAGGCTCGACTGTGCGACTGAACAACAACAAATCTTTTACACATTATAAAGAGGTACAACTTTGCAATATAAAAAGAAAAGTCCATCCAATGAGCACCCGGGTCATTTCATCCATAGTCTTCCCCAGAATATTCCTATTTTCTTCAACGTCATCAGCCTCTTGTTACAATTTAGTATGTGTATTGGGAGCAAGCCAGACCTTAACCTCTTCTCTGAACAGATGCCAAAGCCTTCTGAATTTGGCTGGCAAAATGCTCTCTGCAACCTCTCGATTTTCTTCAAAATTTATCATTCTGGAATAAACCATGGTAATCATAAAGAGATACAAGCAACACAAAGCTGAATGGAAGTGAATTAAAAAAAAAAACCCAATTAAATGATTTATTTTCATATCGATTATTATTAAGAGCTTACCTTTCAGTACCACTGAAGTGTTTCTTTTTATGTTAGGAGTGGTATGGAGTGCATTTTGCCATTAAAAATCCCAAAAAGGTTTTTGCCTCCGGTTAGAGCAGAGCTTCAGGAATGGCTTGTTCGTAATAAAGGCTCAGAGCGGGGTACAACAAATTAAAAAGCAATTGTCAGAGAATTTTGTTTTTAATGTCAAACAATAATAACTAGAGATAAAAATATATTTTTTTGCCAACATTAAACTTCATTTGCCAAATTGTCACCCCCTTGGGTTGCCAGGCCCCTCTGGCCACCAGCAGGTGATCAGGGGATGGGGTAGTCAGCTCCAGGTCAGGAAACTCCTAGAGATTTGGAGATGGAGCCTGGGGAGGACCGGGACCTCAGTGGGGGACCAGGCCAGAGAATCCTCCTCTCAAAGCCTCTAATTCACTCACAACAACTGATCTCTGCTCTGTAGTCTGGAGATGAGCAGTGTTCCCTCTAAGCTGAGCTAGTGTGAGCTAGCTCACAGATTTTTAGCCTCCAGCTCACACATTTTTGTCTTAGCTCAGGAAGGAGGGCCCCAGTGCAAACTAGTTTGGTGAAGTGCGCGGACTCTTATCTGGGAGAACCAGGTTTGATTCCCCACTCCTCCACTTGCACCTGCTGGAATGGCCTTGGGTCAGCCATAGCTCTGGCAGAGGTTGCCCTTGAAAGGGCAGCTGCTGTGAGAGCCCTCTCAGCCCCACCCACCTTACAGGGTGTCTGTTGTGGGGGAGGAAGATAAAGGAGATTGTGAGCTGCTCTGAGATTCTGATTCAGAGAGAAGGACGGGGTATAAATCTGCAATTCTTCTTCTTCTTTAATGCCAGCAGCTCACAAAGTAGAATTTTTGCTCACAAGACTCTGCAGCTTAGAGGGAACATTGGAGATGAGCTGAAGTCGCGGGGGATCCCCAGGCCCCACCTGGAGGCTGGCACCCCAGGCTTGCGGAGATCCCGCGCTTCCTCCGGGCTGCCGCTTGGGGGAGCCAGAGAGCCGCAGCCTCGGCCCCTTCCCGGTCTCTGCGGGCCCTTTAAGCGGGCGAGCAGGAAGCGGCGGCGGCGCCCGCCTTGCTTTGCATTGCATTGCCTCGGCTCGCCTTTTGCACGGCGGCGGAGGCGGCCCGGGCCGGGGAGACAGAGCAGGAGAGACTCGGCTGGCTGGCTGGCCCGGAGCGGGCGGTGCATGGGGCGGCCGCCGGCATGGCAGGGGCCGGCTGGGCCCCTCCGCACCTGGAGGACTTCATCCTGACTGAGCGACTCGGCAGCGGCACCTACGCCACCGTCTTCAAAGCCTACAGGAAAGTAAGGCGCCTGCAAGGAAAGGAAGCGGATCTAGGCCTGGGAAGGGGGAAGGGGGCGGGAACGGGCGGGGGGGGGGGAGAAGGAGGAGGACATGGGGTGCAGTGTTGCAAAGAAGAAGAAGACTATATTGGATTTCTATCCCGCCCTATACTCTGAATCTCAGGCTGTGGTCACACACCTTAAACAATCCAGTTTCAATCCACTTGCAGTGCACTGGACAACTGAATCTGTGAACTGGCAAAATCCAGCTGGAAAACACACAAAGTGGATTATTTAGCATCATAGAGTTGGAAGGGATCTCCAGGGTCATCTAGTCCAACCCCCTGCACAATGTGGGAAACTCACAAACACCTCCCCCTAAATTCACAGGATCTTCATTGCTGTCAGATGGCCTTCTAGCTTCTGTTTAAAAACCTCCAAGGAAGGAGAGCCCACCGCCTCCCGAGGAAGCCTGTTCCACTGAGGAATCGCTCTAACGGTCAGGAAGTTTTCCTAATGTTGGGCCGGAAACTCTTTTGATTTAATTTCAACCCATTGGTTCTGGTCCGACCTTCTGGGGCCACAGAAAACAATTCCACACCATCCTCTAGATGACAGCCCTTCAGGTACTTGAAGATGGTGATCCTATCACCTCTCAGCCGCCTCTACAGGCAAAACATGCCCAGCTCCTTCAGCCTTTCCTCATAGGACTTGGTCTCCAGACCCCTCACCATCTTCGTCGCCCTTCTCTGGACCCATTCCAGCTTGTCTAGATCCTTCTTAAAATGTGGTGCCCAAAATGTGGTGCCATTTAGTGTGTGTGACAGCAGAGGTCCCAATCCATGTTCCCTCTAAGCTGCAGAGTCTTGTGAGTACAAATTCTGCTTTGTGAGCGACTGGCATTAAAGTTGTGATCTGCCACGTCAATTAGGGTGCTCCAGGGTCATCCTTCCTGAGCTAGGACAAAAATGGGTGAGCCGGAGGCTAAAAAACGGTGAGCTAGCTCACACTAACTCAGCTTAGAGGGAACACTAGTCCCAATTTCCTTTTACTTTCCTCCCCCACAACAGACACCCTGTGAGGTGGGTGGGGCTGAAAGAGCTCTGACAGCAGCTGCCCTTTCAAGGACAACTCCTACAAAAAGCTATGGCTGACCCGAGGCCATTCCTGCAGCTGCAAGTGGAGGAGTGGGGAATCAAACCCCGTTCTCCCAGATAAGAGTCCGCGCACTTCACCACTACGCCAAACTGGTTCTCTTAACCACCGCACCCAAGACAGTGCCGGCAAGGAGTGTTGCTAGGAAGTTTCCTTAACAGCTCGGTGGAGCTTCCACATCTAGAGGCAGTGTCATTTGGAATCCAAATGGGAAGGAGTTTAGTAGGGGACGGGGCCCTAACCTGGGTGGCCTCGGTTTGGTCAGATCCGGGAAGCTAAGCAGGGTCGGCCCGGGTTAGGACTTGGAGGGGAGGCCACCGGGGAAGTCCAGGGTTGCCGCAGCAGAGGCAGGCAAGGGCAAAATCACCTCTACTCCTCTTTCGCCCTGACTTGGATGGTTTAGACTAGCCCAATCTCATCAGATCTCAGAAGCCAAGCAAGGTCACCCCTGGTTAGCCCTTGGATGGGAGGCCACCGAGGAAGTCCAGGGTTACTATGCAGAGGCAGGCAAAGGCAAACCACCTCTGTTCAAGTCTCTCCATGAAAACCAAGTTTTCCTGGAGGTATGGTGATGGGGCCTCGGGAGGGGACTGACTCAGCAGGGCATAATGCCATAGACTCTGTCTGCGCTTCAAATTAGTTCTATCTGGAGGTCTGTTGACATTCCAGGAAATCTCCAGGCACCACCTGGGGGGCGGCAACCCTAGTTAGTTGCGTGTATGGCAGTGGGAAGACGCATTCTGTCTTCAGCAAGGGCCTGGAATCGGTGGTTCCTTCCAGGCTACGACTGGATCCTGTTGGGGATTGGCCTGTTGCATTTTCTGGTTTAACATTTTATCGAGTTTCTTGTGAAAGGGATGGAAAAGAGGGAAGGGAAAAAGGGGAAGGGAGACTGCTTGGCCTGTTGGCGTTTTAACAGCTGTTGTTGACAACTGGAGTTTCCCCTTGTGGGCGAGCCAGTCCAGTTGCAAATGTTTGCAATGCTGATCTGTCCCTCTCTGTGTGAGTGCAGCTCGCACATTCCCCACCCACCTGGCTTTCTTGATTTCTGCTAGTTCTGAGAGGCATTTTGCTGTCCCCTGTTGGAAGTAGGGTGTCGGGTCTTAGGCACCTTGGCTCTGATCCCACACGGCCGCTCTTTCCTTCTCACAGAGAGTTATGGAGGCTTTTAGTGCGTGTCTCTGTCTGCAACAATTCTGAGAACAAAGGGGAGAACCTCTGCTTAGGGGTTAGCGGGGAAGGCCAAATGGAACTTCCAGGTTCACAGACAGTCTGCGTTTGGAAACCAGTTGTGTCAAGGAGGGCTGTTGCTTCCATGCCTTGCTTGGGCCTTCCCAAGGAGCCACTAGCTGTCCCTGGTTGGAAACAGCAGACTAGGCTAGAAGGAACTTGGGCCCAATCCAGCAGAGCTGCTCTTACCTTGTCAGGAATACCGAGCCATCCTGTATGCCATCTGATTGTATTTTAATGTCATACTGTTTTATTAGTTTTATTGTTTAAATTATTAATTATATTATTTATTGTTTATCTGTATCATGGTTTTACCATGTCTTGTTAGCCGCCCTGCGCCTGCCCAGGCGGGGAGGGCGGGGTATAAATAAAAGTTTATTATTATTATTATTAGGGACAGATAGACCACTTTTGCTCTTTTGGCCTGATCCAGCAAAGCTCTTCACAGATTCTCAAAGTGCCTTTTGGTTGTTGAGTCCCTTGCAAAGCATGCTGGTTATCCGTTTAGGACATATTTATTCCACCCTTCCTTTTCCTTGGGCATGTTCTCCTGGTGCTGCTATTATCTTTCAGAAGCCAGGTTAAGCCAGTCCTGGTTGCCTGAGATTTTAACTACAGTCTTCCTGATCCTATCGATTTTTATCCCGCCCTTCGTCCAGAGAGCTCAAGGCTCACCTTTCCCTCATTTCCTCCTCACAATACCCCTGTAAGGTAGATCGGACTGAGTGAGAGGGACTTTTTTATGGCCACCCATTGCGGCAGAGGGAGATGTGAACTCGGTTCTCCTAGAGCAGGGGTGGCCAGACCTGCCCAGCGTAAGAGTAAATGTCAGATGTTTGAGAGCCGCAAGACATGAACGTCAGATGCTTGAGAGCCGGGGAGGGAGAGGCGGAAAGAAAGCAACTTTAACTTTAAATGCATTCTCCAAGCTGCCAGCTGGCTTGGCTTAGAGAAGCGATTTAAAGACAAATGCCTTCTTCAAGCATGCCAATGGGGAAGTGGGGGCTTCGAGAGCCACACATTAGGTGTGAAAGAGCCACATGTGGCTCCTGAGTCACAGTTTGGCCACCCCATCCTAGAGTTTAGTCTCAGATTTTATCTTCCGAACAACCAACCCTCTTAAGTCATCAACGATTATCACGACAAGTGAAGATTCGAACCCAGGACTCCCTGTTTTTTTTTAACTTGATTTATACCTCATCTTTCTCCCCGATGGAGACCCAAAATGTCTTGCATCCTTCTCCTTCCCTCCATTTTATCCTCACAACAACCCTGTAAGGGAGGTCTGGATGCGAGCGTGTGACTATCCCAAGGTCACCTAGCAGGCTTCCATAGCAGAGTGGAAAATTTGAACCTGCCTCTTCCAGATCCTAATTCTTGAACCACCACACTGTGGTCCAGACAGCAAAAGTCGCTTCTTCCTTCCTTAAGAATTAGGGATTACTCAGCATGGTCTAAATAACGCCTTAAGAGATCTGCAGGTAAAGAAATTCCAAGTCTGAAGTTGAGTGGCAGCAGTTTGAGATATAATCAGAAGCAGGCTACGTGTCAGGTTTGGGAATGAGTGTGCTGGCAGCCAAAAATTAACACCTTGCTTTCCTTAACATACAATTGCAGCAGCATGTGACAAATGGAATTATCATAACAAGAACCCCAGAAATCCTCTGTGTCCCAGAGCCAGGAAGGAAAGTCAGGGGAAGACCTTGGCCTCTGGGCGCTGTTGTTGGCCATCTGGGGGAACTGGTCGGCCGCTGTGTGAGACGGGATGCTGGACCAGAAGGATCACTGGTCTGATCCAGCAGGGATCTTCTGATGTCCTTGGCCTTGGCCTCTATACCCTGTTGTTGGCCTTCCAGAAGAACTGGTTGGATACTGTGTGCAACAGGAGGTTGGACTAGATGGACCACTGGTCTGATCCAGCAGGGCTCCTCTGATGTTCTTGTGAAGGCCTTGGCCTCTGTGCCCTGTTGTTGGCCCTCCAGAAGAACTGGTTGGCCACTGTGTGAGAAAGGAGGCTGGACTAGATGGACCGCTGCTCTGATCCAGCAGTGCTCCTCTGATGTTCTTGTGAAGGCCTCGGCCTCTGTGCCCTGTTGTTGGCCCTCCAGAAGAACTGGTTGGCCACTGTGTGCAACAGGAGGCTGGGCTAGATGGACCGCTGCTCTGATCCAGCAGTGCTCCTCTGATGTTCTTGTGAAGGCCTCGGCCTCTGTGCCCTGTTGTTGGCCCTCCAGAAGAACTGGTTGGCCACTGTGTGCAACAGGAGGCTGGGCTAGATGGACCGCTGCTCTGATCCAGCAGGGATCTTCTGATGTCCTTGGCCTTGGCCTCTGTGCCCTGTTGTTGGCCCTCCAGAAGAACTGGTTGGATACTGTGTGCAACAGGAGGCTGGACTAGATGGACCACTGGTCTGATCCAGCAGGGCTCCTCTGATGTTCTTGTGAAGGCCTCGGCCTCTGTGCCCTGTTGTTGGCCCTCCAGAGGAACTGATTGGCCACTGCGTGAGACAGGAGGCTGGACTAGATGGACCGCTGCTCTGATCCAGCAGGGCTTTTCTTATGTTCTAATGAAGGCCTCAGCCTCTCTGCCTTGTTGTCCCTCTAGAGCAGTGGCTCCCAACCTTTTTGGTACCAGGGACCAGTTTCGTGGAATACAATTTTTCCAGGGACCGGTGTATGTGGGGGCGCTGGGGTTTTTGCCACCCCAGGCGGCCCCCATGCCCCATCCATGCCCCCCCATGAGGGGTAGGTGAAGGTTGCTGCCACGCTGCCCTTTTCACCCACCTGGGACCCTGGCAGATGAATGATGTGGTGCTTTGGAGCGAGGCCGCATTGCCTCTTCCATCTGGCCGGGTCCTGGGCAGGCAGAAAGGGTGGTGCGGCGCCTCTACCTCGGTCCGTGGCCCGGTGTCAGACCCCAGAGTCAAGGAACACGCAGGTGGATAGTTCAGACATTTATTCCAAGCATCATAAGGCAGTACAGAGGTTTTCTGAAACTAACGTCACAGCCCAGAGGCGCTTCTTATATACCCTCGAGTAACCGTTATCAATTCAAGCAAAGTGTGGCGTAAAAACGGCGGGCAATTCGGGCGGGACCCCGTCCCTATACTACGGCGTCCCAGGTGCACTATCTTATTTTCTCTTCCGCTCTCTTCCTGCTCGTGACCTTGGTTACACGAAACACTACCAGGCTAACAAGCTCCTAAGTTAAACTATTGGGGGATGCGAACAGGGAAAGCGGAAGCAAAGCAAGATCGCAGGCAGTCTCAAAACAGTTACATGGCTATTTCATGACAAGAGGATACATTGTGATTTAGACCCTTGACACCCGATTGCTAACAGGCCATGGATCGGTACTGGTCCATGGCCCTGGGGTTGGGGACACCTGCTCTAGAGGATATGGTCAACTACTGTGTGAGACAGGATGGACTGTTGGTCTGATCAGAGGTCCATCCGTGGCTATTCGCCACAGTGTATTGTTGGAACTCTCTGTCTGGGGCAAGTGATGCTCTGTATTCTTGGTGCTTGTGGGGGGGCACAGTGGGAGGGCTTCTAGTGTCCTGGCCCCATTGGTGGACCTCCTGATGGTGCTTGGTTTTTGTTTTGGGCACTGTGTGACACAGAGTGTTGGACTGGATGGGCCATTGGCTTGATCCAACATGGCTTCTCTTATGTTCTTATGATCCAGCAGTGCTGTTCTTAAGTTCCTATCTGAGGAAGGCCTCAGTCTCTGTTGCTAGCCCTCCAAAAGAACTGGTTAACCACTGTGTGTGAGACAGAATACTGGACTAGATGGACCACCGATCTGATCCAGAAAGCCTCTTCTTATGTTCTTAGATGCATGCAAAGCCATTATTTAACAGGAGTGCATCTACATTTATTTTGTTCATGTGCGTATGCATCTGAAACAGTGTGTTCTAGCTAAAAAGGCTGGTGTGGGAGGGATTCGTGTGAAGGTGGGCAAAGGTAGGAGGCCTTGGTGTCATGCATAGCGAGGAAACACAGTTTTTTTGAGGACAGTTGGGATACAGGACTTTGAAAGATGCCTTCAAACTTTGGCAAGGATAATGAAAACCAGGTGAGTCTTGGAGGAGTAGCCCTCAAAGGTCCTAGCAGAAGGTATGAGGGAGGGCTGAGGCTCAGTGGTAGAGCATCTGCTTGGCATGCAGGAGGTCCCAGGTTCAATCCCCGGCATCTCCATTTGAAAGGATCAAGTAAGAGGTGATTGGAAAAACCTCTGCCTGAAACCCTGGAGAGCTGCTGCCAGTCTGAGTAGACAATATTGACCTTGATGGACCGGTGGTCTGTTTCAGTATAAGATAGCTTCATGTGTGTGAGATAGACTGTCTCTCCCACCCCTTCAGTTTCCTACATCTGGGTGCCGAGTCAGGGATTGGGTCTTTGGCAAGAGATTGCAACTTCCATGGCATGGAAAACGGTTCTGTCCAGCTAGCTATAAGGCCAGCAGCACCTCAGAAACCAAACTTAGCTTGTTCTTGCTATTTAGCCTTTCCATAAAACATCTTCATTGAGTTGTATGCTAATTTGCTGTTCACCTATGTAGAGGCATCTGCATGCATACACACACACGCAAGTGGAAGTTAACATTTCATATATACCCTATTTGCTGGCGTATAAGACGACTTTTTTGCCCTGAAAAACATGCCTCCAAGTGGGGGGGTCGTCTTATACGCCGGGTGCACTTCCGTTGGGATAGACATAGCTGCCCATAGTGGCCTCCCGATGCCCGCCCAGCTCATTCTACATACCGTCCAGTATCGCACGGTATCCAGCGCGGCCATGGCGGGTCATAAGCGTGGCTGCGGCGAGCATCAGCAGCGAGACAGGGGTGCCAGCCTTTTCGGCGTGACCGGCCCGTTCTGCTCGGCGGGAAGCAGCGGCACTCCGGCCCGCCCCTTGTCTACGCAGAGCTCGCACATGTGCACTTGCGCACTAGTGCCGGTCACAGGGAGATGCAGGGGCGGGCCGGATGTTCTTTTACCTTTTATTTGGTGTGTGGAAGGTGTGCGGAAGAGGGGGTAGTCTTATACGGCAAGTATATAACAAACTCTATATTTTGAGTGGAAATGTTGGGGGGGTCGTCTTATACGCCCAGTCGTCTTATACGCTGGCAAATACAATATATAAAAAGGTAAAGGTAGTCCCCTGTGCAAGCACCAGTCATTTTTGACTGTGGGGTGATGTTGCTTTCACAACGTTTTCATGGCCGACTTTTTACGGGGTGGTTTGCCCAGTCATCTACACTTTCCCCCCAGCAAGCTGGGGACTCATTTGACCGACCTCAGAAGGATGGAAGGCTGAGTCAACCTCGAGCCAGCTACCTGAACCTGCCTGGGATTGAACTCAGGTCATGAGCAGAGAGTTCAGACTGCAGTACTGCAGTTTTAACACTCTGTGCCACAGGGCTCTCTGTCTGTCTGTCTGTCTGTCTGTCTCTCTCTCTCTCTATATATGAAATGTTAATTTCCACTTTGACGTATCTGAGGAAGTGTGCCTGCATTGAATTGAAAGCTCATACATTGAATAAACTTTTGTTGGTCTTAAAGGTTCCCCTGGACTCCAACTTTATTCTGCTGCTTCCGACCAACACGGCTGCCCACCTGGATCTGTCCCAGGGTTGGCCAAACTTTTTAAATGGAAGAGTCAGATAGAATAAATGTCAGGTGTTTGAGAGCTGCAAGACATGAACGTCAGGTGCTGGAGGGAGGGAGATGGGAGGGAGAGGTGGAAAAAAACAACTTTAAATGCATTCTCCAAGCCACCAGATGACTTGGCTTGGAGAAGTGATTTAAAGAGAGGAATGCCTCCTCCAAGTCAGCTGATGGGGCAGTGGGGGCTTCGAGAGCCAAACAATATGTGTGAAAGAGCCACATGTGGCTCCCGAGCCACAGTTTGGCCACCTCTGATCTATCTTCATCGAAGATTTTCAGAGTATGAGTTTTCGAGAGTCAGAGCTCCCTTTGTCAGGTAGGGCAAAGGTGGTATCTGAAGAAGGCTCCCTTGACTCTTGAAACCTCATGCCCCCTCAAAAAATATTAGTATTCGAATCTCCATGAGGTGCTTTGGTATTCTCCATGAGGTGCTTCTGTATTCTCCATGAGGTGCTTCTGTATTCTCAATGAGGTGCTTTGGTATTCTCCATGAGGTGCTTCTGTATTCGAATTCAGTCCATCCATATCTTGCTAAAAACGCCAGATTTGAGGCTATTTCTCTCTCTGGTTTTTTTTGTCCTGGTAGAAGAACGCCCGGGAAGTGGTAGCCATCAAGTGCGTCAACAAGAAGACCCTCAACAAGGCGTCCGTGGAGAACCTGTTGACAGAAATTGAGATCCTGAAGACCATCCGCCACCCACACATTGTGGAGCTGAAGGACTTCCAGGTGGAGAACGGAGCGGTGGGGTGGGATGGGGAGGAGGTTGCGCGAGTCAGAAAGACAGGAACCTCAGGCCTCCATCTTGAGAAGCTGCAAGCTTGGTGGGAACTCCTTGCTTGAGTGGAGCGGATCGAACCTAGGCAAGGCTAACTTCTGGTGCCGCCCTCTCCCCCCCCCCTGCACTGATAGCATCACCGAGTCACATGGGGGCACTCAATTCGGCGCCCCAGAAGGCCAGCGCCCTAGGCAATTGCCTAGTTTGTCTAGTGGCTGGGCCGGCCCTGGTCAGGAGAGCTGAACTTGGCTCCTGACTCAAAGATGTCTTTGGCTTCCAGCAAGTGTATAGAGTTGGGCCTTTGGCCTGTTAAAAACGGTACGATATTTTCAGCCGCCAACCTGCATCGGCGCAGTCAGTCAAATGTTTATGGCCCTGAGCAAAGTTCATTTCGGTTCCCTTTTAGGGGCAAAGGTTTAGTGTCATGCACGGCCTGCTCCTCTGAATAGGGAGAAGTTCAGGTAATGGCACTTACCAGGTTGGTTCCCCTTTGGAGGAAATAGTATTCGCTGTGGGTTACAAATTTTGTAAGATTTTTTTTTTAAAAAAAATGCATATGATCAGAGGTGGAATTCTAACAGGAGCTCCTTTGCATATTAGGCCACATGCCCCTGATGCAGCCAACCCTCCAAGAGCTTACAGGGCTCTTAGTACAGGGTCCAGGGATAGAATTCTAGCAGGGGCTCCTTTGCATATTAGGCCACACACCCCTGATGGAGCCAATCCTCCTGGAGCTTACAGGGCTCTTAGTACAGGGTCCAGGGATAGAATTCTAGCAGGGGCTCCTTTGCATATTAGGCCACACACCCCTGATGGAACCAACCCTCCAAGAGCTTACAGGGCTCTTAGTACAGGGTCCAGAGATAGAATTCTAGCAGGGGCTCCTTTGCATATTAGGCCACACACCCCTGATGGAGCCAGTCCTCCCAAGAGCTTACAAGGCTCTTTGTTGTAAACTCTTGGAGGATTGACTACATCAGGGGGATGAGGCTTAATAGGCAAAGGAGCTCCTGCTAGAATTCCACCCCTGCATGTGATACATAAGAAGCAAACCTGCTGGATCAGACCAATGATTTGTGTCGTCCAGAGTCCTGCTTCACAAAGTGGTCAGGCGTAAGAACAGAAGAGAAGCCATGTTGGATCAGGCCAGTGGCCCATCCAATCAAACACTCTGGGGCACAATGGCCAAAACCCAGGTACCATCAGGAAGTCCATCAGCAGGGTCAGAACTCCAGACGCCCCCCCACTGTTGCCTCCCTCAAGCACCAAGTATATAGAGCATAAAACAGAAGAGAAGGCATGTTGGATCAGGCCAGTGGCCCATCCAGTCCAACACTCTTTGTCACACAGTGGCCAAACTGGCTCTTTGGTGCTGGAATATCTATTACACCAGCACAGAAAGAGTAATCATAAGGATCTGTTGTTCCTTCAGACTGTGTGTGTGTGTTTAATGGTTGGGGATCGTATTGTGTAGTGGTTAAGTGTAGTGGCTCTTATTTGGGAGAACTGAGTTTGATTCCCCACCCCTCCACTTGCAGCTGCTGGAATGGCCTAGGGTTAGCCATAGCTCTGGCAGGAGTTGTCCTTGAAAGGGCAGCTGCTGTGAGAGCCCTCTCAGCCCCACCCACCTCACAGGGTGTCTGTTGTAGGGAAGGAAGGTAAAGGAGATTGTAAGCCGCTCTGAGTCTGTGATTCAGAGAGAAGGGCAGGGTATAAATCTGCAGTCTTCTTCCTAGAGCAGCTTACAATCGCCTTTCCTTTCCTCTCCTCACAACAGACACCCTGTGAGGCAGGTGGGGCTGAGAGAGCTCTGACAGAACTGTTCTTGAGAGAACTGTGACGATGCAGGTTCAACCAGCTGGTTTCATGTGGAGGAACAGAGAATCAAACCCGGCTCTTCTAGATTAGAATCCACCACTCTTAACCTCTACACCAAACTGGCTTCAAATTTTTGGAAATCTGACCGGCTGTGCTTGATGGCCAGCTGTGACCAGACAGCAACAGCAACAAATAAAAGTTTTATGATGTTATTTTGTAAGCGATCCTCAGGCTGGTTCCCCTTGCGGCATAAAAAAACCCCTTCATGAAATCCAGGGGCAGACTGGATTGTGCAATGCAATCGCGCAGTGGACTGTGGTGTGTGTATTTGTGTGCTTCCATCATCCCAACTTTGTAAGCTTATAAACTATTGCATTGTGTGCCGGCTGAAGCAGTAACATGACTCGGGGAGGCCTGGAGGAGAGGGAGGAAGGTTCGGTTTCCAACAACCCTGATGCATTTCATCTCTTTTGTAGTGGGACAAAGAAAACATCTACCTGATCATGGAGTTCTGTGCTGGGGGTGACCTGTCTCGCTTCATCCACACCCGAAGGATCCTCCCCGAGAAGGTGGCTCAAATCTTTCTGCAGCAGCTTGGTGAGAAAGCATGACACAGTGGTTAGAGCAAGGGTGTCAAACATGCAGCCCAGGGACCGAATCAGGCCCCCGGAGGGCTCCTATCAGGCCCTCGAGCAACTGGCTGTCATCTGCTTCCTTCTCCTTCTCTCTTGCTTCCTTCTGCAACACAGCTTGCTTTGCAAGGCTTGCTCAATCGCACAGGAGCTACAAAGCAAAGCCTCTGTTTTCTCCATTAGCTGAGGCTCCTCCCTTGGGGAGGAAGGGGGGGAGGAGTAGCTTGCTTTGCCAGGCTCTCTCAGTTGCGCAGCTGAGCTACTGAGCCAAGCCTCTCTTCTTTCTATTGGCTGAGACTCCTCCCCCTCCTTGTCCCCTGGGAAAGGAAGGAAAGAGCCAGAGCTTCCTTTGCCCAGTTCCCTGGATCCCATGGGAGAAATACAAAGAAAGCACCTTTAAGACCAATGAGTGCTAATGTTTTAAGCATGTCGTCTGCTTCCTTCTCCCTCCCTCTTGCTTCCTTCTGCATCACAGCTTGCTTTGCAAGACTTGCTCATTCACACAGAAGCTACAGAGCAAAAGCTCTATTTTCTCCATTGGCTGAGGCTCCTCCCTTGGGGAGGAAGGGGGGAGGGATAGCTTGCTTTGCCAGGCTCTCTCAATCACACAGCAGAACTACTGAGCCAAGCTTCTCTTCCTTCCATTGGCTGAGGCTCCTCTCCCTCCTGATCCCCTGGGGAAGGAAGGAAAGTGCCAGAGCTTCCTTTGCCCAGTTCCCTGGATCCCGTGGGAGAAATACAAAGACCAACGAGGGCTAATGTTTTAAGCATGTTTTATTCTTTAATGGTGTTTGTCTATGTCCTTATATCTCTGCGACCTAATCTTAAATAGATACGCATGTGGCCCGGCCCAACACGGCCTGGCCTGACAAAGTCTCATTTATGTCAGATCCGGCCCTCATAGCAAATGAGTTCGACATCTCTAGGTTAGAGCATCTGGCTAGGATCTGGGAGACCTTCATGTGGAGGAGTGGAGTCTCGAACCTGGTTCTCCAGATTAGAATCTGCTGCTCTCAACCTTAGTCGGGGTAGATCAGGAAGAGCTGTGGCTCTGTGGCAGGGTGTATGTGAAGTGTGTGGAAGTCCTGGGGTCAATCTTTGCAATCTCCAGGGGGAAAGTTAAAGAATTCTCATAATTGGAAAGAATCTTCTCTCTGGAAAGAGCTGGTAGACAAGACTGGGCACGGTAAACCGATTTTCTGAGTCTCGGTGAGGGATTGGGGGGAGGACAGAGACAGGAATGAAAGTGGAAATCTGAGGCCAAAATTAACCTTTTGCCTTAGATCGATTGTGACGGAAGACGTCAGAGGGGCCGGTGCAGAACTGTCTCTTTAAATCATTTCTCCAAGCTTGGAGAACGCATTTAAAGTTGCTTTCTTTTCACCTTTCTCTCTCTCCCTCCACCCCATCTATTTGCCTTCCCTCCCTTTCTCCTTTCCTCCCTCCCTTCCTCCCTTGTTTTGCAGCTCTCAAACATCTGACGTTTATGTCTTGCAGCTCTCAAACATCTGATGTTTATTCTGTGTGGCTCTTATGTTAAGCAAGTTTGGCCACCCCGATCTAGAAGAACAAAGTTTGAGTCCGTCGGCACCTTTAAGACCGACAAAGTTTTATAACAATAATAATAATACTACTTTTTATTTATATCCCGCCCTCCCCGCCATGGCAGGCTCAGGGCGGCTCACAACATACGAATATAAAATACAGTAAAACCATATATAACAAATTACAGTTTCAATAATAAAATCATCATTAAACCATTAACAACTATATTAAAATTAACATTGTGGTGCTATAACTTAGGTCTTAATAAAATTCAGTGGCTAAAACATGTCCAGCGAAACTTTCTTGGCTCGGTATTTGGTGAAGGCTAGTTTGAAGAGGTAGGTCTTACAGGCCCTGCGGAGCTGATCTAAGCATCGCAGGGCCCGTACCTCCTCCGGGAGTTGATTCCACAACAGTGGGGCTGCAACGGAGAAGGCTCGATCCCGGGTGGTCTTCAATCTGGCCTCCCTTGGCCCAGGGATATTCAGCTGGTTCTTTTATTCAATAATATTCAACGGAATAAAACTTTGTTGGTCTTAGAAGTGCCGCTGGACTCAAACTTTGTTCTGCTGCTCCAGACAAAAGACAAACCCACCTGAATCTATCTCTGTCTAAAAGGTTTGAATCAGAGTTGAAGAACCTACAGGGGTGTCGAACTCATTTGTTATGAGGGCCGGATCTGACATAAATGAGACCTTGAGGGGCTGGGCCATGTTAGGCCGGGCCATGTGTGTACCTATTTAAGATTAGGTAGCAGAGATATAAACTTTATAAAGGACACAGGCAAGCACAAAGATTTTTTATTTTAAAAAATGCTTTTTTAATGCTTAAAACATTAGCATTCATTGCTCTTAAGGGTGCTTTCTTTGTATTTTTCCGGTGGGGTCCAGGGAACTGGGCAAAGGAAGTTCAGGCTCTTTCCTTCCTTCCCCAGGGGACCAGGAGGGGAAGGAGCTTCAGCCAATGGAAGGAAGAGAGGCATGGCTCAGTAGCTCTGCTGTGCGATTGAGAGAGCCTGGCAAAGCAAGCTCTCCCTCCCCCCCCTTTCCTCTGTAAGGGAGGAGCCTCAGCCAATGGAGAAAACAGGGATTTTGCTCTGTAGCTCTGCTGTGCGATTGAGCAAGTCTTGCAAAGCAAGCTGTGATAGAGAAGGAAGCCAGAGAGAGGGAGAAGGAAGCAGATGACAGCCAGTTGCTTGGGGGCCTGATAAGAGCCCTCCAGGGGCCTGATTCGGACCTCGGGCCGCATGTTTGACACCCGTGCCCAGCAGGACTTTGGAAAGGAAAGTTTTTAGGGGGAAATGATGCCCACCGGTCCCCGTCTCAGCCCCGTTCCTCTTTCTCCGACCAGCCTGTGCCTTGAAGTTCCTTCACGACAGGAACATCTCCCATTTGGACCTGAAGCCTCAGAATATCCTGCTTAGCTCTCTGCAAAAGCCTCATCTCAAGCTGGCAGGTTAGTAAGGTGAGGGGGGGCAGACAAAGGGTTGCCAACCTCCAGGCAGCATCTGGAGATCTCCCACTACCATAATCATTTCCAGGTGAACCAAGATCAGTCCCCCTGGAGGAAATGACCACTTTGGAGGGTGGACTCTGTGGCACTGTATCCTGCTGCAATTTGGTGAGAGCCATTTTGGTGTAGTGGTGAAGTGCGCGGACTCTTATCTGGGAGAACCGGGTTTGATTCCCCACTCCTCCACTTGCACCTGCTGGAATGGCCTTGGGTCACCCATAGCTCTGGCAGAGGTTGTCCTTGAAAGGGCAGCTGCTGTGAGAGCCCTCTCCAGCCCCACCCACCTCACAGAGTGTCTGTTGTGTGGCAGGAAGGTAAAGGAGATTGTGACTGCTCTGAGATTCAGAGTATAGGGCAGGATATAAATCCAATATCTTCTTCTCTCCCCTCCCTAAACCCCACCCTCCCCAGCCTGAAAATAACTTGCCTTGTAACATGCTTCTCCGGGGGGGACGGGTGTTTCTTTTTTTTTTCCCTGCCAGATTTCGGATTTGCGCAGCACATGTCCCCATGGGACGAGAAACACGTGCTGAGGGGTTCGCCTCTTTACATGGCTCCAGAGATGGTGTGCAGCCGGCAGTACGATGCCCGTGTGGATCTGTGGTCCGTGGGGGTGATTCTCTATGGTCAGTCAGATTCAGTTTTCAAACAAGGGAAGAGATGATTTCTACGAGTCTGTGCATTGAAGGCCCTGATCTAGTCAGATCTCGGAAGCTAAGCGGGGTTGGCTTAGTAGTACTTGGACGAGAGACCACTAAGGAAGTCCAGGGTTGCTACATAGAAGCAGACACAGGAGTGGAATTTTAGCAGGAGCTCCTTTGCATATTAGGCCACACACCCCAATGTAGCCACTCCTCCAAGAGCTTACAAAAAAGAGCCTTGTAAGCTCTTGGAGGATTGGCTCCATCTGGGGTGTGTGGCCTAATATGCAAAGGAGCCCCTGTTGGAATTCTATCTCTGGACCCTGTACTAAGAGCCCTGTAAGCTCTTGGAGAATTGGCTGCATCAGGGGTGTGTGGCCTAATATGCAAAGGAGCCTCTGTTAGAATTCTATCTCTGGACCCTGTACTAAGAGCCCTGTAAGCTCTTGGAGGGTTGGCTCCATCAGGGGTGTGTGGCCTAATATGCAAAGGAGCTCCTGCTAGAATTCTATCTCTTGACCCTGTACTAAGAGCCCTGTAAGCTCTTGGAAGGTTGGCTCCATCAGGGGTGTGTGGCCTAATATGCAAAGGAGCTCCTGCTAGAATTCTGCCCCTGGAAGCAGATAATGGCAAACCACCTCTGTTTGTCTCTGTTCTGACCTGGATGGCCCGGACTAGCCTGAACTCATCGAATGTCGGAAGTTAAGCAGGGTTGGCCCCGGTTAGTAGTTGGATGAGAGACCCCCAAGGAATAGCAGGGTCACGATGAAAAGGTAGGCAATGGCAAACCACCTCTGAACATGGAGTCTTGTGTTCAGTTTTGGGCACCACCTTTTAAGAAGGATCTAGACAAGCTGGAACAGGTCCAGAGGAGGGCGATGAAGATGGTGAGGAGTCTGGAGACCGAGTCCTGTGAGGAAAGATTGAAGGAGCTGGGCATGTTTAGCCTGGAGAGGCGGCGGATGAGAGGTGATATGGTCACCATCTTCATGCTGGGAATTATTAGGAAGGGAATTGAAAACAAATCAGCCAGTATCATAATGCTCCTGTATAAATCGATGGTGCGGTCTCATTTGGAGTACTGTGTGCAGTTCTGGTCGCTGCACCTCAAAAAGGATATTATAGCATTGGAGAATGATTAAAGGGCTGGAACACTTTCCCTATGAAGAAAGGTTGAAACGCTTGGGACTCTTTAGCTTGGAGAAACGTTGACTGATGGGTGACATGATAGAGGTTTACAAGATAATGCATGGGATGGAGAAAGTAGAGAAAGAAGTACTTTTCTCCCTTTCTCACAATACAAGAACTCGTGGGCATTCGATGAAATTGCTGAGCAGCCAGGTTAAAACGGATAAAAGGAAGTACTTCTTCACCCAAAGGGTGATTGTCATCTGGAATTCACTGCCACAGGAGGTGGTGGCAGCCACAAGCATAGCCACCTTCAAGAGGGGTTTAGATAAAAATATGGAGCAGAGGTCCATCAGTGGCTATTAGCCACAGTGTGTGTGTATATATAAATTTTTTTGCCACTGTGTGACACAGAGTGTTGGACTGGATGGGCCATTGGCCTGATCCAACATGGCTTCTCTTATGTTCTTATGTTCAAGTACTTGAAGGGCTGTCCTATAGAGGATGGTGTGTAATTGTTTTCTGTGGCCCCAGAAGACAGGACCAGAGCCAATGGGTTGAAATTAAATCAAAAGAGTTTCCGGCTCAACATTAGGAAGAACTTCCTGACCATTAGAGCAGTTCCTCAGTGGAAC
The DNA here is from genome assembly GCF_032191835.1 of Heteronotia binoei. NCBI lineage: Eukaryota > Metazoa > Chordata > Lepidosauria > Squamata > Gekkonidae > Heteronotia > Heteronotia binoei. The sequence goes on from NC_083241.1 coordinate 34,211,207, forward strand.
AGGCTTCCTCGGGAGGTCGTGGGCTCTCCTTCCTTGGAGGTTTTTAAACAGAGGCCAGATGGCCATCTGACAACGATGAAGTTCCTGTGAATTTAGGGGGAGGTGTTTGTGAGTTTCCTGCATTGCGCAGGGGGTTGGACTAGATGACCCTGGAGGTCCCTACCAGTCCTGCAATTCTATGATTCTGTCTCTTGCCTTGAAACCCAATAGAACCATCATAAGTCAGCTGTGACTGATTGATTAGATTTTTCAGTCGCCCTCCCCTGGCAAGCCAGGCTCAGAATGGTGTATAATATAGGCATAAAAAATCACTTTAAAACAGATTAACATGTTAACAGAAAAAGAAGGAGCATCAAAAGCAATTGTGACAAAGAAGCTGATTGGTTTTTTTACATGGTCTTTTCTCCTTTTTAGAATAGAGAAGTTAATCTACTGCTTCTCTGGCACTGACTAAGATGTCTGGCTCTTTTGTATGGAAGGGATAGGAATTTTTGTTCCATTTGGTGTACCCCCCCCCCCCGAAATGTTATGGGCCCTTCTCTGTGTTTGTAGTGTTGTTTATATGTTTTTTTTAAAAATGGAATTACTTCCTGTATTTTAAATGTTGTTTTTATTGTTCAGAAGTTTTAAAAAATATTTCAACTCCAGGAGGCAACCTCAGGGGAAAGCCTTGGCCTCTGTGCCCCACTGTTGTCACTCCAGAGGAACTGGTTGGCCACCATGTGTGACACAGTATGCTGGACAAGATGGACCACTGGTCTGATCCAGCAGGGCTCTTCTGATGTTCTTATGAAGGCCTCAACCTCTGTGCCCAGTTGTTGTCTGAGAACTGGTTGGCCACTGTGTGAGACAGAGTGCTGGACTAGATGGACCACTCGTCTGATCCAGCAGGGCTCTTCTGATGTTCTTATGAAGGCCTCGGCCTCTGTGCCCAGTTGTTGTCTGAGAACTGGTTGGCCACTGTATGAGACAGAGTGCTGGACTAGATGGACCACTGGTCTGATCCAGCAGGGCTCTTCTGATGTTCCAATGAAGGCCTTGGCCCCTGTGCCCTGTTGTTGGATCTGCAGAGGAACTGGTTGGCCACTGTGTGAGACAGGATGCTGAACCACTGGTCTAATCTAGTAGGGCTCTTCTCATGTTCTTTCAGCTATTACTAGACAACTGGCTGGTGAGGATTTGCTGTTGAGATTCTGATTGTTACAGCTTGAATGAGGTTCTCCCACCAACTCATAACAACAGTGTGGTGGTGGTTAGACTAGGATTCATTCTGCCTTGGAAATTCACTGGGCAGTCATGGGCCAGCAACACTCTCTGCCTTACCTACCTCACAGGGTTGTCGTGAGGATAAAATGGACTGGAAGAGAATTATATAAGCTGGTCACATGCTCTCCGTCTCACCTACTACTCAGGAATGTTGTGAGGATAAAATGAAGGAGAGGGAAATGGTGGAAGCTGCTTTCAGTTCCCGGCTGTGGAGAAACGTGGAGTAGAAATTAAGGAAAAAATAAACAAGAGTCTTACCTTGGGGGTTTCTTTTCCACCCCAGAGGCCCTGTTTGGGAGACCGCCTTTTGCTTCCAAGTCATTTGCCGAGCTGGAGGACAAGATCCGCAGCGATCAGCCCATTGAGGTAAACAGTTGGGGTGCCAGTTTAACTTTTGGGAGCCAGTTTGGTGTAGTGATTAAGTGTGCGGAGTCTTATCTGGGAGAACTGGGTTTGATCCCCCACTCCGCCACTTGCAGCTGCTGGAATGGCCTTGGGTCAGCCATAGCTCTCGTAGGAGTTGTCCTTGAGAGGGCAGCTGCTGTAAGAGCTCTCTCAGCCCCATCCACCTCACAGGGTGTCTGTTGTCGGGGAGGAAGGTAAAGGAGATTGTGAGCTGCTCTGAGACTCTGAGATTCAGAATACAGGGCAGGATATAAATCCAATATCATCATCTTTGTCTTCTTCGTCGTCTTTTTCCTTCTCCTTGTTGGGGGAGCTGCTGCCTGGTTCAGGTCTGTGTCTCAGCTTCCTGCCCTCTTCCTCTGTTGAGAGCCGGTGTCGTGTAGTGGTTAAGAGCAGTGCTCCCTCAAAGCTGAGTTAGTGTGAGCTAGCTCACAGTTTTTTAGCCTCTGACTCACACATTTCTGTCTTAGCCCAGAAAAAATGGCCCCAAAGCATACCGGTCCATGCAGTAGCTCACAAGACTCCACAGCTTAAGAGGGAGTCATGGTTAAGAGTCGTAGATTCTAATCTGGAGAACTGGGTTTAATTCCCCACTCCCCGTCCCCGTGAAGCCTGCTGGGTGAGCTGGGCTCAGTCACAGTTCTCTCGAGAGTGGTTCTCTCAGGGCTCTCTCAGCACCACCTGCCTCACGGGGTGCCTGTTGTGGAGAGAGGAAGGGAAAGAGATTGTAAGCCGCTTTGAGACTCCTCAGGCTAGAGAAAACCTGTCTTCTTCTTTCTCAGTTGCCCACCCGTCCATGGCTCTCATCGGAGTGCCGGAACCTTCTCCAGCGCCTCCTGAAGCGGGACCCCCAGCAACGCATCTCCTTCCAGGAGTTCTTCACCCACCCCTTTGTCGACATGGAACACATGCCTAGTGCTGAAAGTCTGGACAAAGCAGTGAGTGGAGATCTTACTAGGTAGAGGTCTCCCTGCACATCCTTCCTTATGGGTATTTTGTCCGATATCTCCAGTACCCATGGAAGCTTCTGGGGGCTATTGGGTTGCCCTGCCTTTCAGAGAGTGGGGGGAGGGAGGCAAATCAGAGGTCATGTTCTACTCCAGGACCGTGAGATGGACATAGCGAATCTCCCTTCACATAAAATGTCCTTATTCTCCACTTTTTTGTCTGACACCGCCATTGCTTTGAGTTACACCAGTGGTCCCCAACAGGGTGGCCCACAAGCACTATGGTGCCAACTTTCCTGGGGCCCACCAGGTATCTTTAGACTGTCGTCCAGCAAGGTTTCTGATGGGCCGTCTGAGATTTGATCGGCTGTGCAGATTTATAAGAAAACTTTGCCGCAGCAGCCATTTTGTGGCCACCTCTGTCCCCTTTGGCAGCCGTTTTGTGGCCACCTCTGCCTCTTTCGGTAGCTATTTTGTGGCTGCCTCTGCCTCCTTTGGCAGCCATGTTGTGGCCACCTCTGCCCCCTTTGGCAGCCATTTTGTGGCCACCTCTGCTTCTTTCGGCAGCTATTTTGTGACCGCCTCTGCCTCTTTTGGCAGACATTTTGTGGCTGCCTCTGCCTCCTTTGGCAGCCATTTTGTGGCCACCTCTGCCTCCAGCAGCCATTTTGTGGCCACCTCCGCCTCCTTCGGCAGCCCTTTAGTGGCTGTGCTCACCACACTGTGTCAGAATTCCAAAGGTGCCCGCAGGCTCAAAAAGACCTGGGACTTGTGGGCTACACCTCACATTCCCTCTCTTCCCTTTCCAGACCTCGATTGTAACGGAAGCTGTGAAGAAGGACCAAGAAGGGGATTATTCAGCTGCCCTGTCACTGTATTCCAAGGCCTTAGAATATTTCGTCCCTGCTTTGCGCTGTGAGTGGCCATGCCGCCATTTTCTCTTTTCGTGTGCCCTTCTCCTCCAGGGGGAGTAGCATAACCCTGGACTGCTGAGATGCCAGCAGTTTGCCTCCTAGAAGTGGTTCCATGGTGTGAGTGAGTCATAGCCTTCTCGAGTAGGGTTGCCAACCTCCAGGTGGCACCTGGAGATCTCCTGCTATTACAGTTGATCTCCAGATTACAGAGATCAGTTTCCCTGAGGAAAATGGCTGCTCTGAAGGTGGACTCTGTGGCGTTATACCCTGCCGTGGTTCCTCCCATCCTGAAATCCTACCCACCCTGTCTGACTCCACCCCCAAAATCTCCAGTATTTCCCAACCCAGACCTGACAACACTGTTTCTCAGCCTTGTCCTTCCAGAGTCAACTTTGGTTATGACTTGTCCTGTTCTTATCACAGCAGTGGAGGAGACGGTCGACATTTCAAAGTGCTGTTTAAACTTGTCACTCCCGCAGCCAATTATATACCGTAATAGCTAAAACACCGTAAAATCGCATTGAAAATCGGTGTCAAAACTCAGCTAGAGACATACATGCAGGCTGCTTTTGCAAGGTCATCCAGGAGCTGGGCTTTGACATTCTCGAAGCAATATGTTCTTTCTCCCCTGGCGGGCAATATGTTCTTTCTCCCCTGTATCTTGTTGTGACATCTAAATTGGGGGAAATGCCAAACCGCGGTTGGCTCTGCTCACAACAAACCGGGATTCCAAGTCAACCTCAAATGCTGCTTACATAGGCAGGAAAATTATTTATTTTATTTTATTAATTTTTGTTAATTTATATTCCACCTTTTCCCGTGAGCGGGCTCAGGGCAGATAACAACATAGGTTAAAACAATTAAAGCTTACAAACTAAAACCATAACAGTACAATAAAACCAAAGCAGTATATATACCGTAGGTGGCGGTATTCGCTGCAATTCATCATTTTGTCTGAGGTGGACTTCGTGACAATCTGCAGCTACAGGAAGGGCTTTTAATTTCACTTTTTCCCTAGTATGGCTTCA